>NC_044366.1:10148216-10498517 GCF_007364275.1 Archocentrus centrarchus
TTGCCCCATAGTTGATATCCGTAGCCAGTCTTCCTTACTCAAGACTGTAAGACTAAACTGACCAACCTGTGCATCGCCTGGATTGATTACAGAAAAGCCTATGATTCAAATCCACACACATGGATCCTGGAATGCCTAGAACTACACAAGATCAACAAGACCCTGAGAGCCTTCATCAGTAACTCAATGGGAATGTGGAAAACAACACTAGAGGCCAACTTCAAGCCAATTGCAAAAGTCACCATCAAATACGGGATTTACCATGGAGATGCTCTGTTCCCACTGCTGTTCTACATAGGCCTGAATCCCCTCAGCCAGCTCGTCAACAAGACTGACTACAGATACCGACTATGGAATGGAGCAAACATCAGCCACCTCTCTCTACATGGATGACATCAAGCTGTATGCCAAGCGTGAACAAGATATAGGTTCACTGATCCAAACTACTAGGATCTATAGCAATTACATTGGAATGTCATTCAGACTGGAGAAGTGTAGTTGGATGGTAACAAAGAGAGGGAGGGTAGTCAGACCTGAGGGGATTGCACTACCAGAAGGTAACATTGTAGACACTGAGGAAAGCTACAAGTACCTTGGAATCCCACAGGCAAATGGGAACCATGAAGAGGCCATTAGGAAAGCTGCAATCGTCAAGAACCTCCAGAGAGTAAGGCAAGTCCTGAAGAGCCAGCTCAATGGGAAGAGTCGGGCAATCAACACCTACACTCTGCCAGTTGTCAGATACCCTACTGGGATAATAAGCTGGTCAAAGGAGGAGATAGAAGCCACTGACATCAAAACAAGAAAACTCCTTACCATGCATGGAGGGTTTCATCCCAAATCGAGCAGCCTGAGACTGTACGCTAATTGGAAGGAAGGAGCCGAATACTAGTGAGTGTCAGAACCATTATCCTAGATAAAACAACAAAGATCCATGAGTACATCAGGAAGATTGTACCTAAGGCAGCAGAAACACAAGAAAGAAGAGGAACAAGAACAGGAACCATCATGGAAGAACAGGCCTCTGCACAGCATGTACCAAAAAAACAATCCTATCAATGGCTGGACAAAGCTGGGCTGAAGGTTTGCATGGAGGCCCTAATCATGGCAGCACAGAAACAAGCTCTGAGCACAAGATCGATAGAGGCTGGCATCTACCACATAAAGCAAGACCCCAGATGCAGTCTGTTCAGAGATGACAGTGAGAAAATCCAGAAGGGTGCAAGATGCTAGCAGGCAGTGCATACTTCAATTCAATTCAATTAAATTCAATTCAATTCAATTCAATTTTATTTATATAGCGCCAAATCACAACAAACTGTCGCCTCAAGGCGCTTTGTATTGTGGGTAAAGACCCTACAATAATACAGAGAAAACCCAACAGTCAAAACGACCCCCTATGAGCAAGCACTTGGCGACAGTGGAAAGGAAAAACTCCCTTTTAACAGGAAGAAACCTCCAGCAGAACCAGGCTCAGGGAGGGGCAGTCATCTGCCGTGACCGGTTGGGCTGAGGGGAGAGAAAGACATGCTGTGGAAGAGAGCCAGAGATTAATATCAATTAATGATTAAATGTATAAACAAAGTAAATAAGGTGAATGAGAAACAGTGCATTATGTGAACCCCCCAGCAGCCTAGGCCTATAGCAGCATAACTAAGGGATGGTTCAGGGTCACCTGATCCAGCCCTAACTATAAGCTTTATCATAAAGGAAAGTTTTAAGCCTAATCTTAAAAATAGAGAGGGTGTCTGTCTCCCGAATCCAAGCTGGAAGCTGGTTCCACAGAAGAGGCGCCTGAAAGCTGAAGGCTCTGCCTCCCATTCTACTCTTAAGTATCCTAGGAACCACAAGTAAGCCAGCAGTCTGAGAGCGAAGTGCTCTGTTGGGGTGATATGGTACTATGAGGTCTTTGAGATAAGATGGGGCTTGATTATTCAAGACCTTGTATGTGAGGAGAAGAATTTTAAATTCTATTCTAGATTTAACAGGGAGCCAATGAAGAGAAGCCAATATGGGAGAAATATGCTCTCTCTTTCTAGTCCCTGTCAGTACTCTAGCTGCAGCATTTTGGATCAGCTGAAGGCTTTTCAGGGAGCTTTTAGGACAGCCTGATAATAATGAATTACAATAGTCCACCCTAGAAGTAATAAATGCATGAATTAGCTTTTCAGCATCACTCTGAGAAAGGATGTTTCTAATTTTAGAAATATTGCGCAAATGCAAAAAAGCGGTCCTGCATATTTGTTTAATATGTGCATTGAAGGACATATCCTGGTCAAAAATGACTCCAAGATTTCTCACAGTGTTACTGGAGGCCAAAGTAATGCCATCCAGAGTAAGTATCTGGTTAGACACCATGTTTCTAAGATTTGTGGGGCCGAGAACAAGAATTTCAGTTTTATCTGAATTTAGAAGCAGGAAATTAGAGGTCATCCAGGCCTTAATATCTTTAAGACATTCCTGCAGTTTAACTAATTGATGTGTGAACGCCATAAGTGGCTGGCATAGTATACAGGAACATCTGTGCTGAGTATGACCTGGAAATTGCGAGGTCAAAATGGGATATGCCTCCATGGGTGGTTGAGAATGACCAAGCTAAGATCATATGGGACTTCCAGATACTGACAGACAAACAGGTAATGGCTAACCAACTGGACATAGTTGTGGTGGACAAGAAGAAGAAAGCTGTAGTGATAGACATTGCGATACCAAGTGATGGCAACATTAAGAAGAAAGAACACATGAAGCTTGAGAAATACCAAGGGCTGAGAGAACAGCTATAGAGAATGTGAAAGGTGAAGGTAACAGTGGTCTCTGTGGTAATTGGGACACTCAGGGCAGTGACCCCCAAACTGTGAGAATGGCTCCAGCAGATTCCAGGAACAACATCCAAGATCTCTGTCCAGAACAGCACAGTCATGGGAACAGCTATATATATATATATATATATACATATAATATAGAATGAGGGTTCTTCTGGATGGAGACCTCTGATGTTGTGCCCGGAATCTTCTGGAGTCACTCTTCCAGTTTGTGGGTTACAGCTCCTTATGCTCCTATTACCACTGGGAGCACTTTGGACTTTATCTTCTACATCTCCTCCAGCTGTTCCTTCTGCTGGTGGTCCTTCTCTATTTTGCTGTGTTCTATTTTGCTATTTTGCTTTCTCTATTTTGCTCCTGATGTTGCTGTCTGCAACATCAGGAGCTGTCTGCAACATCAGGAGCATCTACCACAACTGCGGTCTTCTGCTTCTTGTCAGCCGCCATCATGTCTGGTTGCTTGTGTGTACTTGCATGTGTTGGATAGTCTCTAGGGTGCCTTTGCGCAGTCTGTATTTTGGGTCCTGTCCATTGTGTGCTGTGTTTCAAACTGGCCTTTTCTTGCCACTGGTACGATTTGTTGATGTAAACCATCTATTCTATATGTCAATGGTACATCCCATGCAGGGCTTGGTCATCCATGATAGTTCCTCTTCCTGTTTCTCATCATCGTCTGTCTTCAGCTGCCTGACGCATTCTTTGAGCAGCTCAATATTGATGTATTCACAGAGGCCCCATGTTTCATCCCTGGTTTTGGCTCTGACAGTCACTAATGTTCGTCCTCCCTCTTTCCGTTGCTCATCGAGCCTCAGGGTGCTGGACTGTGGGTGGAAACCACCGGGCATTATGAGTTTTCATGTCTTGACATCAGTGGCATCTATCTCCTCCTGTGGCCTGTTTATTATTCCAGCTGATGACTGTTAGGGCATGTGTATCTTGAGTTTTATTCCAACCAACACCTGTCTTACCTTCTGGAGGTATTTGGCTGTGGCTGACCTTTGTGGATCTTTATTATGATTTCCACTTGCTTGTGAGATACCCAGGTAGTTTAAGCTTCTTGTAGTCAATCCATGGCATGCTCAGGTTGATCTGTCTGGTCTGAGAGTTCTGGTATACCAGGTTTTGGTGATTTGGCCCTCTGGTTTTTTTTCCAATGGCATTCTGAGCTATACTGCTCAAAAAAGAAAGTAACACTTTGAAAAACACATCAAATCTCAATGGAAAAAAAAAGTCATGTTGGATATCTGTATTCATATGGACTGGGTTGATGTGTTAGGAATGAAAGGATGCCGCATTATTTGATGGAAATGACCTACAGAGGGCTCAATTCAAAGACACCCTGAAAATCAAAATGCAAAAATGATGCACGTTACTCCCTTTTGCCGAAATGTTTTTGCAGAACTCAAAATTGTACTGCATTGCATGGCCCCCACATGCTTGTATGCATGCCTGAAGATGTCAGGGCATGCTCCTAATGAGGCAACAGATGATGTCCTGGGGGATCTCCTCCCAGTTCTGGCCCAGGGTATCACTGAGCTCCTGGAAAGCCTGAGGTGCAACCTGGCAGTGTTGGATGGACCAAAACATAATGTCCCAGAGGTGTTCTGTTGGATTTAGGTCAGGTGATCATGGGGGCCACTCAGTGGTATCAGTTCCTTGGAGTCCGTCAGTAGAGTCCAGGTATTGCCTCATGCTACCAGTAAACACACTGACTCCAGCCAAATGCAAAACCAAAACTAGTGAAAAAACTGTCAGAAAAGATGAGGAGGAGGAAAAAAATGTCAGTGGCTCCCACCTGTAAAATCATTCCTGTTTTGGGGGTTGTCTCATTTTTGTCCCTCTAGTGCACCTGTTGTTAAATTCATTTACACCAAAGCTGAAACTGACTAACAACCCCTTCTGCTATTCAGCTGACCAGATCAAAATCCCAGAAGGTTAACTGACTTGATGCTATACTCTGATTAAAAAATGTTCCTTTGAGCAGTATATGTGTATATTTTACAGGTTTGAGTTTTTCCTGCTGCATTAGATGCACATATTCTGGTGCTTTTGCTGTTTATTTTTAAAATCTTTTTCATCACTTTCATAATTTAGCTAAAAATGCAGTTATTCTATCCCAGAGTAATTCGTGTGCAATATTGAGAAACAGTTAAAGTCATATTCTGTAGGTAAATCACGAATCTATCGAAGGGAAGAAAAACTACAATGAGTAATCAAACATAAATATGACCAGATTTTCAGTCGAAAATCACTGTCTCTCTGGAGGTTCAGACTCTGTCAGTCATGTTCGTGCAATAACAAGAGAGACTGCAAAGGTCTTTTCATATTTTGTGTTTTGGAAATTGGTTTGCCATGAAAACATATTTGGTTCCTGAGTGACTTTTACATCAACAAATAGCTGTCTGTCCAGTGTAGTGAGGCATGAAGTTATTTCCCTGTCAATCATAAAAGAAACACAATCCCAATTCTAACACAATTGGATTCTACCATCTGTTACAAGCAAAGTCAGTACTTTTACTTTAGCTATTTATATAGGACAGACAACTGATTTTTTTGTAGCCTAAGATGACAGTGGCAGATAGCTGGAATTTGCATTTACAGATATACAGAAAATTAGCAATAAACTTAATGAATGCCAACTGTGATAAATGATTAATCTTATTAGTTCTTATTTCTTCTCTTTTTTCATTTTACTGTATGTCAAATTTTAGTTGGGTACTTATGCATTAACAAGATTATTTTCCCCATCTGTACATTCTTTTTTTTTCACTTACTAAAGAAAGCACACGACACAGTTAGTAGAATAAAAAGGCAGATGTATTTTTCACATTAAAATCTTTCCAGGAGCTGCTTCAAACAAAAATGTCCTTCACGCCCATCTGTATTTCAATCTGGTTAGTTTGTTGGTTCATGGGGAGCGGTCTAATGCTTCTCTTCTTTCAGATGTAGGTTCAGTGGAAGGTCTGGCTTACCACAGAGCTTGGGATACCCTGTACTGGACCAGCTCCACTACATCTACCATCACCAGACAAACTGTGGACCAGAGTCGAGTCAGCGCTATTAGTAGGCAAGCTGTGGTCGTTCTTTCAGAGGATGACCACCCGCATGTCCTGGCCCTGGATGAGTGTCAAAAGTCAGTAGTCCTTCTCTGTCTCATAATGCTCTCTCTCTCTCTCTCTCTCTCTTTGCAGTTCACCCATACCTTTTTCAGTTAGTTAATCCTAAAATGTCAACCTTTGACTCTGATTATTATTATTTATTTATTTTTGGCTGTATTTCATCTGCCCTGAGTTTTATGTTATCATTCTTAAGGACAGTTTTAATTTCCATCATTTCATACTCTACATATCTCTTCACGTTATCATTCTTGTAGTTGTTATAAACCTGAATACTCATCACTTCTTTTGTTACCTGGTGAAGATCAGGCTCATCACACTTAGATGTTTCTGATGATCAAACAAATTTTAATATTAGACAAAGACAATCTATGTAAATACAAGATCAAATTTAAATGTTATTTTCATTTAGTAAGGGAAAAAAAATCTTGTACTCTCTGAAAAAGTAATTGCCCCTTAAAGTTACTGTAATAACTGGTTGTGCCACCCTTGGCATCAAGAACTGCAGTCAAGCATTTGCGATAACTAGCAAAGAGTCTTTCTAATTGCTGTGGAGAAATTTTGTCTCTCTTGTCTTTGCCTAATTGTTTTAATTGAGCCACATTTGAGGTTTTTGAGCATGAACGGACTGGTCATGCCAGTCATGCCAGAGTATTTCAACCTAATTTAAGTCCAGACTTTGACTAGGCCACTTCAAAACCCTCATTTTGTTTTCTTTGAGTCACTCAGAGGTGGACTTATCAGGTGTGTTATCATTACCCTGCTGTGTAACCCAAGTGCACTAGAGCTTCAAGGCACAAAGTGATGGCTGAACATTCTGCTTCGGGATTTTCTGGTAGTGAGCAGAATTTTTTTTTAAACCTTTATTTCACCAGGTAAAATGTTTGAGAACCAGTTCTCATTTACATAGATGGCCTTTATGGTTCCATTAAATATGGCAAGTTGTGCAGGTCCTCCAACAGCAAAGCAGCCCCAGACCGACATACTGCCAGCACCATGTTTGATTGTTGGTGTCTTTTCATTGTTCTTTTTATGCTGTTTGTTTCATGCCAAATGCAACAGGATGCAAACCTTCTATAAATAGTTCAACTTTTGTCTCATCAGTCCACAGATTATTTTCCCAAAAGTCTTGGGGATCATCAAAATGCTTTCTGGCAAATGTGAGATTTGTGTTCCTTTTGTTCAGCAGCGTTTTTTCTCTTGGAACTCCCATGGATGCCGTTTTTGCCCAGACTCTTTCTCATTGTTGAATCATGAACTCTGACCTTAACTGAGGCAAGTGAGGCCTGCAGGTCTTTAGACGTTGTTCTGGGTTCTTTTGTAACCTCCTGAATGAGTCATTCCATCATTACTCTTGAAGTAATTTTGGTAGACCGGCCACTCCTGGGAAGTTTTCTCCAATTGTGGATAATGGCTCTCACTGTGGTTCGCTAAAGTCCTAAAGCCTTAGAAATGGCTTTTTAGCCCTTTCCAGATCAGTGACTTTGTTTCTCAGCTGTTTCTTTAGATTGTGGCTTGCCGTGTTCCTTTTTTGAGATCTTTTAGCCAACTTCACTTTGTCATACAGGATTTGTTTTAGTTATTTCTCGATTCAGCAGGTCTGGCAGTAATCAGGCCTGGGGGTGGCTAGTGATATTGAACTTCGTGATTTTAATTATCTTTCTACATAGGGCCAGGTATGTTTGTATAGCTTTTCCCCCTTAATAAATTAAATAATAATTTAAAAACTTAATTTTGTGTTTACTTGGGTTATCTTTGTCTAATATTAAAATTTTAGTTTCCAAAAAAAAAAAAAATGTGACAAAAGTGCAAAAAAATAATAAGAATCTGGAGGAGGGCAAATCCTTTTTTTCACAGCACCGTGTATCTATTGTCACAGGCTGGCTCACGGCCCGTAACAAAGAATGAGGGGAGACAAAGGTATAGGCAAACAAATTCGTTTTATTGAAACTTAAGCAAAACCAAAGGAAAGATAAATATGAGATGTGAGTATGTCATGATGGTCAGTGTATGCAATGTATGAGTGCGTGGACATGTATGTGGAAAGCTGAATGAATACTGCAACCCAAAACCAAACCAGAACCAAAGACAAACCAAAATTACCTGGAGGAGCAGAGAGGGGAGAATAATTAGTGGAGCCCTGCTTATATTAGTGAGCCCAGGTGGCTCCAATTACTCAAGGCCCACCTCTGCCTTCAGGAAGCACCGCCCCTGCAGGTCAGAGGAGGGGCCGTGACACTATTTATTTATTAAATTGTCTGCTGTTTGCTTCAGCCACTGTTTATTAATTAATTTCCTGGAGTTTACATTTAAACATTTGTCATTCTTTTCTTTGGGTAAAAATAAAACCCCAACAACCTCCACCATTTTCCATGTCCATACACACAAACTTAAGTCAGCTGGTTTAAGGTAGCAGGGAAAAAAGAACCCTCGATTTTTTTTTTCTAGCCACCCATCATATAGATAATTAAAGAACCTTTGTAATGCAAGTAATGACATAATTATAACTGTAATGTGATTAGTGAATATGTTGCATTCCTCCATTACACTGAACACAGTCTGTTTGTTACAGACACGTTTTTCTTACAGGTGCAGCTGACAACTATAATGTATTGCTCTCAGGTTTTCCTGGAAGTCTATAAATAAATTATATATGATTCAGAGGGTTCTTGCCAGTTTTAACTAGATCATATTACTGCTGTTTTAAAATCCATATACTGGCATCCTGTTAGTTGTAGGACGAATTTTATGGCCCTCGTTTTTATCTATAAATCTATTCATGGAGTATGCTCTTGATATGGAGCCAAGTTATGTCTAAAGTAGATCTCTCAAATCCACTATCTGCTGCTCACCTTAAGAAAATTACTGACAGATAAACTGCTCTCATCCTTTGCACAAAAAGTTGAGCCTTATAAGAGTGTGCTGACCTTGCTTTTAGCATTTCTTATACTTAGATTGCAATGCTGCTTCATTCTGCTGTAGTTTTGTTATTATTTTTTTTTATTATTATTATTTTTGTTTTTTTCCAAATAATTAAAAAAATTGCAATTTATAATTTGATGTGCACTACTTATTGTGTCTTTTATTATCCTAAATTTGGGAATCATTTATAAATTATTTTTCTTTATTTCTTCCTCTTTTGGTAAGTGTTTTGTGCAGCTTGTGGCAGCAATAATAGCTTTTTAAATGACCTGTTTCTTTGTTGTTGTTGTTGTTGTTGTTGTTTTGTTTTGTTTTGTTTTGTTTTGTTTTTTATTAATCTGTGAACTAGCTTTTAAAAGGATTCATATTTTTCTTCTTTTTTTCAAAACGCAACATAAATATTCCTACTGCATCTTGTTTAATTCATGTTTCAAACCTGTATTTCATGAACATAAAAATACTTCTGCACTCAGTCTGCAAAGAGTGAGTATAATACTCCCCCTTTATACTATCTAAATTAATTCCTTGACCTCAGACTATCCTTGGTTGGGAGTTTGGCACCATATCCATCCCGCTCTAGAATCACTGTCTGATAATTAGAATTCAAACACTAGTGATTAATTAGTAGCCCCTGGTTATGACTTCTGACCTGAATCTTTATTATCACACTGGAGTAGACTTCCATGACTTCATTAGAGTATGAAGAGAGATGCCAGAGTTTGAAAAAAGTGTTATACAATTTAAAAGCAAATTCAACTATTCATCTTTTAGTGATTTCTCTACATGGTTATGGATTTAACATGTGCACTGCTTATATAGCTAGTCCTCAAAAAAATAGCTGTTTTTTTAAATTCACTCACAGCATGAATAAATGACCTTTATCTTACAACCTCTGATGCTAATCCATTTTATCTAATTGAAACAGAGCTACACTCTATTAGTGATCTGCTCCTTCAGGGCAAAAAAAAAAAGGGGGGGGGGGGCTGATGAGGTCTTGGCAGCTATGGATTGATGTTGATAATTGACTGACATGGCTGCATAAAACCTCCAGCTATTTGGTAAAGAGGATTTCTCCAGTTTACATGTGTCTGTTTTGCACAGAATTCTCTGCACCACATTTTTGTACATCATCTCCTATAAACAGCTACTATTTCTAACTTCAGTTTCAGATGACATATTTGTTTTATAATTCATTCTAACAACATTGAAAGTCAATATTTGGTAGCAATTCATTCTCAAACTCAGCTCCTAGTTTAGATTCAGGAAACAGACAGTCCCTCTACTTTTAAGATTAGGCTTAAAACATTCCACCCTGAGCCTGGTTCTGCTGGAGGTTTCTTCCTGTTAAAAGAGAGTTTTTCCTTCCCACTGTCAACAAGTGCTTGCTCAGAGGGTGTCATCGCTTAGTTTTGCCTTTGAGGCAACTGTTGTGATTTGTTGCTATATAAATGAAATTGAATTGAATTTGGCTGTCTGTTTTATATTTTTAAGCCTGATGTTTTGGACCAACTGGAATGAGCAGAGACCCAGCATCATGAGATCCACATTAGCCGGCAAAAACATAAGGATTGTCATCAGTTCTGACATCTTAACTCCCAATGGACTGACCATTGACCACAAAGCAGAAAAGCTCTACTTTTCAGATGGAAGCCTTGGCAAGATTGAAAGATGTGACTTTGATGGATCCAGCAGATATGTAAGTATGATCCCACTGAGCAGTTTTAAACACACACACACATATATATATATTTTTTTTTTTTTTTTTTTTTTTATTTAACTTTACTGTTGCCTACTTGACAGTGTGGAATATATTTTTTCAATTGTTAAGGAACTGAGATGTTTGCACACCAGGGTTATAATAGTTTTGGATTTTACATTATAGTTTAGTTTTAGTTAGTTTTCAGAGTGGTTTTGCTTGTTTTTATTAGTTTTTATTTTTGGTGTTTATGCTTAGTTTTAGTTTGGTTTTGTTAGTTTTATAATTGTGCAAGATTCAAGGTGCAAGAGTGAATATTGTGTAATAAAAACTCGACAAAAGATACAATTTAAAGAAATATATTCAACAACCAACTGTTCACAAGACTATGTGCTAAATGTGTGTAATATTAAGGACATACATGAACATCAACAGGGAGAAACAAAGAAAAATATGAACTTCAGCATCAGTGCAGTAGATTAACAACATGTGGTGTTTGACAAAAACAAACTGAACTGTTTGAAGGAATCAAAGCTCAAATCTAGCTGCATCCTGATGTTATCACCACATGAAGCTGGTCGGAGCTGCTCAGAGAACTAGCTTGGTTAGGTGCTTGCTAAGTAGACTTCTACTGGGTTTGTGCAGCCTCTGTACACAACCCCGCATTTATGCCTACATTTATTCTTGTGTAGCTGGATTATGTGTGTTAATTACGTTGTGGTCGTGTGCCGGTGTTTTATGTGTGGTGTTGGATGAGATTTTTTCCTCTTTGGGTGCTGCCTTGTTTGTGCTTTTCAGGTGGATTTGATGTTGGTGTTTTTTTTCCTGACTGAGAAGTGTTTCACACATGTTTTCATCATCCACAACAAGACACTCACTAACTGTGCTATCGTACTCAAAGAAACTCCATATGGGACTCACGCATGCACGCAGCTGTGGCCCTCCCAGCTAAAACTACTGGAGTGAAAAAAAAATGATTTCATATAAATCCACAGCGCTTTTAAATAAAATAATGAAAACGAAAGTCATTTTAGCTATAATTTCAGTTCATTTTAGTTAGTTTTGTAAACTCACATTACAGTTTTAGTTAGTTATAATTTTTTCCTTTTAATTATTGTTATTTATCTCAGTTTACGAAAAAAATTTCAGTTTTCATTATTTTGTTAGTTTTCGTTAACTATAATAACCTTGTTGCACACGCTGTACAATTAATACACTTAACACAACTGATGACCACCTCCACGCTTTCTAGCTCTGGCCACCAATACAAAACTTCTGGAAAGAAATAATCACCAAACTTTTTTGTTTTGGTGATTATTTCTTTAAAAATTTGACAGTTCAGTTGTATTTGTGATTTTTATTTAAAATTCTGTAGATGATAAGTTATGTATTGTTCGTCCTGTCCCAATGCAAGCAGAGGTTTTTAACTGTCTGTGCACCAGCTGTGTAAAATTACGCAGTCCATTAAATCGAAAGCATCTGTTTTGGAGGTATTTTTTCGAGCTGTGTTGTTGAAATTGAGCAAAATAATATGAAACACAATTAGTTAATCTCGCTTTGCTTTTAATTGGGATATTTTGTAAAGAGCAGACAGAATTAAATGTAACGATGAATGTTTTAAAGGCTGGCCGTTGACGAAAGCCTTGAGCTCCGAGGGGAGAGAAGCTAGAGAATTGAAGCTCCAGCATAGCACGAACAGTTCAGAAACAATTTGAAACTGATTGTCGTGTTTTATACTTCTTATTGCTAGCGGATCTATTCTGACCCAAAGTGCAGCCGTGACTGGGTCTGAATGACTGTTTTACAGCCGCTCCCCCTCTTCCAGGCACTGTGTACCGGTGCAGAATCTTTTAGTGGTACACAGTACCAGACCGGACCAGCTTACTTTCCCCCCTCATTAGAGGTCTAAATGCTTAAATGGTGCATGGCTATCAAAACTAAGATTGGGTTAAATTTGGTAATAATAAGGAAAGAAATGGGAACTCGGTGAAGCAATTCATCGAAATGTACAAACATAAATGGAAATGCAGTATATAAGGCAAAAACAGAGAACAATTCTAACAACCTTGAAAGGCAATATTTGGTATGACCATTCTTCAGCACAGCCTGAACTCCCTTAAGCAAGCTTTCATCTGATTTCTTTAAGTATTCTTCAGGAATAGCTCTCCAGGCTTCTTAAACGACATTCAGAACTTGTCTTTGGATGCTGACTGCCTTTTGTTCTGTTCTCTGTCAAGATGACCCCACACTGCTTCAATAATGTTGAGGTCTGGGCTCTGGGGAGGCCAATCCATGGCTGATAGTGTTCCATTGTGTGTGTGTGTTTTTTTTCCAGGTATGCTTTTACTCCATTTGCAGTGTGTTTGGGACTACTATCATGCTGAAAAATAAAGCTTTTGCTAGTCAGATGCTTTCAAGATGGTATTACATGGTGGTTTAAATTTTCTGGTACTTTTCTGCCTTCATAATTCCATCAATTTTGACATGATTCCCCAATGCCACTGGCTGATGTACAATGCCATATATGATGCCATTACAGAGTATCTATCATGTTTTACAGATGGCTGTAGACACTCACTGTTGTACCTCTCTTGTGACCTCTTCCATGCACACTGACATCAATTTGAACCATTTTATTTCAAATTTCAAGTTCATCACCCAATAAGACCTGTTGCCATTGAATTTCAGACCAGTTCTTGGGTAATTTGGCATACCTCTGTCAAATTAAAAAGAAAAGAAAAAGTAAGCTTCTTGACAGCCAGTCTCCCACTGAAGACCATTTCTGGTGAGGCCTCAGTGAACAGTAGCATTTCTTAGACCCTGTGTCAGGTTTTTGATGGATTTTTTTCCTCCTATTTCTTAAGGACATGACTTTCAGATACTGTTCATCTTCTGTAGATAGTTTTTTAGGGTTGCCACTTCTTCTTTTGTCTTCCGCTTGTCCAGTTTCTTTAAATCTTAAAGAAACACTGCCCACTGTGCTGAGATATGCCAAGTTTTTGGCTAATAGGTTTTTGGAAATCACCTTGTGGTTGCAAAATGATTCTTTTATGCTTGTCAAACTGTGTTAACTTTGGCAATTTTTGTAGTTTCAACTAAAGCAATGGGAACAAAGTATGTGGTTTTGTGACATGCTGCTAGAGTCAAATTACCCAAAGATACAATTTTTTTTTTAAAAACTTTCTTTGATAAATTGTCTGTTATATGTAGAGACAACACTGGTTCATCCCTATGGTTAGGTGCTTTTTATGCTTTAATGATTCATAGTTCAGTGTTAATTCATAGTTTCAGTTTTAGAAAAAAAACATTCCTCTGAAAACAGTCCAGGTACAAGGACTGGAATTAAAATGAGTGCAAAAGCAGCCAATTTCTGAAGAAAAACTTTGAAAGACCTTCAGAAATCCTGGAGAATTATTACTAAGACTACGTTTAAATAATTACAATAAAGTCTGGCTCAACGGAAGTAAAATATAATGAAATAAGGGGTGGCTCAAGACTTTGGCACTGTACTGTACATTTACATAAGTAATGTTGCTGTCTCATTGTGTGTTGCATAGTGAGATTATTTAGAGTCTCTCCACTTTAACTTTATTTTTTCATTCTAATATTTCTATTGCTTTCCAAAATATAAGTAAATGTTTTAATGAAATTTAATGCTGGTATCATTTCAAATCCATTTAAATCAAGCAATGCTTCATAAAAGAGAGTCACTGTAGTGGTAGAGGGTGTTACAATTCCAGTCCACCTGCATGCTTCCATTTGGTGCCATGAACGAGTGCATCCTTCCATGTCTACCACGCGCTCAGTAAGAACAGGTCAGCTGCCTGATGCCCTGTTCTATAATATTTTGGTCAATTGACTGGGTCAGTATTTTTTTTTTCACTTTAATTTTTAGATTTTTCAACCTGATATTTGAATATACAGCCAAATTAATTAAATAAAACTAAAAAAGACTTCTGGGATTTGCTACTGCATATTTTCACACATGCAAGACATATTTCTTCCTTCTGTACACAAGAGTTAGATTGGTGATTTTTTTCTTTAATGAGTGACCACCAGCTCTGCAATCCACATTAGTCAGGTAGACTCTACAAAAGGCCTTTACTTTAATGAGTCTCTTTATAGGCATATGAAGGCTGTCGTTTTCCTTCCCATTTGCAGTCCCTAACAGGATTGAATTTGCACATTGTCAAGCTGCAATTATGCATATGGAGCCACTGGCAAAATAGCCAAAATCTCCATCCTTGTGTGCAAATTAAGCTTTTTTTTGTGTATCTAATCATTCTACTGTTTATACTTCAAATCAACAGGAATTTTTGGATACTGATGCAGTGAAAACAGCTCACACAGACTAATGAAAAATTCTAGTTGGGTTAATCTTTCCTTTCACCTTGAGGACCATTCACTCCTGCCAGTAATCTCACATTTTCTCCATCCAAAGGAGCCGTTAAGTGGGGTCAGTGGCTATGCGTGCCATCTTCTTTTTTTAAAGTCCAAGCAAAGTAACAACCAGATCTCCATATTTTAAATTACAACACAGATCACAGCTAGCTGTGATGAAATTAGCTTTATATGCTACCAGGAGCAAAAGACTGATTTTAGGAACACTTATTTTTTTTTGTGGACTATTAATAAGGTCACATTTATGTTGCATTGAAATACAGACTAATTTAACTTTACCAGTCTACCAACAAGACACTGGCACTTAAATTGAAAGAAACTATGAAAATTATAATGGAATACAACAACAGTTATCTATTTTATTTTATTTTATTTATTTTTTTTGCAACTTTAGTGATGATGTACACAACAGTTAGTGATATTACAAATAAAACTGTGCACTATTTTATTTGGAAAACATGAATGTAATGAGAAATATCATCAGTTCTATATTTGAGCTCACGCATTCATATTGTAATCCTCTGCTGAAAAAAAAATTGACTTACAGAAACTGTCCCTGCATCATGATGGGGAAAGCCTCTGTACTTAAAGGGAATGAATGCTATTGGCTGTAATTATTGCAACCTCTAATACCCCTCTGTTGTGTTTGTCTACACAGCAGCTTGTTCCCAAGAGCATCATAGATGTACCAGACACAGCTGTGCATGAAAATTTGTAACTGAAAGCTGGCTTACAAAAGTATTAATGGACAAAAAGTCCTTTAGTTCTGAAATCAAACTCTGACATTCTAACTAAACTCCTGGAACGAGTTACTCCATATAGCTCCTTCTTTGTTTTCACTTATCTCTGAGGGAACAGATGGCTTCCATAATCACAAGTTATTCTTAGCCAAAATAAATACAACTCTTTGAAAGGCGTTTACATTCACCATTTTGTCCATAAAAATTCCATGCATAATATGTAACATTCCAACTCTGTCCAAGATATGCAGATGGTTACAGTACAAGATAGCCTTTTTGGCTCTGGATTTAAGTTTTGGCTTGACATGACCTCTGCTGCTCAGCACTTTAGCCTATCTCAATTAGTCACCCATATGTTTGATGAGCCAGGTCACTAGGCTCAGAAAGTCTTCACCTTTGGGACCCCACCTGCCCTTGCTGCAGTATGGTTCTGCTAATGAAGGCTTTGCAGTGATACTGCTCTGGGAGTAGATACTCCATTCCAATTAAAATGTGTAAATTAAACAAAGATAGCTGACTGTCGACTTCAGCACTTATCCAAACTGTGCTTATGGAAAATAAGATCCTGTCAATACATGAAACTTATTGTTTAGATGTAAATTTAAGGCCAGAATTTTTTGGCATCAATGTGATTATCAACAACAAATAAATAAATAAATAAAAATAAATACATAAATAAATCTCAGTAGTTGCAAGATTTCATTTTAGAATTAAAAAAAAAAAACATAGGTCTCACAACTAGTATAAAACACATTGTAAAGCACCAGTTTTGTAATGACTTGTATGCATGCAACTTTGATGGCAGTAGAGTATCCTTAAGGGTACAACTACCCCTCTCTTTACAGCAGCAGTACCATTACATGCTGGCAGTGTGGTTGGCGAGAGCAAGATCAGTTGCAGAGCTTTCTACTCTGTGCCATTTTGAGAGTGGGGACTCCTGTCATTAATGAAGGCAGTGCTTCACAAAGGGCAGTGGAGTACATGATAAGGGGAGATGTCAGCGTGTTTAGCTGAAAAAATGCCCTTTTACTACTGAGGGAGGGAATATAAATGGAATGCGGTCTGGAAATAGTTTGTGTCATTTTAGTTCAGCGTCAACAGTGTTCTCTCTGGGCATAATTGTATTGCCATGTAAATCACAGGCTTATTAAACTAATCAGTTAGGAGTTGCTTGACATGGCAATTAAAGTATTATATTTGAATATTGCTGAATAGAGAGAATCTGATAAGACACTATGAAATATTTTCCATTTTCACAAAGCACGAGTTCCGCACAGAACTAATGTGTTGCTGGCTGTAAACCGAATGACTCCCAAATCTAATTTCCTGTCAATATGTTCTACTCTAACCCATCTGGTGCTTACCTCTCTTTCTCTCTCTGTCTCTCACTTGCCTGATGGCCAGTTGTTGCTTCCACACGCTGGGCTCCTTTAATCAACACCTGTCCTATTAATCCCACTATGGCACAGGGCTAATGTGATGTCACTTACAAGCCTGTCCTGCTAATGGCTGAGACTACAGAGCTGCTGGAGTCCCTGATATACTTCCCCACCACGACCACCCACACTTCTCACCCCTGAGCTCCCCCCCAAGCCTGGAGAGTCCCTGAAGGTGCCATTTGATGGATTCTTGCCTTTCTGCCAATGGCGCTGTCATTTACTCCCCCAACATCTGGGTTAAACAGTCAAGTGGGCGGCAGGGGTGATTTGTTGATTAATGAGTGGAAATGTTGTTCTCCACATTTATCCTTAGAATTGTGCCCAAAGTGATATCAGTATTCTCTCCAGTTAGATCTTGAAATCATGCTTGTGAGTGGTTTTTGGACTAAAGTTCAAATACTGAGAATAATAATTGTGGCGAGTTCTTTGTGTAGTATATACATACTAACTCACAGACCTAACAGCAGTGTTGTGTTTTACAATTTTTAGGTCATAGTTAAATCAGGACCCGGAAACTTCTATGGGCTCGCCATCTATGCAGATTTCATCTACTGGTCAGACTGGGCCCGCAGGTCTGTGCTAAGATCAAATAAGTACACAGGCGGTGAAACCAAAGTACTTAGAGCAGATATTCCCCACCAACCAATGGGAATCATAGCTGTGGCCAAGGATACCAACAACTGTGAGTATTTGAACATCTGGGGATAAACTAAATTTCATGCCGTGTATGCAGTCATTTCTGTAAATATTTGTGTGTTATATGTTTGCATGAGCCATGGTGTCTTTTTGGCTGGAGATTAGATGTGCATGTTTATTATACAAGTGCAATTTTGGATCATCGACTGAAAAAAAAAAAAAAAGAAAGTGTGAAGATGGTACATGCAGATCTGTGCATTTCCTGCTGTAGTGATATGAGAATAATACAGGAATATATGTTAAAAAAAAAATGCCCTTGTCTGTATTCATTTTGGTTTTTTTTGTTTTTTGTAAGGCCTACATACAGCTTCATCCCACACTGACTTGACATCTTTTTCACTACAATAACATTTGATGACCTAATAAAGTTAGACTGATTCTAACCACCGTTAGTGGTTGATCAAAATAGATAAATAATAACAGTTACACATGTGTACTGTATTTATTTAAATTAAGAAAAATGGAATGTAGTTATTCTACCCAGATATGTCCACAGATAACCAACCAAAAGCAATAAATTTAAAAGTGAATCTTAATTTAATTTAGAAAAACACCAGGGTTGATAAATCAAAGTGGTCTTATTTAGCATGGCTAGAAACTTAAGCCTCAGAGGTAATTAATATGAAAAGTGTCTTATGTTATAAAGGGAGTCTCTTAAGTGTCATAGGAATTTTCATTTCCAAGTAGGGCAAAGGGATGTGGGCTGAAGTGGTTTGGACTTTTATCCTGATTTAGCTTAAAATTTGAGAAATTTGAAACTCACTTCATCCTTGTTGGTCTTTACATTGTTAACCTCATTATTCTTATATAACATCTCTGTAAATAATCACAGATTCAATTTAGAAAAGGTGCACAACAGATAAATGTTATGTTCTCTTATGATGAGAGGGTATCCAGTGAACACATCTATGAACAGTTTCACTTTGTGTTGATGTCTCTTATTCTAAACTTCCTTTACATCTAACCTGGGATAACTATTTTCAGGAAAAAAGTTATATTATCAATTACCATCACAGATCAGGTTTAGTGCCACGGCCTGAGATTCATAAAGCAGCATCTCCTGTGACATCTATATTGTACTTCTCATACATGCCCATGCTACAGTATCATTTGGCCTCTTTGTGCTGTTGACTGTGAAATGAAAATGATACAACAATGTTACATTCCTTCACAACATGTTGTAGGTGCATAAATACAAAAAAACAAAACAAAAACAAAAACAAAAAAAAAGGGCCATTTTAGCCCATTGTTAGGTGGTTGCTGGGCAGCATGATGTTATTATAATTATATCATCTTTTGTGGATATAAATGAGATGTTACTGTTGTGAAATTAAAATGATAGGATGCTTTCATAGGGTGTTGCAGGTGCATCTAGGCAAAGAAATATTAAAGTTTTATGGGCATAACTTAAGCATAAATGCTGAAAACAGGACATTTTAGCCCATTGCTAGGTGGTTACTCAGTAACATGGTGATGTACCTGTGTGAGTTTGGTTGCTCAACGTCTGATCATAGGAGAAGCTGGTGGACAAAGAAACAGACAGACAGAGAGATTTTGTGTATTATATTAAGATTCTGAAGGGAATATAACCTATTTTGAAAATCATTTTGAACTAAATCTTATTATAGATGATAAAGGTTAAGGCTAAGTGTATTGAGCAGAAAGGTAAGTTACAACACTTTCTTACAATATAATACAATAATTTGTATTTAAACAAAATCAGACTATTAGAGACATCTAATAAAATTATTCTTTAGAGGTTTTTCATTTGGCTATTTACAGAGGCCTGAATTGCCTCTGTTTGATTCTTGAAGGTGAGCAGTCCCCATGCAGACACATGAATGGAGGCTGTGGAGACCTTTGTCTGCTAACCCCATATGGGAGGGTCAATTGCACTTGCCGTGGGGAACGCGTCCTGTTAGACGACAACAGATGTGTGTGTAAGTCATGAAAAGCTTCAGATTTAATTATACTAAGGTTACTTACAGCTAACACTCTTTATGGTTTAGGATTACTTTTGCTACATTTAAAAGCTTTGTGTAATGTGGCCTCTGCCCATCTCTTTTGTGCCATTTACATACACCTTGAAATCTTTGAATTTGTTCCTTGGTGCATAACCACACACAATCGGGCTGCTGCTTTTTCTTCATATTTGACTGAGCATTAAGTTTGTAATAATTACAGCAAAGTGGTTCAGTAAAAAAAAAAAGAATAGATAGTTACCTTATTTATATATAAATAAGGTATGTTGTAATACAACTTTAATTGTATGTACACAATACAAAAGAAATAGGTGTAGATAGATGACTAGTCCAAAGTCAGAAGTATAAAGTACTGCAGCAGTGTTTTGCTTCTAATTTGACATTGCTGCTTGAATTTGAAACGCAGTGATGGTAGACCATATGGTGGGTGGATCTGTTCAAAAGAGGGAAGTTTGGCCAGTCTGAACATGGCAAGTTACTCAGAGCTGGATGATTGCTTGGGTGTCATGGCAGAAGATGGCAGGCTTTTTAACCACGGTCCGATTTGACTCATTAGGAAGAAGTTTAGCATTTTTTTGACTTGCGAAAGCCGCAAGTAGCAGTTCAAAGAAGGGACAGATTAAAGACCGTAGAAGTATTTACTGCTCAAATTTTAATTCGTGCCTGAATGAAATCACTACTAGTGCTACTAGTGCAATGTTGTCATTTAATATTATAGCAGTTTACATCAAATTGGAATCAACTATCAGTGGAATATCATAATACTCCAGGCAATTCACAGCCAGCCAACTTTAGTTTCCTCAAGTTAATGTTTGTTGTAGAATTTGTAGCATTTACAGACTGACCCAGAACAGAGTTGCTGGTGTAAATACATAGTTCCTTCTAAGTTGGAGCACAGCCTCTTAGTTCAACAGTAAAGTTTGCACAATGATATTTTGACCTTCAGATTTTTTCTTTTGCAGCAGAAAATTCCTCATGCAACATATACACTGAATATGAGTGTGGGAATGGAGAATGCATTGACTACCAGCTGACCTGTGATGGAATAGCCCATTGCAAAGATAAATCAGATGAGAAGATGCAGTACTGTGGTAAGACACATTTAACAATTTCAACTTTACTTGTAAGAATTTAGTGTCAAAAAAGGTGTTCGCTTGGTTTGGAGTTCTTAACAGAAGTTAATGGCTAAGAGAACCTGAAGACTGCTCAGTGACTGTCATTCACATTTTAATATTTGAAAAGTGTTTTAGTCGGTTTTAATGTATACGTGGAATTATATTTGTTTAGACAACAGGAGCTGCCGGAAGGGTTTTAGGCCCTGCTACAACCAACGGTGTGTGGCCACTAGTCGCTTCTGTGATGGGATTGATGACTGTGGGGATAACTCTGATGAAGCATTGTGTAGCAGTGAGTTGCAGCCCTTTGATCTCCTGGTCTATCCATCCTCCCTGTGAAGGCAAAATCCAGTCACACTAATGCTTATATTAATGTGGCACACTAGGCCACATGCTGTGCTAAGCCTTCACTGTCTAATGAGCCACAAGATCATAACGAGAGCACAAATTCAAAGAAACTTACAACCCTTACCCAAAAACTGAATCTGGGAGCCTGTACAAGATTTTTTGCCTTACTTCAACAGAGCGGGATGATTTTATTTCATGTTAATATGTAGTATATTGTGGGGAAAAATACTGAGGTGTTCTTATAACGCTAACTGAAAAGACAGCAGTAGGTTCATAATTAATGTGGACCTTCCAACTCAGCAGTCTGGAATTTAAAGGAGGAGTTTATCCAACTATTTTGTACCATTACTAACAATAACTTTTTTATATCATGATGAAAACCTGTATGATAGCAGTAAGTTACACACTGAGAAATGCAGAAAATTTAAATGGACATAGTTCATTATTTGGAAAGTGAACAAAACCAAAAAGTTACTCTTGCCTATAAATGGTGATTTGGTCCTGCACAGCACGTACAGGGTCATGGTACTCAGGTAGCTTTTTAGCACAGGCAATCTCTCTGTAGAGATACTGAAATTAATGTAGAACATTTTTTTTGTCTGACAGTTTGGAACACAGAGCTAATTTTCATCACTCCCTGAAAGAGGTTTTAAGTACTGTTATGAGCCGTATCTGTAACTGTCTGTGAGTGCTGTTTTTGTTCCAGTATCTTTTTGTAATGCTAATTTTCTACCATAGATGTCACATGTGGCTCATCAGAATCATCTTGCAAGGATGGGAGCTGTGTACCCAGC
Organism: Archocentrus centrarchus; assembly: GCF_007364275.1. Lineage (NCBI taxonomy): Eukaryota > Metazoa > Chordata > Actinopteri > Cichliformes > Cichlidae > Archocentrus > Archocentrus centrarchus. The sequence goes on from NC_044366.1 coordinate 10,170,288, forward strand.
TCAGCCTGGTGTAACCAGGTCATTGACTGCGCCGATGCCTCAGATGAAAAAAACTGCAGTAAGTCCCCCAGCTTTTGCTTTGCATTGCAGTTAAAGCGCAAATATACACACATCTGCATCTCTAACAGATCAGAAGTTGTTCATGACTTGGATCAGATTGAATGCTGCTCCCCTTGTCCTTATGCCCCACGTCAGTGGCTTTGTGACAAGACTGTGCTTCTGCGTTTTGTATTCAGACCACACAGATTGCTCTCACTTTTACAAGCTGGGAGTGCAAGAAAAAGATTTCATCAGCTGCAACTCCACCTCACTGTGCATCCACCCCTCGTGGATCTGTGATGGCGCGAATGATTGCGGCGACTATGCTGACGAAACTAACTGCCAGGGTGAGCAGCAATACAGGCACACACAGAGACACACATTTTGCCTCTTCATTCACAGGCAGATCAAGGAAGCCAGCTTCAATTAGAAAAGACTTAAGACAGATCTCATTCTCAGAGATGATTATGACAGTGGAATAAGAGATTCAGAGAGAGCTTAAGAAAAGATAATGACCTCAATCATTGTTAAAGCCCATAGGACTGACTTGGTTTTGTTGTTTATGCCAGTTTCCCATGGGCAGAAGTGTGAGGAGGGACACTTTGCTTGTCCAAGCGGGAACTGCATTTCCAGTGTGTGGCTGTGTGATGGCCAAAAAGACTGTGAAGATGGAGCAGATGAATTCCAATGTGGTAGGCCAACAAATCTTACCCTTCTTGGAAAAGCTTCCCCAGAATAAACTGAAATATTAGATGAAGTCTTTTATTCCAGTACACAACACTGTCAGCAATTGGAAGGATATTTATTTTCTATTAACTAGAAGCTATTTGTTGTAATGTTTTTGTCATTTAAATAGATCCAGGCCTGTAATAAATATCACATTAAATATATAAATAGGAAGCAGAAAGATAAGAGATGATTGTTTTTCATGCCATAAGGCAATTCCTTTTCACTTTGTTTTGCTTAGCCTGATTGTGCGTTTGAGATTTCTCAAGTGGGTGTTGCTGCTTGTTTGAAAGTCTAATTCTGACCCTGAATTCAGAGTGAGGCTGTGGAAGACACACGATTTTCCCCTGCTCTCTTTGAATTATAATATACAGCCCTTCCAGTGTAACAATTAATTAATGAGCCATCACTCACTGAAGCGGTTATACTGAAGATGGAAATATTGGTTCACTGGAAAGCAGTGACATATGAAAGGATTACACAGTACAATGCCACTCCTCTACGTCCCTCACCAGAGGCTGCAAGAGCATTCTTACTTCTGCTTTCATGCATACTAATGTCTTCAGAACTTGCTAACACAAAGTTGAGATCTCTCCAATTAAACAGGAGGACCATAATTAAGTCATGGTATGGATTAATGTAATTTACCCACAAAATGAACAGCTTGGACACACACATCTGTTCACATGTCATTGGTTTTTTTGCATGAAGAAAAAAAAAAATTAACCGGGTGCTTTAATGTAGGTAGTGGTAAGCTTCACACTAATCACACACACAAGCTAAGTGGACCTGATGAATTTGTACATATGCATACACAATGTCAAAACTCCTGCTGACTTGATTGGAGTTGTCAGTTTATTGTGTTGTCTCAGATTGTATGGTCTGTATAAGGAGGCATTAGGCAGTCAGCAGTTAGTGCTGTTTGTAGACTGGAGGAGAGATCCACCATGTTCACTGTGAGGTAAAAGAGCAGTTCCAGTTTGCAGTTGTTAACACCAACCACATCAATTCGACACCCATGCAAGCTATTGACACAGACACAGATGTTTCAGCTCCTCCTCCTCCTCCTCCTCCTCCTCCTCCTCCTCCTTCTTCTTCTTCTTTTAGCTAGTCCCTTTTGAGGTCAGCATAGTGGATCATCTGCCATCTGCATATTTAACATCTTTTGTCCAATATATCCACTCTCCCTTCTGTGCACATGCCCAAACCATTTCAGCCTTGCCTCTCTAAATTTGTCTTCAAACCACTTAACCTGAGCTGTTCCTTTGATATACTCATTTCTAATCTTGTTCCTCCTGGTCACTCCCAACAAAAATCTTAGCATCTTCAGTGATGCGACCTCCTGCTCTGCCTCCTGTCTTTTTGTCATTGCCACCGTCACCAAACCACACATCACAGCAGGTCTCACTACTGTCTTGTAAATCTTCCTTTTCACTCTTTCTGCTACCCTTCTGTCACAGATCACCCCTGACACTCATCTCCACCCACTCCACCCTATCCGAAATCTTTTCTTCACTTCTCTTGTGCACTGAGCATGACCTCTACTCCTTGCATTTTCACCTTTCCACCTGTCTCCCTCTCATTCACACTCATGTATTCTATCTTGCTTCTAATGACTTTCATTCCTCTTGTCTCCAGAAAATGCCTCCACCTCTCCAGTTTCTCTTCCACCTGCTCCCTACTCTCACTACATATCACAATGTCTTCTGTGAATGTGATAGTCCACAGATCCTCCTGCCTGACTTGATCTGTCAGCCTGTCCATCACCACTGCAAATAAGAAGGGGTTTAGAGATGATCCCTGATGTAATCCCACCCCCACCCATCTTTTACTCCTACCACACACATCGCTACTGTCTCATTGTCCTCATAAATCTCCTGCACTAACTTCAAATACTTCTCTGCTACTCCTGACATCCTCATACAGTTCCACAGTTCCTGTCTTAGCACCCTGTAATATCCACTCTCTAGTTCCACAAAGACACAGTCCAACTCCTTGTGACCTTCTCTATGCTTCTCCATCAACACTCTCAAAGCAAACATCACATCTGCAGTGCTCTTTCTTGGAATGAAGCCATACCTTTGCTCACTGATCCATCACCTCTCTTCTTAACCTGTCTTCAACAACTATTTAATAGCTTCATGGTGTGGCTGATCAGCAGCATGCCTCTGCAGTTACTACAGCTCTGCACATCACCCTTTTTCTTGAAAAATGGCACTTTTTTTTTTTGCCACTCTTTATTTTTACTTTATTTTAATGTATTGTCTCTGCAATTGATGGAAGACTTCCTATGATTTTAAAGTTTACTGACTTTTTAAATTTGCTCCACAAGCAGGTCTGAATTTTCTCTTGTAAAATATAGTAACTATTTCAAAATTTAAATAATGGGTTAGCACAATTTTGGGCATGAACTGTCAAACTTTTGATTTCTATGACACATTACCTTTGCAAAACTAAACATTTGTCCAGCCTCTGTTACACATTATGTTAAGTGCTTATTAACCTATGTTAGCATTCTAACACACTAAACTAAGATGATTAATATGACAGTATACCTGCTTAATATCAAAACATTAATACTGTCAGTAGGTGCACAGTTAGCATTCATCATTCACATAATGTGTTAAGCATATCCTCAGAGAACTGCAAGCTGTGTGATTCATTTTCAACAAGCATGTTAAATGAGACAACAGCAGCTTATGTAATTAAGAATTAAGCAAATAAAAAGTGACAAGAGAACTTAAGTCTCTGCCTTTGAAAGCATTTCTCTGAGATAACACAAATCTGGCCTTTTCTTCCTGTATAATTACCAGGGACCTTAGTTATAAACAATAGAAGAAGGAGTTCAGTGCAATTTTCAAATTTAATGCATTTTGAGTTATCTGATTTATTTTGTAAATTGCCTGTGAATGTTGTTAGCGTGATGCATAACACATGAACATCATTTCCATTCCTTTATCTAGAAATTTCGTTTTGGCCTGTGTGAAATGATAACATCCCATGCCTCAAATGTGCTTCTATCAGAACAGATATGAATTATGCCATAATTCTTTGAAAAGTTCTGAATAGCGTTTCCAGGACCAATAGACAATAGTCCCATTCCTCTGAGTTAATTATCATATAAAAAGCCCCATCCACTGATAATCTAACTTCAACAGCAACGTGGTTTGAGGAAAATGTCATTACATTTCAGAAATTTCAAATTCCACAGCTGATTAGACAAAATACTCATTTGTCACTTCACAATTCGTAGTGCACTTTTCCACTTTGCAAAACACTATTGAAAATGAGACATGAAAGACTTTCTTTGATACAGTTACTGTATCATGCAGTAGACCTGCTATTTTGTTATACACTCGAAGCAGCTGTTCACATTTGAAGTGCAAATTTGGTATTGCACATGGAAAGTCTGGATAATCATGGTTTCCAGATTTAGCCATTTAATGTTTATCTCATCCTTATCTTACATCATAGTATCAGGACACGTAAAGTTGGTGCAATGTACCAAGTCTGACAAAAAGGAAAACAACCCAGTGTGAGAGACCCCCCATCCTTACCCCCCGCCCTTATTTGGATCCATATTTCCTTGTACTGTGGTCTGACCTGGTGCACACATCCCCTATCCTTTCTCAGTATCTTATCAAAGCTCTGGCAGACTTTGCTAGATCTGAGATCAGAGAGAATGAGACCACAGAACATCTCCCCAGGGAAAAAAGGTGGCTTAGTGACATAAATTCAACAGAGCTTATTAATGGATCCACCTTTTACACAATAGCTTGTACACAGTAATCAGCAGAATGCATTCTTAGGGGACAGATAACCGTTTCCTGTCACATCCTAGTGTTTTTTCATAAACAAAATTTTTCTTTTAAAGTACTATTTACATTTCCTTGTGTGAGGAATGTATATTTATTTAGGTGTGCTACTAAGTGGAAAAGCCAAAAAGAAAAACAAGCAAGCCAAGGGGCAAGAAAGAGTCAGCCCACTTTTTGTGTTTTGATTAAAAATGCTCTGCCCTCTCTATAGGGTATGGCACATTTGTTGTTGTTTCCTCCTCACTTCGTGTGATTTATGGCATTGAAATTCCTCTACCACTGCCCTCCGCAGACTCTTCCTGCTTGTGGAACCAGTTTGCCTGCTCGAAGAACAAGTGCATTGCCAAGCAGTGGCTCTGTGATGGGGAGAACGACTGCGAGGACGGTCTTGATGAGAGCGTGCAGATCTGTGGTTAGTGGCCTTTTGGATGTCATGCAAACTCTGATGTTGCTATAAAAGGTCACATTCGCCATATTATATTAATGTACATTGTCATAGCTTCATGTGTTCCTTTAGCCGAGCTGGAAATGAATGTAGAGGAATGAAACAATCTTAATGAGGCAACAAATGAGACTGCAGGCATTTCTGATAATTCGAGTGAGCACTGAGGCAAATAGATTTTTCATCACTGAGGCCCTGGAGACATAGCTATTTCAATGGGCAAATGAGATGTGTATGTAATGAATTTTACAATAAAACGAAACGAATACTACCACAATAAAGCGACAGGAATTGCTGTGAGCATTGGTTGTATAATTTGATTGTAATGGAGTGTCAAGGAAGAAATGGTCCAAAGGTTTCTCAGTTACAATTATTGTCAAAAGCAAGATGTACATTTTAGCTATACATGCCTAATTGCACTACTGTATTTACCTTTGTTTCTCAGCACAGTTGTTTTTTTTTGTTTGTTTTTTCTGCATGTTTTGCCTTAAAGGGCATTCCTAAGATAAAGGCAAGAACTGCTGACATACAGAATTCAGGGAAAATAAATTGTTATTCACTAAAGCACAGTCATAATGTGGTCTGCACGGGAAAAAAAAAACTGCTGCACAGTGAAAAGTAGAGTTTGTTGGGGTCATAATGGGTTATCAATTGAAAACCAACACCATTTCCAAGTCAAGCCTTTTAAGTGTTCACTGATAAGGTGAAGGTAATAGCCAAAAAACAAACAAACATCTGGTTCGGTTCAGCGTTTGATTCTCTGCCTTTTGAAAGTAGACCGTGTGTTTCTGTTTTTCTCTCAGGCACAGTGACATGTGCTCCAGGGCTGTTCAGCTGCCCCGGGTCCTATGCCTGTGTTCCAAAACGCTGGCTCTGTGATGGGGAAAGAGACTGTCCTGATGGGAGTGATGAACTTTCTGCAGCTGGCTGTGGTAAAGTCTTCAAAACAATGAATAATTTATTGCAATTATTTCAAAGACAGAAGCTCGTTTTTGTGCAACTTTAGTATTGGTCCATGCCATATTAAAGAACCCACCAAATGATTGCTGTAAATCTCAGTGTAATATCTATTTTAAGAAGCAAAAATAAACTGTGAAGGAGCAGTTAATAGATTAGTGTTGTTCAGTTACAGCCTTCACTAATTTGTTTTATCTGGATTGCTTCTTTTTTAATTCAAAGGCAAAATTACAGACAGTTTGATTAGCCTAAGACATAATGTCATATTCTAGACATACTGCAGGCCATGTTTAGTTTTAGAAATGTTTATCCATTGACTAGCACTTGAACTCATTTCTTTTAATGCATCAGCACCCAACAACACATGTGATGACAGTTCGTTTCGCTGCCACAACAAAGCATGCATCCCCAGCGATTCGTCTGTGACCATGATAATGACTGTGGAGATGGATCTGATGAGTCAGTGGAATGTGGCAAGTAGATTTATCTTGCTTTTTTTGCTTTTAATATTCACTACCAAATGTACTCTCGTTGAAAGCTGCACCAGGCATGTTGGGATAACAAACTTTAAACAGCAACGGTGGACAAATTTCCAGCTTGATACACGAGAGCCTTATGACGGATAATAGTTGTGAAGGAATAAACCCAAAATGAAGTCCATGCACCATTCATGAGTTGCCAGAATTGAATCCCATGTGAAGCCAGAAGTCAGCATTGGGTTAGTCAGCACTGGCCCATGAAACATGTCCACATTCTTGTCCTTGTATAGTTGGGCTGGTTTCAAACAGAAGGAACACACAGAAGGCTTTCTATTTTCTGTTTATATATTTTTTCTTTATTAGTTCTATTGCAGCTTTAACTACTTGCAGTGTCTCACCTTCTCTGTTGCAGCCATGATTTATGATTACTGTCTAATGAAACATATGTATTTAAACTTGAAATGTTGGCCAATGCAGCTGTGAATGCCATTGCACCTCCAGATGGCTTAAACTGTTGATCAGTAGTGAATACGAATACACACTGTGAGCATGCTTAATTATAATATGAAATAGGTCGTGAAAATCTTGCCTTTGCAGCTTAATTTTACATAACTGACACATAATTCATCAAAGATACACCCTAATCTTGAACTATGTCACTGCCAAGTACAGCCTGGTAAGAATGTGGCTGTCTTGCTCTCTTTCTTCAGTCTATCGTTCTTGTGGATCAGAGGAATTTCGCTGTGGGGATGGCCGCTGTCTTCTCAGTTCTCAGTGGGAGTGTGATGGCTATGCAGACTGCCCCGACCACTCTGACGAAATGCCTCTGAACCTTAAATGTCTGGCTGCAGGTAAGACTGCTGTTTGGCTCTCAGCTGGAAGCTCTTCATCAGTGTCATCAGCAGCACCAATTACCCAGGAAACTGGTGGGCACAAAACAAAAAAGGCGCTGCAACCAGGAGATATTTACTTAAAGAAATTAATCTTTCAAGATCTATTATCAAGTCAAAAACATTCCTCACCTTTATTGAAGAATTACAGGGAATTCTGCCTGTGACAGCCATGTCTTGCTCTTTTCAGGAAGCTTGTGCAATGGCTCCTTCTTCATGTGTTCCAATGGACGCTGCATTTCTCAGGGGAATCTTTGTGATGGGAAAGATGATTGTGGAGACCGATCAGATGAGAGAAACTGCAATGTAAATGAATGCTTGAACCGCCGTGTCAGTGGGTGTACACAAGACTGCCAGGATCTTCCTGTAGGTTACAAGGTAAGTGTCCAGTGGGCAGGGAATGTTATAGTAGCTCGAGAATTCTTGATAAAAATGAATAAAGCAAAATCAATTTACTGCATGCAAAACAGCCTAAAAAATGAGTCGCAGGGGCTTGGTGAAAATTCTTTGCCAAGTGCAGACTGAATGGATTTGGAGTCATGAGTCATGCTAGAACATGTTTTCCTTCAAACTCTGTGACTTGTATTACAATATTCAAGTATATTACCAAAGTGTAAGACCTTGCTGACCTACATTTCTAAGGACTTGCATAAATTCCAATTCAGTAGCAGGTAAAATATGGAGCTTATATTAATAGTAGTGGACATGAATGATTAATGACCGATAATAAATCAAGGCTAACTTTGCACTTCATTAGACAGATAAAGATGGGTGGGAGTATGTATACAGTACATGCAGTCTCTCACTTTTTGAATCACCTTGAAAGCTGTGAAAGGTGAATTAAATGATTTGCCAACAACTGTCTGAACACCCTTACTGTGCTGTGTGATTGTACTGTACCTGGCAATGATGTGAGGGTCAAAGTTCAAGGCCAAACCCCAGAGTCTTTTGGTGCCTATCCCTGTTGTTGGGCTGTGGCAGTTTTATGCCTTCATCGCTGGATTTTCTTCTTCTACTCTTCCACACGATGGTGGTTTACATCAGAAAAGTGGCTGAAAGCACAGAAAACATCTCTTCCTTGTCACAACAGGGGCAGAGTTGGACAGAGAGCACATCAATGCAGACCCTTAGCTCATCCATTTATGGCCTGAACAGGAAGATCAGCAGAAAGGCCCTCAAGGTTATAACTTGGATAAGAAAGGGATTTGCTGTGGGTCCAGAGTGGCTGATACAAGCACTTTCAGTTATTTTTGGGGTCCTTGGTCACTCAAGTGCAATGGAATTTTTAAGCTAAGGAACAGTATTTCTGAATCATGGCTTATATATCTTATGTGTTTGGTGCTTGGTTTTGGAGTATTTTGCTGACCTGCATTACATTGTCCAACGGCCAAAGATTTGTTGTTTGTTACTGCAGACCACTCTAAAATTGCTTTGAAAGGACATGTTGCTTAAGTGTATTGCTTTTATAACATGGTGTATTATATGAGAACATAATTCAGTTTTTTTTCAAGGGCTGTCTCACTCAGACAACTCAAAATTTAAATAATTTGTCTAATTCTAACTGCAGTAGTGGAAGTGTCATGACAGCTAAATTGAGGCTTTAATCCTTTGTTTCCGCCACTCATGATCAAAACTCATTATTTTGTTTTTCATTCTGCTTTTGTGATCAGTGTAAATGCTGGCCTGGTTTCCATTTGAAGGATGATGGGAAGACTTGTGTGGATATTGATGAATGCTCCACTACGTTTCCTTGTAGCCAGCGCTGCACAAACACTTATGGGTCCTACAAATGCTTGTGTGTGGATGGTTATGAATCCTTGGAGCGTAACCCTAATACATGCAAGGCTCTGTCAGGTTAGTCTGATTTTTTTTTTCTTTTCATTTCTCAACTTGCAAAATTTTTGTGTATAACTGCAAGTCCTCTAATGCTGCATGTTCCTCATTTTAGCTGAAGAGCCCTTTCTCATTATGGCAGACCACCATGAGATCCGCAAATTGAGTGTGGATGGTTCAAATTACACCATCTTGAAACAGGTAAGTGATATCTGCATTTCTGCCTGCTTTCTAGTGTAATTCCTTGGATAGGATTCGTATTCACCATAATTAGATTCACATTTTGCTAAGAGGCAGGCAACACATTGTCAGTCAAATAACCATTTTGTTCTCTTTTTGTGCTTAATTTTGAATCTCCCATGCCTCTTATTTCATATATATATATATATATATATATATATATATATATATATATATATATATATATATATATATACACACACACACGCACACACGTACATACATATATACATACCACTACCACTACATCCCAGCCCAAGCCTACCTCAGACTATGAGTGAAAGATATATGATTGAAGCCATACTGGATCGGACATCGCCTGGTTTAGCAAGGTCTGCGTCAGGTGTTGTGGAACCAGGGCATACTGATGATAAGTGGGCTACTGGAACAAGGATACAGCACAAAAAAATGGACACGAGATGAGAATCGGGAACTGTTGGAATGCTACTACACATGTATTCCCAGTGAAAGGGGGTACATGAAGAGGATGTGGGACCTATAGACTCTTCAACACCCAACATCCAGACTGACATTGAAACAACTAGTAGCTCAGTGTTCCAACATCCGCATAAAGCAACTGTTATTGCAACTAGAGACTGACAAGGTACAACACAAATTCTGTGGTTGGGGGGGGAAGCCAAGACAGCAGGTCAAGGTGTGAGATATTTTCAGCGCCACACTCCACAATTGGGTACCAAACCCCATAACAATTAGTATATTGAATGCCAGAGTAGCTGACCTGAAAGATAAGTTCATGGCTAAGCTGGAAACCTCGACCATGTGAAGTAACTTCTGAAAGTCTACTAGAAGATGTGAATGCAGCACTACAGACAATGCCTACTTTGACCATCACTGAAACCACTCAGTTGATCTGTACCATGGCAAGAGTAATCCTTGAAGTGCTTGGCTATAAGATGAATAGCCATAAGGAGCAGTACCCTCCATGGAAAAGAAGACTAGAGGCTAAGATCAAAGTAGCACAGGGGGAAGTTAGCCAGCTATCAGAGCTGCAAAAAGGTGTGATGATGAAAGGGGTGCCTAAGAAGTACAACAAGCTGTCCATAACTGAGGTCTTGGAAACTGCCAAGCAAAGACTCACAGCCTTGGCTAACTGCTTGAGAGATAGAAGCCAGGAGAATTAACCAGATATTTCCCATTGAACATTCCTGAACAGGATCCAGTAACCATCACAGTGGCAGACATCCAAGAAAGAGTCTCAAATATGAAGAGCTGGACAGCACCAGACCCTGACGTGAGTCACACCTACTGGCTAAAGAAGCTAACTGCACTCCAAGAGTGCCTGGCAGCACAAATGAACCAGCTGCTAAAGGCTAAGACACACCCGGAATAGCTGACCGAAGGCCGGACAGTCCTGATCCCCAGAAGGGACCAATCCCATCCAACTACCGGCCAATAAACTGCTTCAGTACAGCATGGAAGATTCTGTCAGGCATCAGACCAGCTAAGATCAATAGGCACATCGCTCAATTTATGAGTGGGGCCAGAAAGGAATTGGCAGAAATACCAGAGGAGCAAAACATTAGCTACTGGTAAATAGAGCAGTCACTCGAGACTGTAAGACCAGACTGACCAATCTGTGCACTGCCTGCATTGACTACAAGAAAGCCTATGTCTCAGTGCCTCACAGATGGTTCCTTGAATGCTTAGATCTATACAAGATCAACAGGACCCTGAGAGCCTTCATCAGGAACTCAGTGGGGATGTCAAGAACAACACTAGAGGCCAACTTCAAGCCAATTGCAAAAGTCACCATAAAGTGTGGGATTTACCAAGGAGATGCTCTGTCCCCACTGCTGTTCTGCATAGGCCTGAACCCCCTCAGCCAGATCATTGCGAAGACTGGCTACAGATACCAACTACGGAATGGAGCAAGCATCAGCCACCTCCTCTACGTGGATGATGTGAAGTTGTATGCTAGGAGTGAACAAGACATCAATCCACTGATCCACACCACTAGGATCTACAGCAATGACGTTGGAATGTCATTTGGACTGGTAAAGAGTAGTAGGATGGTAACAAAGTGAGAAAAGGTAGTCAGACCTGAGGGAACTGCAACCGCCAAGTAGAGTATGGCAAGTCCTGAAGAGTCTACTGAATGAGAAGAACAAGATCAACTTCTTACCATGCATGCAGGGTTTCACCCCAAATCCAGCACCCTGAGACTGTACACTAAGTGGAAGGAAGGAGGCTGAGGACTAATAGGCATCAGAACCACTATCCAGGATGAAACAACAAACACTGATGAGTATATCAGGAAGATGGCCACAATGGATTGCTATATATGCACAATTGCTTAGTGAATATGTCAGGCAACAGAAACCTGAGAAAGAAGAGGAGCAAAATTTGGAACCATCATGTAAGGACAGGCCCTTGCATGGCATATACCAGCATCATATAGAAGAAGTAGCTGATACTGAAAAATTCTACCAATGGCTGGACAAAGCTGGACTGAAAGACAGCACAGAGACATCATAGCAGCACAGGAATATGCTCTAATTACAAGATCAATAGAGGCTGGGGTCTACCACACCAGGCGAGACCCCAGGTGCAGGCTGTTCAGAGATGCCACTGAGACAATCCACACATAACAGCAGGGTGCAAGATGCTAGCCGGCACGGCATACTTGGAATGTCATAACCAAGTAGCTGGCATAATATACAGGAACATCTGTGCTGAGAATGACCTGGATGTCCCATGGTCAAAATGGGTTACATCCCCAAGGGTGGTTGAGAATGACTGAGCCAAGATCCTGTGTGACTTCCAGATACAGACAGACAAACTGATAATGGCTAACCAACTGGTCATAGTAGTCGAGGACAAGTAGAGGAAGAAGGCTTTAGTGATAGATGTAGCAATGCAAAGTGATAACAACAGCAGGAAAGAAGGAACAAGAAAAGCTTAAGAAATACCAAGGGCTGAGAGAAGAGTTGGAGAGGATGTGGAAGGTGAAAGCAACAGTTCTCCCTGCAGTAATCTGAAAACTCAGGGCAGCGACCCCAAACTGGGAAAGTGGCTCCAGCAGATTCCAGGAAAGACATCTGAGATTTCTGACCAGAAAAGCACAGTCCTGGGAACAGCAAAGATACTGTGCAGGACTCTTTCTATAATGCATTATTAAAAGAGATAGTAAAATTTAACTATCTAATATGTATTGTTCAGACTTTGGTAATGACACTACTGTTAAAGCATTCTTAGATATGAGTACCTGATTTAACAGGCCATTATGAAAAATTTTGTGTCACCTGGTTAAAACAGATTCAGTGTTACTGAGTCAATCTGTGCAGAGGTGAAACTATATTCTATGACTTATTCTTACAAGTAACTTTCATGATTAAACCTGGAAATGATGCACTGACCTCTCTAACTGATTTTTCTGTTTAAGTAAGATATTTGTTGTCTACCCTTGAATTTCCAACCCCATCATAAGGGTAGAGGAGTGCTGGCAATTCTGATTGGCGAAGAGCACAATCACCCAAGGGACCCAGTGGAAAAGCTATTTCAATCATGCTGAGGTCTCATCTCCGCTGCTTCAGGCAAAACCTTGAATCTGACTGTTGATCATTGCAAATGGTTAACTGTGATTTACTGTAAATCACCTCAAAGCTATCCTACGGTGTTCTCTCACATTCACATGAACCTCTTGACTCAATGTATTCTCCTGATTGTACTGGTGTTCTCATTAGCTACAGCTCACTTTAATCATGGCATATTAGCAGCAGCTGATCTCATATCACTTTACTACACCCTTACATACCAGATTCATAATGCACATACCCAGATATTGTAAAAAAAAAAAAAAAAAATTATATAATTCAAATGGCTTTATTATTACTTTTCACATAATGTCAGGACAGTATGTGAAATACAATTATTTGCAAAACATTTAAACCCTATATTTAAATTAAGACACTAAAAAGACAATTTATCAACTGTTGAAATATTATTGATTTTGAATTTAAAAAATCATTTAAAAAAATTTTTAAAAACTAACTAAAATTTGGCTTTTAAAGGGTTCTACAGTGATGTGAAAGAGAGAATTTTCACAGGAATCTATGCAGTCCTATGAAAAACTAAGTACACCCCATTATTCAGTAGCTTGTACAACCACCTTCTGTTGCAATAACATGAAGTAACCATTTTCTGTAACTTTATCACTCTTTCACAACATTGTGGAGGACTTTTCTCCCACTTTTCTTTATAGCATTGCTTCAGTTCATTGAGGTTTGTGGGTATATATGCACAGCTCTCTTAAGGTCCCGTCACAGCATTTGATCAGGTTGAGGTATAGACTTTGGATCATTGCAACACCTTGATTCTTTACTTTTTCAGCCATTCTGTTTGTTTTTTTTTTTTGTTTGTTTGTTTTTTGCTGCTGTGTTTGGGATCATCGTAATGTTGTGTGACTCAATTTGGGGAAAGTGTTAGCTGTCAGACAGATGGCCTGACATTTGACTCTAGAATACTTTGCTATACAGAGAAGTTCATGGCCAACTAAATAGCTGCAAGTTGCCCAGGACCTGTGTCTGCAAAACAAGTCCAAATGAAACACTCTTTACCACTGTGCTTGAAAGTTGGCATGAGGTGTTTGTACTGATATGCTGTGCTTGTTTTTCACCAAATGTGGCACTGTGCATTATTACATTTTGGTCTTGTCTGTCTAAAGGACATTGTTCCAGAACTTTGAACAGATGCAACTTTGGAAACAACTTTGTCACCATGTTGTTTTAGAGAGAAGAATCCTTTTCCTTGCAATTCTTCCAAAAAAAAAAAAAGCATACTTCTTGAGTCATTTATTAATTGTACTTTCATGAACTTTAACAGAACAATTATCACAATGCTACTAAATGAAATGTATACTTAAACATGTATAGTTCCTTGAATTTTAGTGCTTGCCAGAAGAGTGTTGTCTGTAATCTGAGTGCATGTAAAATTGATGTCACATAATATTGCCAGATTCACAGGAGACTCACTTCTGACTTAAATAAAAAAAGAAAAAAATGCAGCATTATACTGTAATGTTATACATTCAATTATTTGTTTCTGCTTCAAATGCATCAACATTTATAGAATTTATTGAATGAATGAATTAAACCATCAATCAGTCTTTTTTTAAACACAATCTATTACAAGTGCTGGATTAATTTTATAGCTTCTAGACTCTCTACAGGGAAATGAATAGAAAATGCTGTCACGGTCTAAAAGCACTGATAAAAGGGGCATGCTGGTTCCTTCTCTTTAGCTGATGTTTAGCGCGAGAGAGGTTTCCCCAGGACGCTTTGGCACCTGTCGGTGAGGGTGCTGATGATCTGATGAAGATGTCTCATTTTGCCTGTCAGATTGTCTGACATCTTTTCTCAGCACCCACAGTGTGAGACAGCAGGGTGGGGGCACTTGTTTGGTGAGCAGATCTGTCTGACTGACAGTGGGGTCCTATGAGCATGACAGAGAAGGGAAGTACTTCCATCTTCTGTTTTGATAGACTGCAACTTGGTCTTCACTCACTCATCAAATGGCTTTGTAGCTGAAAGTACTGGAACCTATGGGAAAATCCAAATCAATTGTACCCGTGTATTAAAAAAATCACATCACACAAAGATACTGGATAAATTGAACTATTTGCACTTAGAAGCATTTCAAACTGTTATTTAACCCCAGCCTATATCATTAGTAGTTTTGTTAAACTAAACCTCAGTGCATTGAAGTACTCTGAAGTCTGTCTCTTTGTCTTGGGTGCACTGTACAGAGGAAATTAATAAATGATATGTGGAACCCTTATGTTATAGACCTACAAGTTAACTTTAGCTATAAGAAAGTGTGGTATTTTATAATTAAAGTTATACGTACTATAATCCAATAAATACCTTTTTTTGCCAGCGAAAGTGACATTTTATTTTTTTTACCCTCGCAGGGACCTTTTTATTTCCATTTAAACTGGAATAACTTTACATACTTGCACTCTCTTTTTGTAATTCTCAGGGCCTCTACAACATCATCCATTTAGACTTTGATTACAAGAAAGAATTTATCTACTGGGTGGACTCAACAAGGCCAAGTGGTCGGAAGATCAACAGAATGCGCCTCAATGGGAGTGACCTCAAGGTACCACAGATTTTTTGTGCTGACTGTGTGCCATATAGTGCCTTGTAACACTGTATCAAAGATCCATTTGCTCAGTTCCTCCCTCTCCAACTCTTTATTATTATTAATATTATTTATTTATTTTGCTCTGCCAAGTTCTATCTGGATAATCCATTTACATCATTAAGCTGCAGTTCAACAACCTTTTTCTATTTTGAAGATGAGTCATTGAAAACCAAGCATGTTGCTTAAGTGGCTCATTATCACTGCTAAGATGATGGTGGTTATTTTTATCCTTAGCAGAGTTCTTCTTTTCTGCCAGCACCCATTGACCTGTTTGCTTAACAGATATGAATGCATGTTAGTCATAATAAGAATATCACCAATGGCTTTTAGATGAATGTAACAGGCATAATGATACAATAGTGTTCTTTTGTGTAATCACCAAGGTTTGTCTGGGCCATGAGATTGAAGCCCACACAATGGACACTGGGACATAAGCAGAACACCTGCTGAGGGCCCCATGCCACTTCTCATTAAAATAACTGTGTGGGGCATTAGGCTTATTCAGCTCAATTACTTTCACTCTGTAAGCTTGAGCCACTGCCACCGCTTAGCAAGAGGGCAAACTGTCTGAGAAACAGATACAGGAGCTTCTTACATCAGGTTAATTAAAAGAGTCACTGATATCTAGTCCTAATAGTATAGTATACGAGGAAGAAGAGATTATTGATTATGGGGTTTGTAAGTGATTTTCTCTATTTTTCTTTCTGCCAATAATCTGATTAATGGGGACATATTTGAACTGTATTGTTCAATAACTTTATGGGAGATTTTAGAATTTGGACTTTATTTTATTTAAGGGTGAACTGCTTTTGCTACACTTGCATCCATTAATAGCTAATAGAAAAGTACAGTTGTGACATTAATTGTTGTTTTTGTTTCATGCATAGAGTTACATTTAATAGCATAAGGTAGAGTAAGTCATCACTATTGAACTAGTGACTGATACACTGTTGCAAAGTTGCTTTGTAACAGTGTATTGCAAAAATTGGGTCACACATTGCATTACTAGAAATAAATTGCTTTTCCAGTATTTAGTCAACATAATTATCAGTAGATATGCAACATTATTTAGCAACAAGAATGATTTTCTTTTTTAGTATTTTATCCAAGAGTCTTTACACACAGCTCCTTGACCTTGCAAAACAATTGCAAACACTACTGTGCCTTTTTTAAACATCAGTGTAGAAAATTCTTTTGTGGGAAATCATGTTGTATAGCACAGGTAACACCAGCATGCTGAGCTCCATTAAATATATAACAGTTTTGTTTGGCTGAACTCAGTACACTAAGTGCATTGTTCTCTCAGCAAATGTAGCCAGGGCTATGAGCTCATTAACACCATAATAAAGGAAACTCATTTTTAAAGTCATCATACTTACTGAATGTTCTAATTTTGCAGATTCTATCACCTTCTAAATGAATACAATGATGTATGTAGAGGTAATTTAAAAATTCATCAGTATATATTCAGTGTTGTGTAACTGAATATATACATTTTTTTTTCTCTTTGCCTGCTTTTGTTTTGTTTATTAAACTCAGCTTCTGGTCTATATTTGTAGGTCATTAATGATGCAGTATTTCTCAGCTGCCTCATCAGACAGGAAACAAATGTGCAGCAATTATTTCATTTCATAGATAAACATGAAGCCCAAATCTAAAAAAACTTAATCTGTCCTACAATAATGCTCATTTTAGTTCTGGGTGTTTACAGTCGTTAAATACAGTAGAATTTTGACTTTGCCTGGAAGAAGGAAAAGATAATGCCTCTCTGAGGGCAAAGTATCTCCATACTGTGGAGAGTTTTTGGAGACATTTGTGGGATTTAGACCATGGGTTCTTAGTGACACAGTTCTTTTGTTTTGTTTCTATTAAAACTGAGAAGACCGACCTATGAATAGTGCATGCCAGTTTTGCTGAAATCCAATATATTTCTTGATCATCCATGAAAGAAAACGTTAATACTTCTAAGATATGCACCAGACAAACCTATCCACTAAAATAATTTTTTTCTCAATTTGTGTTATTAGATAGTCCACAGAACAGCAGTTCCCAGTGCCTTAGCAGTGGATTGGATCGGCAAAAATCTGTACTGGTGCGATGCAGAAAAGAAAACACTGGAAGTGTCCAAAGCCAATGGTCTCTACCCTACAGTCCTTATCAGTTCAGGCCTCAAGAACCCAACAGATCTAGCTCTGGATCCCCAGACAGGGTAAGCATGCTGTTTCTACAGCAAATTGCAACACTTTAATGCATTCCTGATTGGAAATATTTTAACAGCTTCACAGAGAACTGGAATTGTACTGTACTTTTTGTTTTTCCCATTTTACCTCTCTTAATTTCATTGTTGATTATTTTTTTCTTCTTTTTTGTTATTTGAATCCTTGTAAAAACCCTTTTATATGCACCTTTATATTATCATAATTTACCACCTTGTGTGCTATATAACTATACAAATAAAACTGTCTATTGCCTGGCCTACTGAAGTGGATAGCTCTTTGAACCTTGCTATACTTTTGACTAGGTACATCTTCTGGGTAGACTGCTGTGAACCTCCTCACATTGGGCGCATTGGTATGGATGGCCGAGGGCAAACAGTTATCATTGACACAGAGATCTATAGCCCTACAGCTCTCGCTATTGATTATACCAACAAGAGGCTCTACTGGGCTGATGACAACCACATCCTGTTTGCCAACATGGATGGCACCCAAAGACGCAAAGGTGAGACGAAGGTGCTGTTCAATTAAAGGAATGGTTTGACATTTGGGAATTACAATGAGAAGATTCAAAGCACACAGTGTTTGTCTGTTAAATATGTAGTTTGAGTCAGCAGCCGATTAGCTTAGATTAAAAAATATATTGTTTTCTCTGATCAGTCATCAGTTTATCTGATAAACTGATATGCTGTAGATGGGAATAATAAGACATTTGAAAAGTTATTAATATTCAAACTGTGTAACATGAATGCAGCTTTTACACAATTAGGGGCACCATGGTTACTAAATAGAATAAGACAGAATGTAATTGAAGTCCGCCATGGTTATTTGTTCCATTTCAGTGTCCTATGATCATATCCAAGGAGTAATGGCACTGACTTTGTTTGAGGACTTTGTCTATTGGACGGATGGGAAGTCCAAATCGCTGCGACGTGCTCACAAGACAACTGGTGCTCAAGGGATAGAGCTCCTCAACTCCTGGCAAGCCATCAAATACATCAAGGTCTACCACTCCCTGCGCCAGCCTGAAGGTATGAAGTCCATCTGGTGCTCATGTTCATTCTCTCCTCCCATGCCGAGCAGCCTCAGTGTCGCTTTTGTAGTTTTAAGAAGAAAGTTGTTTGTCTAATACAGTTTGAACTCGGTCATGTACTTTTATCCTTCTGTTTAGTACCCAAGCACCAGTGTCAGATTGCAAATGGAGGATGCAGCCACCTGTGTCTTCTGTCCCCTGGTGGGGAGCACAAATGTGCCTGTCCCACAAATTTTTATTTGGCTGCCGACAATAAAACCTGCCTCTCCAACTGCACCTCCAGTCAGGTCAGCTCCTTTACTCTTCCCTCCTTCTTCTATGTTTAATGTGATTGCACTGTTTTCTGTCTTGATCAGTATTTTTCCCCTAAAGACAAATTGCTTTGCTCTCATAAGCCTTCCTCTTCAAACATGTACCATAGGGAAATGGTTGTGTACTGATTTCAACTTTGGCTTTGAAGAATCGTGACGCTAAAGAGCAGAGTATTCGTGTTGACTTTAAATTTGTTGTGTTATTTTGATTCATATTTGTATTGTATTCTTTTAAAGTTCCGCTGTGGTACGGATGAGTGTATCCCTTTCTGGTGGAAGTGTGATACTGTGGATGACTGTGGAGATGGCTCAGATGAACCCACTGACTGCCGTGAGTGCCATGTTATTTCAAGGTTGGCTTTAAAGTAGTAGTAAACCAACAAAATTCAGCCTCATTATTTTAGTGAGTTTTGAGCAATAACTAAAAGGATTTCAGAGTAAGGGCAAGTGGGTCGCAATTTTTAAAAGTTAGATGGATCTTTTTTTGTATTTTCTTCAGATAAACTGTTATTTTATATACACTGAACTACATATTCTTCCTCAACAGCGGAATTCAAATGTCAGCCTGGGCGTTTTCAGTGTGGCACTGGCCTTTGTGCTCTTCCACCCTTCATCTGTGATGGAGAGAATGACTGTGGAGACAACACAGATGAGGCTAACTGTGGTAAAGATGGAAACAGGACTTTTTAAACAACTTAAATTTTATGTAATTAAGCATTATGCTGTCTCACCTGTTACTGCACCTAGACAGCATTTTCTGGCATGTTTTACTGTGTTTCATTGTGGATGAACTCTGAAATTTTGAGGCTAGAACTTACTAGTGCTGAAATAATTACATAATCAGTTGAATAGTTGGTCACCAGAAAATTACGATTGTGATAAATCATTCATTATTTGTTAATAGGAATTCCATGCCAGTGCTTGGTTCAGCCTTGAAAATGTTTTTTTGTTGTTGCAAACAGTAGCTCATGATGTCAGCATAAGCTTGTCTCATTTTATAGACTAAATTATTAATTAAGAAATTTGTTACAGTAGATTTTTGCGAAGAAAAATAATGAGCTGTCACATATGAGCAGTGTTTGCTCTTCTTTTGTTAATAATGTTTTTTTCTGTATAGCTTTCTTCTATCTCTCTTATTCAAAATATTTATCTTTTAATAAAGTGACCTTTACTTTGCTTGGACTAGTAGAATTTCTGCTTAAATCTTACTTCTTTCTTCTATTTTAGAGACATACATCTGTCTGTCAGGCCAGTTCAAGTGCACCGGGAAACAGAAATGCATCCCTCTTAACCTGCGCTGCAATGGCCAGGATGACTGTGGCGATGGAGAGGATGAGACAGACTGCCGTAAGGCTCAGCATTATTACTTTTAGGCTCATTGTCTTGAATGGCTTAATTAGGGTGTTAGACTGGGAGGCTTTTTTGATAAGTCTGTCTTAACATTGCAGAAACAAGCTAAAAAACACACCACTATTTAAAGATTCTGATAACTCTGTTTTAGCGATATACTCGTAACTGATTAAAATGTCCTTTTTCAACATGGTTAGTGGTTTATGTGCTAGGACAGAATATATGAAGCCATTAACTTTACATAGTCTTCATTAAGTATTCTGCAGACAACCCTTGTTATGACCTGTTTCTGTGAAAAGGGATTAGATATTGAATCGCACGGAGGATAAGAAGAGATTTTCTCTGCAATGATGTAACTCATCAGAATATCAAACCCCATTCAACTCTCTCAGATTGCTGCATTTGTCTTGCATGTGATTGCAGAAGGGGTGAGAGTGGGGGGGGGGGGGATGCAAGAAAGTCAGGCGGAGAAAGCGAGACTTAAAAAAAAAAGGCTTTAATGAAAGTGAAGCTAATTACTTCAGCCCTTTCTAAGACTTCCAGTGTGATTGGATGTGGTTTTGAATATTCTTTTGTAAGGAACACGACACCACTGAAATTAAAATGCCATTTGAAACAATTTCAGGTTCTATAACAAGAAACCACTGCTACCTTGCTCGATTGAAAATGTGTTTTGAAGGAGATGTTATCGAGGCACTACTTTTTTCCCCCTTTGTTCTGGTTTTTCTGCAAATATTCAGTAATATCATGTACTGAATATTCCTTTTTTTCACACAACTTCATTCTCTCCGTAGCTGAAAGCACCTGCTCCCCAGACCAGTTTCAGTGTAAGGCCTCTATGCACTGCATTTCCAAACTGTGGGTTTGCGATGAGGACCCCGACTGTGCAGATGGGTCAGACGAGGCTGACTGTGGTGAGTTGTGGAAACCCACTTAACCAGAATTTACTTCACAGTTAAAGGTGACAGAACCTTTTTTGATCATCATTCATTTTACACTTGGCTCCACTCTAATCTGACCCAGTCCTTTGTATTTTCTCAGGCCTTAACATGGGCTAAGCGAGGAAGTCCTGAAAGACAGCTGTCACTGTTGTTAGTGAGAACTCAGCATTGCGACCTCAGTGTGCCCAACATAACACATGAACATTAGCACAAAATTAAATAATCAAACTGAGTTTTGTGTCAATGCCATGCTGCAAGTGCAGGGCAGAGCTAGGGCAGGTAAAACAGCACCACTAACCAGTATTATATCTGCTCGGCATGCCTTTGAAAAGAGAAAATAGATAAAAACAGAAACACTGCTTCTGAAATAATCAGAGATTAAATATTTCCTCACTCACGACAGATGATGAAAGCGGGCAGCTGTTCTTTTAGCCATATTTTGTCTGTACTGGAATGTGTCTTTCTTATTCATCTCAGCTCTTTTGTTTCAAACTCTTTTGCACAGACTTAATCAATCATGACTCCTCTCCCTTTTGAGGGAAATGATAATCAGTTTTCATCAGCTTTTAATTTAATTTGCAGATCTGAAAGGACAGTGTTGTGTTCCATTTTAAACCACGAGCGAATAATAGACATCAACAGAATGACAAAATAAAACCTTTGCTGTCATATAAGCTTGGAATTGAGCTACTGTCAGTCTGTCAAGTGCTGTGCTGGGAACTTGTCTGTGTAAAAGTGATGATACTTTCCTGTTTTACAGCTCCATCAGTCTGGTGACCTTATGAAACAGACTAATAAGCAATTTAAATTATTCACTCAACAGCCAATAGATGTGGTTAATTCAGCATAAAAAAATATTTACTTATTGTCTTTAAAGGAGGACTTGTCTGCAATGATCTATAAAATTGTATGATTCATATAGTATCTGCAGTCAACAGCTGTTTTATACTGCATGAAAAGCTTCTCATTCAATTCAGCAACATCCATCCAGCCATCTGAAGACAGTTGGACACATATGCTGATAAATCTGCACTCTGCGATAGTAGAAAGGTCCTGCCAGAGCACAGTGTCATTTTGCACAACCGTCTGTGTTTACCTTTATTAAATTACATGCAAATGACACCAGGCTGCTACAAAGTACCCCAGTTCAATACCACACACAACAGAAATGGGTCTGTTATGACTGCATTCTTTTGTGTATATGTATGATAAACATGCATATACAAGTTAAATAAAAGTCAACACCATCTGCCTCTGGCTGCAGATTTGAAATCCTGCGTATTGCACCATTCTGGCTGTAGCATAATTTCCTGCGGAAGCCCCTCTCGATTTATTGCAGTCATCATGTACCGCTGTCATATCACACTGCCGTATCACACTGATGACACAAGTGATTTGACTGGATAAGAGTGAACATCATTCAGTTTCTATTCTACTTCATCATGCCCTCATGCTTTGATATTTGATGCCTTAAACCTCTCCTCAACAGATTCGTTTGTAAATATAGTTGGTTTCATTTCCAGGTTTTCTGCTTTTAATGTCAGTTAACTTGAGAACACCCTGAAGCAATGCCGAATTAATGTTTTGCCACTTTGTATACTTCACTGATGACTCTAACCTCTCAACCTTTATTACCTGCAGTGCTTCTCAGTGTCATCTGAAATTTATCACTTAAAGACTTTTCACCACTTCAGAGCACACAATAGACATGATCCTACTTAATAGCTAATGTAATTTCACTTTGAATTACTTGAGACTTTTTAAGGAAGTTTTGCTTGTTAACTTGGTAATGAGCTCCGACTTAACAGGGAAATATTGCTCTTTTCCTGTGTCACATCTTTTATATGCTGTAAGTGACTGAGCAGCTTCCTAATGAATTGCTGCTTTGTGTCCTCTGCTGCTGCGCTCAGCTTTCCCTCCTGATTCTCTTCTCCTGCTGTCATGTTGGAAAGAGATCCAGGCAGAATCTGCCACCCTCCTCTTTTGACACATCTCTTCCCTAACTGATAACAGCGTTACCTTGGCCATTATCCCTGATGATGTCTGCACAGAAATGACTTGTTAAAAAGAAGCTCTCCGTTTGACTTTGAAAACCTATTCTGAGGAAGCATTTTCAGAGCAAATGTCAGTTCTGTTATTGTTTTTTTTGTTTGTTTTGTTTTGTTTTGTTTTGTTTGTTTGTTTTAACAAAAGCAGATATCTTGAATCATATTAACTCTGACCATTAATGTTTAACAGTGAGATGCCTGCTTTGCCATTTGCCCTCTGACATTTTTGGAACAGCAACTGCAAGCCACTATTCATATAGACACACACACACACACACACACACACACACACACACACACAGAGTTGCTTAAAACAAAAAGCAAAACAAACAAAAAAAAAAAAGTAAATCAAAAAGAGTCAACACTCAGTAAAACTCTCAAATGCTGGTGCATTGTGTGGGCGGCATTTTAAGCCTGGATCTAGACTTCTGAAGTGCTTTCCACATCTTTGAATATTTCCACAATTACCTGCTGAGCCAATTTATGACAAAAATGTCTTTGGATCAGTTTACTTTTGGCTTAGGTGAAATGAATGTTTATATCCAGAGCAATAACCAAGCTTCTAATGAATTCTGAAAAAGACCAAATTAAAAAAATATCCTTACCTCACTGTCAGATTTTCTCTTTCTCTGAGGAACTGAACGAGGTTGGGTTTGGTGTAAAACCAAACCAATAATCTTCAGCACGTGTTTGGAAATGCTTTTTTTTCTTAAAGAATGTTCAATTTTGTCGACTTCCTGACACAAATTTGTTGAGGATTGGTAGCACAGTCAGGTATTTTATCTTATGGTGTGTCAGCGTCTTGAGTGTGCACTGTGTTTTGAACTCGGTGTCAGACTTGTTCAGGGAAACCCCGAGGAAATGATGATTCCACATTGAAAATATTATAGCTAGCACAGTATTAATATTCATGCTCTTTGAATCATTTTCATCTTTGTGTTTGTTTGCTCCTGATGAAAAAGATGAAAAGACCTGCGGACCTCATGAATTCCGTTGCGAGAATAACAACTGCATCCCAGACCACTGGAGGTGTGACAGCCAGAACGACTGCGGAGACAACTCAGACGAGGAGAACTGCAGTGAGTACCTGATTTTTTTCCCCCTTCAGTTAGCTTGGTTTCTTTAGTTATATGTGTAGCATGCAGTTGCACAAATACAATCATAAACAATTTGTAAATAATAGCAATTGAGCATTTTTGTCTAATTTTAGTTTAAGTCACAATCTGATTGTAGGAGTAGCACACAAAGAGTTGTACTTTTCAACTCTTTGATGAACGCAGTAGTCATAACTGGCAGGTAAGAGAACCGCTGTACTAACAGCCTCTTCAAAAGCTATTTGCTATCAGGCGCTACCAGGAGATCAAAATAAAAGTGTGGATTGCAAAGATGCCCCTTCCTTTAAATCAAGGCATCCTGGCTACTTAAAGTCTGCTCTGTGTTGGTATAAATCATGCCTGTGGTGTCAACTACTTTTTTTGGATGTCAGAAGAAGAATTATGGCACGGCTGGAAAAGGCTACAGTAGCATTTCTAAAAACCTGGGTGTTCATCAATCCATATTAAGACCAACTGCCTTCTCATGGCAGAATTTCAGCACTGTTGCTACTCTCCCTAGTAGTAGACATCCTGCAAAGAGCACAACATGCAAGTCGGAAACTTGTGAAAAAGAAATCGAGAGTAACATCAAAACACCTGCGGGCAGCTCTACCACTTGCTAAAATCTTGATCCCATTACAAGAAAGCAATGAATAAAAATGGCTTTAACGGAACCACAAAGGAACTCAGTGCTCAACCAGGAAGAAATTTAAGGCACATCTAGAATTCACAAAAGGACACCCAGATGTCCCACAGAGCTCGAGAGACAATGTTCTTCAGACAGATGAGACAGAAGTTGAACTGTGACAAGAATACATTTAGTCAGTTTGCAGCCAAAAAAAAAAAAAACACTGCACCAACAGTAAAATCTGTACAGTAAAACTGTGAAGCATGGTAAGGGGCAATTTTGCTTCCTGATGGCACTGACAATTTGCAGTAGTTGAGAAGCTTAGGGGGAGTCTTGTAAGGCACTAAAACAGTGACTCGAAGCACATATATAAATCAACAATGGAGAATGGATGTAAAAGAAGAAAATTCAGATCTTGGAAAGAAAGAATGGGTCAGGGTCAGCATCTACGTTATGGATAGGCCTTGGGGGTCCAGGACCACCCCCACAGGTGAATTCTGTTGATACACTTCAACTATAAGTTAAACTAATTCATACAGTTTGATAATGAAAAACTTTAACACCTGTGTTGCGTATGAGTTATTCCAGTATGAGCTCAGTTTAATTACTGGGTTCACAGCAGTTTAGTGCTTCTGCAGCATTTGTGGTAACCGGCACGGGTGAGGAGGACACTGAGCGGATGGGAATATGCAGGTCAGACTTTCGGAAGTACCCCTCATGTCCATTTGAAACTAAAAACAGCTCGTTCATCGGCTTCTGCAGCTCGTTCTGAAGCATGACCCTATTTGAAAATTGCCAAACAAGTGGAAATGTTGAGGATATTGTGTGCTCACAGTCCACTGCCCTAGTGTGTTGAGTTCATTGATCCCCTTCTTCACCTAGAGAAAACATTTCTCCTGTTTGTCTCCTGCTTTTCCTCTGCAATCTAAGACAACTATTTTTGCACTTTTATGACCTTTTAGTCCCACAGGATCCATAAAGATTTTCTTGGAACAGTTTGCGTTGAGGGCAGCACGGTGGCGCAGTGGTTAGCACTGTTGCTAAGAAGGTCCTGGGTTCGAGTTTGCATGTTCTTCCCGTGTTTGTTTGGGTTTTCTCCAGGTACTCAGTCACAGTCCAAAGACATGCATATTAGTGGGTTTAGATTAATTGGCGATTCTAAATTGCCCGTAGGTGTGAATGTGAGTGTGAATGGTTGTCTGTCTCTCTGTGTTGGCCCTGCAACAGTCTGGCGAACTGTCCAGGCTGTACCCTGCGTCTCGCTCTATCACAGCTGGGATAGGCTCCAGCCCTCCACCACTACCCTGAAAAGGATAAGTTGAAGAGGATGGATGGACAGTTTATATTGATATTCTGAAGAACAGGAGTTCTCTGAAGATACCTGACTGTTCCTCCCAGTGACTCAACCACCCCACACCTCTCTCTAACGCACACATACAAACCTTTTCAACAAATCATCCAAACTCTTATTATCTGTGTTATTTCTCCGAGGTTAATTTGAGGTTCAGATTCTCTCTTCTTTGTAATTTACACAATTTTTATTTTCTTTTGTTTAGATATTTATCATCACTTTTGGAAGAAAACTTTTTATTTACTTATGAAATGACACTGGTAACCCACTTTGCTAAGTTCCTCATCCTGCTGTGCATTCAAGTCCTTGTATGTCTGTCTGTGTGAGGGGAATGGTTTTGTCTGCACATTATATGTGTGCTTTTGCTGAGTGTGCATAATATATGTGATTTATTAGATGCTATTTCCCCATACCTATTAATGTCACTTAAAATGCAAATAAAAGCCAGTCAAGTGTTGGACGTCAAAGAATTAAGCAGGTGGACCCACAGACAATAGAGAGGCTGCAAATCCGATTTTGCTGCAATGCCTGCTGGGAGTCTATGTTACAGCACAACTCATAATACACATCCTGAGTTAGCTAACAGTCCGTGATAACAAGGGGAGGGCCCAGGCAGTGGATCTGATGCAGCTGTTTAGTTGCGTCCTAATGTTGTCCTCAGGGACAGACTTGCACTAAATGGCAAATACGAGAATGTTGGCTTCAGAGAGTATGCTGCCCCGCTTATTGTGAGAGTAGAAATGAATGTATTTACATCTTGATCAGCTTTGCCACTTTATCCACTTCTAATACAAAATGACTCTAATTAGATAAAATGATGGTTTTGCCAAGGCATTAGCATGTGATCCTAAACACAGAACATTTGGCTGATAGCTGCATCAAGGGATGGCAGTTTGCTGAATATGATACTGGAAAAAGAATCAATTTGCTTGATTTTGTATCTTTTGTGTTTTGTTTTTCCTGCTCAGAGCCAGTCACCTGTAACCACAAGGACTTTGCTTGCGCTAATGGAGACTGCATCTCCTCCAGATTCCGCTGTGATGGGGACTATGACTGCTTGGATAATTCAGACGAGGTCAGATAGAAGTACATATAATTAGTGTGAATCTAAGATAGAGGTAAACAAACCCAAGTGTGCAACACTTTATATTAACGTGTGTTAATGCATGGAAAATTGATAGTTAATTGAAACTTTAGTTAATAGTTGTTGTTTTGTTAGTTTTTGCTTGACTTTTACTCTTCACAGATGAAGAAATAATACTAATGCTTAGTATTTGGTTTGTAGAACATTTTCTGAATGTTTGTAAAGTTGCAATATCTTATAAAACTTTATAAATAGGTAATCATGTGTTATCTGTCTATAATTTGACTATTTTGGCTGTACTATAGAATTTGGGTGTATATTACAAAGTTATAACATATTTATAGTACTTGTTTTAAATTACTTGTTTTCAATTGTTGTTGAGCTGTTTGGTTAGGTTTAGGAAACCCTTACTGCTGTCAGGGGACCAACTCTAAAGAACCGCAGCAGTGAAGCTGTGAATGAGAGTAAAAAAGTATTCATAAGCTAAGCACAAAAATAGTTAAACTTTGGCATTGGCAGAGGTGCAAGTTTTTCATGGGCGCAGCCCACATCCTCAACTTTGCTGCTCAACCCACAAATGCACTTTCCTTATAAATGCGGCACCATTTTAAGGGGAAATAAACAGTATTAGGTAACTAACAGTTTATTAAAATAACAGTTTCATATAATGTGCAATGGTTGTTATAAAGTGTTGCCCATAAATGCTACTACAAAGGCTTGAGTGAGTTTTGAGCAACGCTAACTATTTTCATGTATCATATCAATGTTAATTAATGTTATAAAATTATGGATGTCAATAATAAGTAACATAAAAAATACAGGGCACAAAAATGTACTATTCTAGAGACAAAAGGACATAGATAGGCTTAACACTTACAAATCACAGTGTACTTGAGCCAAATTATAGCATATGGATAGTGTAATTTAGTCTGCTATTGATCCCTTGAAAATGTCTGTCACTATCTGAGCTTGCAGCACAAGCATGCATTAAATGTCCAAATTGGAAAAGAGAACTGAAATTAGATGGTTATATTGCTGCCTGCAAAGAAGATAATCCCATTTTAGCCATAATTCACTGTGCTGATCCAAATCTCCTCGTCATGGTTGCCACATTCCAAAACAATGCCAGACAGGAAATATCACCATGATGAATTATTGTACCTTCAAGTACATTAGTGCATGAAATACCTCGTATTCATTTTCTTTTGGAAATCCTAATCCCCTGTGCCTTTCAGCAAAACAATGGCTGCGTGTTTTGTCCATAAAGATGCTTCGTATCTTAATTCATAAAGCCTCAAATTTCTGTTGTAATTATACGTTCTTATAATATGGGACAAAATTAACTTAAATATGCCTTTATCTGGCATTTCACAGTGTAAATAGATTTTTGTGGGATTCATACAAAAAATGCCCCATCAGTGATAATGATGCAGTGTGATGCATAATTCAAGGACAAAGGCTTGTTATTACGATTCATTATTCTTGTTAATTTATTGCTCTGTTCAACATTTGCACAGCAATTTTTACATATAATCCTCCTCCATGCAAACTAGTGCAACCCTAATTAACCCTTTATTATGTGTCTCCCCAGTGCCAGCTTTCTGGGTCAGCGCAGTCAAATAGTTTCAGGAGAGAAAGTTTTCCTTTCAATCAGCAGTTATTATTAAATGTAGTCATTCACAGGAGCCATTGTGTGGTTGAATGCCCACTTTTATTTACATATATGTGGTGAATGTGTTTTTAGGAAGAACCATTTTGGTTTTATTCATACTGAATTCAAGATATGAAGTTCATCTGCTTTAAAGAAAAGTACATGCATTTATTTTTAATTCCAAGATGGCAAAACTCAGAGGCTTTATTTTATTTTATTTTACTTTATTTTATTTTCATTCCGAGAGGCTACTGGCTAATCTGTTTTTAAAAAGACTATTTGAAATACATTGCAAAGAGCAGGGTCTCTTCACCAGTTTTTCCCTTTCAAGCCTTAGTCAGCACTAGACTTTGTTCTGAAAATAGTATTTAACAGCAGTTACATCATGATTTCATAACAGAGTGCATTTATATAGTGCCTTTGTAGTCATATCGATCATTTAAAAGTATTTTCCACTACAAACCACATGCACATTTATAGAGCCCTTTTTCTAATACTGTAAATGCATATAGCCCCTTCTCTCTCATAGACACACATTGATGCAATTTTTGATGTTAGGTTACTTCATCATGTAAACCACAAACCCTTCTGAGTAGTGGAAGACTGGCTTTACCTCCTGAGCCACAGAGTGCATGTGATTCATAGTGTTGAGGATGTTGGTTTCTGCAGAATATTTCACGACACTGTTTTCTAACATTAGCGATCCGTTCACAAAGTTAAAGTGTTAAAACAATAGTTGTGTTCCCATGAACATTTCTCTTCATCACTCCTTTTGTCAGCCCTTTGTTACATGCCTTCATTGTGACCGATGGGGACAAAAAAACCGCTGTTTTAGCATTCCCGTGTGTTACATTTTGGATTAAGTATGTTAGGTGCGTTGGCACATTTTGATGTTATTTTCTTTTTGCACTCATGATTTCACATCCTGTGTGCCAGATGGACTGTAGATAGGACAGCCCTAACAGGAAAGTACAAGAAAGGGAACGCAGAGAATTTTAAACAAAAAAAAAATGAGTACTTTGACTTTGAAGATATAAACTTGATTTTACTGTCAAACTGCTAAACTTTATTTAGTAATTTCAAATGACTTTGGAACATATTTTGCAATGGAAAAATAAACATAAATGTTTGAAGTGAGAAAATTTACATTTCAGTGTACGTGTCCATATGAATCCATCAGCTTATCCTGTATGGGTTTTTTTTTTTTTTTCTGTATTTAATTACAGAAAGATTGTGAGGCGCACTGTTCAGATGACCAGTTTCGGTGTCACAACAATCTCTGCATTTCACTGAAGTGGCTGTGTGATGGCCAAGAAGATTGCAAGATGGGTGAAGATGAAAAAAATTGCCAAGAAACAGGTGAAAAAAAAATAAATCCCACTGTTTCTAAAAAAAAAAAAAAAAAGTACTACAGGGCTGTAGGAAGAGTTCCTAGACCATTTCATTTTTTCACCACTTTTGCTCTTTGTATTGCATAAGAGTGAAGAATCTGTATTGCATAAGAGTGAAGAGTTCACTTTATAGCTATTACACAGTTGTAGGTCAAAGAAAGCATTTTATTTTTAGTCAGTCGCTCAGAAGCCTAGAAAAGTACTGAGTGTTATTTATTGTGATTCAGTTTAAGACTCGTGTAAGGTCATCGCTGTCTACAACCAACAGTCTCAAAATTTCGCTTGTGACACTGGTAAACTTAAATGCTTATTATGGCTAAAATTTTTATTTAAAACAAAGTAGCCATCATATTTGGTAATAATTGTTGTACTGATTTCATGTCCTTAAGATGCTGCAGAGTGCACACTGACAGTTATGAAAAGCTAACAGGGATTTTCAGAAATTCCCTCAATTGCAATCACACTGTTCACTGCTAATTTTGGCTGTGAAAATAAAGTGTTTTCCAATACAATGAAAGAGCATTTTATAAAGACATGGAAATGGACTTAGTCCTGTTGATTGACTCATTACCGGTCAAGCTCCATGAGCCACTTTGCTGAACAGCGTGTAGTATACGCATAAGCTCTTACACCACGAAAAATATTTGTAGTTTTACTGTATTTTTAAGTGACAGGTTTGAATATTTAATTCCAGTTTTAAAGATCTTGTGAGTTATTCCTTGGCAGGATCTCCAAGTAACACACTTTTTTCTTTTTTTAGTTGTCCCTTCCTGTTCTGTGAATGAGTACGTGTGCTCCAGCGGAGGCTGTGTGTCAGCCAGCCTGCGGTGTGATGGACACGACAACTGCCTAGATGGCTCAGATGAGGTCAGCACACCTTCGCAATAGTCAAATCATCCACCTTAAAAAAGTGTAATAATTTAGCTTTGCAGTGCACAGTGCTTGAACAATAAGAACGTTGCTTTTCATGGATTCACCCAGGATCAGTCAGTGCTCCCGTTTATCCAGACTTCAGCTTGATGACTTGTGGTGTTTGTATAACAAATTAGCTCAATTATTTCTCTATATGTTCAGTATCTTTTGCAGGGAATTCATCTTAGAACAAAATTGAACCAAACAGAACAAAATTGAAAACAGCTGACAACTTGTATCATGCAAGAATGGTGTTGGTTTCCAAGTAATATAAGCTCCACATTTTTTTGGGGGGCGGAGGCTTGACAAAGGAGAGAGGAAATGAACAGAAGGTGGAGTAAATGGTGTCATTATGAGTTATTGAACAGAGAGAGCAAGACTAAAGATCATCACTGTATGTGTTTTAATTCAGTTACTTCTTTGTTCTGGAGTGAATGGCTTTTAAGACTGAATGAAATATATCAGTCTGTGCTCTCAAATGTAAGTTTAGCTCCTTCTTTTGTCCCATCATGATGACCTAAAATGCCATTAGGTGAACTGGTTTAATCTGTTTGATCACGAAACCTCAGTGTGCCCTAACTCAACTCATTAACTCTTTAAGGAACACATATTAAGGAATATTCCATTATTTTATAAGAAGTTTTGCACATGTTAAAAAACTGAAGTCCTTGAGAAAAAAAGGCTGCCAAACTAACTAAAATATACTGTAGGTTTTGCTATATTTTCTGATCTTCTGGTTCTCTGGGGTTATAAAACATTTACCTTCATGTACCTAAAAATATGTGGAGACAGTCTCCTTTATCCTGTCTTTATGTTAATCAGAATGTACAGTACCAGTCAAAAGTTTGGGCACACTCACGAGTGTACCCAAACTTTTGACTGGAACTGTATCCTCGGCTCTGCCTGCATGCCCTTCTTTGCCAACAGATTGGGTGTGTGAAGGAGTGCAGAGAAGATGAGTTTCTCTGTCTGAATCGGGCTCACTGTATCCCTCGGCGCTGGCGCTGTGATGACGTGTTGGACTGCATGGACCACAGTGATGAAGAAAATTGCAGCCAGGGTAGGTATCGGTGTGACCTCGGTGATATTTGATGTCTGAAGGTAAAAAAAAAAAGTGCTTTCTTTATGCTGTATAATTGAACAGGGAATTCATTTGAGCGGCAGCAGAGCAGTTAATATAAAAGGGGCAAAACAACAGAGAGTGAGATCCAACAGAGAGTGAGAGGAAGAACAAGAGATCTGGGATGAGAGGAAAGACAGGAATAGAAATAGACTCTGCTTATCCACATTGTCAGGATCATTATGTAAAAGCATCTGTTATTAGAATCTTGTAATGGGTGATTTATGAGTCATATTTTACATGCTTGAATGATTTTTTGTTCTTTTTTTCACCTGAGTAGCAGTGCTAAAATTCTTGTTGCACTGTGCAATTGCAGGAGCCTTCTTCTGCCGGGCTGATGAATTCATTTGCAACAACACCTTATGCAAACTCCACACATGGGTGTGTGATGGCAAGGATGACTGTGGAGATAACTCTGATGAAGATATAGACATGTGTGGTGGGTTGAGATTGTCAGTCACAAAGATTTCTTTTGAACTAGTTGATGCATATTTCATAGACCACTACTTTTCTATCTTTCAAGAGGGAATATTTCATTGTCTTTTCATAAAAGATTTTATGCAGTTATTTATTTATTTATAGTTTCACTGAAAGACATATCCATTAGCTTTTTGTGTCATTTGTTCTCTAGCAAAACTTCCCTGCCCTCCTACAAGGCCATTTCGTTGTAGAAATGATCATGTGTGTCTGCGCGCGGACCAAGTCTGCAACAAAGTGGATGACTGCGGTGACAACTCAGATGAAGAAGAGTGTGGTGAGCACAAAATGCGCCAACACAGATCTAATGATGCATTAAGCAACGTTTATGTGAAAATATAATTATGCTCTGTTCATCAAATTAAGTGCAGAAGGTTAAAAGCTCCCCTGACGTAGCTGTCCTTGCAACACAGCAGTGCAAATATTGTTTTATTCTCTTTGAAAAATCCATTTTATCAGCCTAGAAGTATTAATTGGAGTCGGGAGAGAGAGGAAAAAAAAACTTTGGTTCATGATCTTTTAATGTGGAAAAAACGTGGAATGCTTTTTTTTTTAAAAATGTTGTTTAACTAAAATAATTTGAGAGTTGCAAAGGCTTGATCCCAGTGCATAGGATGTTCTTGGTCCTACACTGATGTGAGGCAAGTACTTACTGGTCTCTGGGCTATCTGGTCATGCAGTTCTGTGTAATTTTAGAATCCTGAACACAGTTGTTGTGTGTATAAGAGTAGTACTAAATATGCTGCAAATCAAGATGAAAGGCAGGTCTGCAACTGCATGTTAAATGGGAGATTTAAATGTACTTTAGAGCAGACAGGAAGGAGAGGGACAAATCTTTTCTCTCTTCTATCAGTCTC
Organism: Archocentrus centrarchus; assembly: GCF_007364275.1. Taxonomy (NCBI): domain Eukaryota; kingdom Metazoa; phylum Chordata; class Actinopteri; order Cichliformes; family Cichlidae; genus Archocentrus; species Archocentrus centrarchus. Next base: position 10,204,338 of record NC_044366.1, read on the forward strand.
TCATTGTTTTCTCCCCTCCATTCATTTCCCTCTCTGATTCCATTGATACAATGATCCATCTCCTACATCAGTTCATTACCTCTAAGAATTGTATGCTTCTCCCCTCTATCCTTCTGTTCAATCTGAACTTAATCTTATTAATCTCCTTATCCAAAGCTCCATCACTTCGTTATATTCTTTCCTCTTTCTGTTATGTTATGCGTGTCAAACTTTTTCTTCATGTTTTGTAAGGAAAGAAGGCGACAGAATAGTTAATTTAAGTAAAGTGATGACAAAAATCAAAACATGTTGAACACCTCAACATTTTTAGAGCGAATAATTAGTAAATAGCTGTTTATTTGATTTATTTGGGCAGCAGCTGCGAACAGACTCTTCATTAAACACCCAGCATTAAAAAGCTGCATATAAAGTCAGTATGGGACATTGTTTTATGAGAGTTATTTTCAAAGTTCAGTGAAATCTAAGTAGTAATTTGAGAAAAAACAAAGCTCCATACTAGATGGGCTTTAAAATATTAGGTCTTCAGCATGCTAAGTCTTTCAAAAGTAGGTAAAGTAAGGTAACATAGTTGCACTTGACAGGTGCCCATGAGTTGATGTTGTCTTTTCAATCTTGACACTGTGTATGCTGAAGCAGAGGTTGTGACTGGAAGACCTCGACCCTGTGGGAAGACGGAGTTTACCTGCAGTAACCGACGCTGCATCCCAATCCAACTGCAGTGCGATCTCTTCAATGACTGCGGGGATGGTGGCTCAGATGAGCAAGACTGCAAGGCATGTAAGTACAACACAAGTTGACTTTAGCAAATACATCAAAGACGCATTCGGAGAGATGAAAAGTACCAAATGTCACCATGATGTTATCAGAAAGCTCAGCAATTCCCTCATTTTCGATGGAATGTTTTGTTATTTATGTTAATATATGTACGCCCATGCTCGAGGTGTGGTGTGTGCTATATAAAAGATGGAGATGCCCCCTTGGCTTTTGCACATCAAAAGAGAAGCTCAGTAGGTGTCTAAGATGCAGAGGGCTGATGTGTAATCAAAGTCCTGTCTTTATTTGTAGTTTCCAGTGGAGATGTATGTGGAAAGAAAACAAATCCATGTGGAGAGGATGCAATTTGCAACCAGACAAATGCTAATTCTATTTGCCAGTGCAAACCTGGCTTTAAGAGGAATCAAAAGACAGGCCAGTGTGAAGGTAATATTTCATCATTTTATTATTTTTCCCTTTAAGGGGTAATGGGTTTAGTCATTTCAAGTTTAATTTATGACATGAGTAGACAAGTTTCATAAGAACATTTGGCTTGGACATTGCACAATAAGATATCAAATGGCCAACAGATTTTTTCCCCTCTTATTGGACTTTTATAGTTTGAGCAGCAAATTGGGATATTTGTTCCTTTAGTTAGATTACAAGAAATCTAAGAGGAAAATTGGTGAATCTGGTTGAAGAGCCAGTAAAAGCTAATATATTGCTAATAAAGATTTTGATACAAAAACTGTCAGGTGTCACATGCAAGAGGTAATTTATTGTAGTATTGTTGTGAATAAAAAAATCATTAGAAAGTTATAAAACCAATCTTTGCATTTTACAGCTTGAGAAATAAGATATAGAAATAAATGCATCCCTTGAGATGATTATTTTTAATGTAAAGTCTAAATGGACACAAATAATGTGACTATTTCAGGTGTTTAAAATTGTGTCACAGTATGATGCAAATGTATGCATAAATGTCAACAAGAATATTATGTATTTCATACATACTGTTATGTGATCATGAAAAAAAATACTAATACATCATCATCAATGAGTCTGTTTTTTGTTTCCAGAGATAAATGAATGTCTGCAGTTTGACACTTGTCCTCATTACTGCATGAACACTAAAGGATCTTATAAATGCACATGTGACCGGAATTATAAGGAGATCAATGGCAACTGTCTGGCAAAAGGTATGCTCCTAAAATTGAGTATCAAACACCCTCTGTTCCAATTAGGTGATATAACTTCACTGTGTACATGAGTAAAATTGTTTGTTTGTTTGTTTTTACACATCAACTTATCGGGCAGGACCAGAGGAACGAGTGTTCTACGTAGCCAATGATACTGAGATCCGAAGCTTTCTATATCCATTTAACCAGAGCCATGGATACAGACTGCTCACTCACATTGAAGACAATGCCCGAATTATTGGGATGGATATTCTGTTTCACCACCAAAAGTTTATCTGGGCTACCCAGTTCAACCCCGGTGGAATTTTTTACAAAGACACTCTAGAAAGAAGTCAAACTAAAACAAATGCCAAAAATATTGTAAGTATTTTTTGTCTGTATTAAACAAAACAATAGGGTACATTTTGAATGTATGTCAGATACATTCATAACTGTACTCATTAGAAAAATCAAAAAAAAAAAAAAAAAAGAAAAATCAACAATTTATGGGAAATACCAACTGTTTGGGTTTTCTGTATGATAAGAAATACATGTTTTTGTTTTATATTCTGCATTTTCATAGCTTTGTCTTAATAGAAAGACAAGTTTGAATGAATGTATGCACAAAAGACTTGAACACCTGACATTCTGACTTTTATCGATTGCAGTGTTCAGACTTCCGGAGACCCAGAGATATTTCTGCTGACTGGATTACAGGGAACATTTATTGGACTGATCACTCACGGATGCACTGGTTTAGTTATTACACAGCCCACTGGACTAAATTACGATATTCCATAAATGTGGGCCAACTTAAAGGACCAAATTGCACACGCTTGATTACTGATATAGCTGGAGAGCCATACGCCATCGCTGTCAACCCCACTAGAGGGTGAGTATATCGTATATAGGGCCGTGAAATGGTCCACATTCACATACTTTTCTGATTGAGGGCCATTATTTAATACTACAATGAACCAGTGTTTTTTTGTTTGTTTGTTTGTTTTTGAAAACGTAATCAATCTCACATTACGTAATACCTTAATACTCATCAAAAATGTAAACATATGATTAATTACTCAACTATTCAGCTCAGTAGATTAATCAGTTACATTACCAATTACGTCACTTTATCTTGCCAGTCCAGCTCCAACAAAGGTGTGTTACAACAACAAACCCACACGCAGTTGTGATTCATCACTCTATTAATTAATCTTGGGTTTTCCAAATGTTCTCATTAGTCTCACAATCTGACACTGCATCAGTTTGCAAATAGACGTAAGAAAAAAAGACTGTGCATCCAGTGTTAATTCGTTGTGGATTTTAATTTACAATTATAACCAACGTGATATTAATAAGGACAGATGTATTTTTTAAAAATTGACACCATAACACACTGTTGGTTGAGGTAACTGTGATACAGCTGTACGTTATCAGGCTTTATGTATTATAGGTATGTATTTATGATGCTAAATCAATGCATATTTGATGTAGTCGTTTTTTAATTTTTATTATTAATTTTATATAAGCACCATTTTACAAGATGATGGTGTCACAGAGGTACAATATTTCATTTTATTCCTTACAGAATGATGTACTGGAGTGTAATAGGTGATCATTCTCATATAGAGGAATCAGCCATGGATGGCTCATTACGGAGAGTACTCCTGGAGAAAAATCTTAGGAGACCCACTGGTAGGTGTTTCCTTTATTCTTTTTTTTTTTTCTTCCTGTGGTGCGTTTCATCATTCTTCTCTATCCTAACACACACTGAATGTTTTTCCCTTCTCATTAAACTAAACACTACTGTGTATTTTCATGTCTAAGAAAAAAAATGTAAATAGACACTGTTGTATACACCAAGTACAATAGTAAGCACATTTGACAGCAGTGTATAATATTGAATTTTCTAACTGCCTAATTAGCTAATGTAAAATATTCCATCAACACAAATAACACTTCACACTTATGCCATTATAGTATGGAAATATTTGCTAAATTTGTAAATTTGCTCACTTCCAAAGAAATTAAGAGTCTCTACTTTTATGGTAGTTTCATTTTAATGGAGAAATACAGAATGTCAACCGAATATCATTGATTTGCATATCATTGAGTGGAATAAATATGCTGGCTCCCACAGATTGTTGTGTGCCCATGTGGCACACAGATTACAGTCAGTCAGTCAGTTACAGATACTCCTGATCTTAGCTTATGTGTATAAAGCACACCTGTCCACAGAATCAAATTCTTCCATTCCAACGTCTCCACCACCACGGGCAAGACCAAAGAGCTTTCAAAGGACATCAGGGACAAGAGTGTATCAGCAAGAAGCTTGGTGAGAAGGTGACAACTGTTGGTGCAATTATTCAGAAAAGGAAGAACTATAATATGATCATCAATCACCCTCAGCGTGGAGCTCATGCAAGATCTTGCCTCATGGGGCGAGGCTAATCATGAGAAGGGTGGTAGATCAGCCCAAAACTACACAGGAGGAGCTTGTTAATGATCTGATGGCAGCTGGGATCACAGTCACCAAGAACACCACTGGTAACTCACTATGCTATAATGGAGTGAAATCTTGAAATCTTGCAGCACTCAAGAAGGCACATGCACAACTTGCCAGTTCCATCCATCCATTCGCTTCCGCACATCCTGTTAAGGGTCGTGGGGGGGCTGGAGCCTATCCCAGCTGTCATAGGGCGAGAGGCAGGGTACACCCTGAACAGGTCGCCAGCCTGTTGCAGGGCCAACACAGAGGGACAGACGACCTTTCACACTCTCATTCACACCTATGGGCAATTTAGATTAGCCAATTAACCTAACCCCAGTAAGTAACTTGCCAGTTGAACATCTAAATGATTCAGAGAAGGCTTGGAAGAAAGTGCTATGGTCAGATGGTCAGCTCTTTGCCATCAACTCAACCCTCTGTTTTTGGGGGGTCAATGGATGGGGACATGCACTGTAAAATCTTGGACGAGAACCTCCTTCCCTCAGCCAGAACACTGAAGATGGGTCATGGATGGGTCTTCCAGCATGACAATGACAATGACCAAAAAGATACCTCCAAGGCAACAAAGGAGGTCTTTGCAAACCTGGTGACCAACTCAAGAAATGTGATGATTGATTTCTTTATAAGTGAGCAAAGTTACAAATTCAACAAGGGATCAAATAAATATTCCCCCCACTGTATATGGAACACAGTAAGATGATCTGTTTATAGTGTTGCATGTCACCAACAAGTGAAAGCCTCATCAGGTTTGCAATTATATGTAAAGTATATTATGACCCAGAAGCTATTGTGTAATTTCAGCAAATATGAATTTGTTGAAACATTGTAAATACACACTATATATATATATATATATATATATATATATATATATATATATATATATATATATATATATATATATATATTTATATTTATTTTTTTTTTTAATGTATCTAGCTCTAAAGATTAAGCTTTAAAATGGTATCTAAATATGTACATAGCAGCACAAAAGCATGTACAGCTACTTGTAACGTGTTAGTATGCCTATAGGGAGGCACTTAGTGCTGATCTAGTTTTGAAGAGCTGCTTTGGCCTCCTTAAATTCAAGGATCCAATGCTTTGTCTTGGTCACACAAAGAGGAATTCATCATCAGTGGAAAAATGCAAACCTATTTAAATGCTGCAGCCAGGTGCTCAATTGTCTGGTCAGACTTTGGGGAAAAAGTAAGAGTCACTGCTTCGAAATTGTAATATAGCAGTCCCTAAACCTTATTATCAAAATGCAACATTATTTTTCAGTATTTTCAACATAAGCATATTAAATATTTATGATAAACAGTCAAGATGAGATAAAAACAAAAACAATGTTGATCTACAATGATCTGATCCTCCTCCGAGGGATTCCCCAGTGATCCCTGTGTAATTTGTCGGGTAAATGAATCTCTTACCTTCATCCTCCCACAGGGCTGGCCATTGATTATTTCAACCAACGTATTTACTGGGCTGATCCTGAGCTCTCACAGATAGGGAGCATGAGATTGGATGGCTCGGACCCTCTGGTGACAATCAGCGACAGACATGGTAAACCCAAATGGAAAAGTCCAACTTTTTCATCTAAACAAATACTTTTCATGCTTCTCTTTGTTTTTCTCAACTTTTTATCAAATAATTGCCAGAGTAATATTGCTTTTGTGTCACAGAAGGTTAAAGTTCTAAACAATATCTGTTAACACCAATCCTCTTACACACCGCATTTGTCCTTCATCCTTACACCTCAGGATGCAAACTTTCATAAACTCAAAGTGTGCTGAAAAGAGTATCTGACTTTATCTGCTTTCTTTTCTCTGCTGGATCTTTAGGAATCTCCCAACCATACAGAATTGATATATTTGAGGACTACATTTATGGAACTGAGTTAAAACATGAAGTCTTCAAGATTCACAAGTATGGGAAACAGTCTGTAGAATTTCTCAGTTTGGGCGTGGAGAAGCCCACTAATGTTTTCATCTCCCACCGTTACAAACAGCAAGATGGTAAGTTGCCTTGATATTCAGAATTTATGCAATCTGTATAAAATCCATTTGAGGAAAAAGGGAAATTTTCATTTTAAGTTTCATTGCTTATTTTCTTGGTAATATTGTTTGTATTGTAGTTTGTTTGTTTTTTTATCATTTTCAATTCATTCTTAGCTTTTAAAGACTTTTTAAAGACAGCCTGTAAAAGACACACAAACACCCAAGAACAATATTTTTGAGGGCATACAAGACAAATAACATAACTATTAACAGTTAACCTTGGTAACTAAGCATGTATTAGAGCACAGGTACTGGACTGAAAACAGTAGTACAATATTTAGGTGTGACTCTTTAAAAGAAAGGTCATAATAAACATAACATGTATTAGACATTGAAGGTTAATTTAACAAACCATATTTGATAAATTATTCATTATTGGCAGCTATGTGGATGATATGAGAGCCACTGTAGCAGGTCTGTAACAGTGAGGCGTCATTATTTTATTAAAGTTCATTCAATTCATTTAATTTATCTGTTACCTCTGTTAGGACAATATTATGTGGTGTCATTTGATGTAATAGGATGTAATGCAATTATCAAATATACGTGCTATTTGAAAATATTGTTTTTGAATGTTTTGCTTTGGCAACAAATGCACCACACTGTGAAAGGGGGTGTGTAGTGCTACAACAAACACTGAAGGAGAACTTTAACTAACAAGATAATCCAATATGCAGTGTATTATTAGTAATGAACATTCAATTTACTGGGTACATTTGAATGATACTGTATACATATAAGATACAAAAGAAAACTATTACCTAACTATATGTTTCACATGTGCAACATAAAAAACACCCACCTGTTCTCATCAATAAAGCCATGTTCTTCCTCTACCTTACTCCAAGTGATAAACCATTGGAGTTATTTGTTCCATCTCTGGTCTTAATGGTTAGAGGGCATCAGTCAGCTCAGTCTTGGTCAGTTTTTCACTTAAAGGACAGCTGTTCTATTCACTAGAGACTCATTAGGCCAGCCCTGTAGTGTATAGTGTGCAGCCTGTGTACAGAAGATATGCTTAGCTTGCAGAAAGCTAAGGCATGAGGGTTCGATAGCTTAAGGAAAAACAATGATTTTCTCAGTGGAGATTTTCTTTTACCCTCACTCTTTGAAATCAGAACAGTTATTACATTACGTACAGTAGAGACAGAAAGAGGGTAACTGTAATTTCATATAAAACACTTTATCTCTAGCCTAGCATTATAATACCTATTATTTAGACTCACACTTGCTGACCATAGCCTACAGTTGTGGTTAGAAGTCTAATGAAACGCATTTTTTTAAAGTCATTAAAGATGTATGGTGTACAATTGTTCCACCCTGGAAAAAGAACAGTTTAAAAAATAATCAAAAGCTCCAAATTCCATGGACATTCATGTCCATGATGAGTGGCTGTAAACTCATGACTGTTGCTTCTTATTCAAGCCTTACTGTTAAAGTTGTGTTTGCCAGACCAATTCCATAGCATACACATGATTAACATAATAGAGACTGCCATTAGCACACTGTTTAATTCAGAGTAGATGTGCAAGAGATCATGAACATTTCATTCTTTATCTGCTAAAAACAGCACTTCTGAAACCCACACATCAATTAGACAAGGGGAATTTCTTTGCACAGTTCTCAGTTTTTGATTATTCAATGTGAAGGTGCGTGTGTAAAGTTATTCATGTGCTGTACCGCTAAAAATAGCACTCTTCAAAAGTCCATCCATCCATCCATTCGCTTCCGCTCATCCTGTTCAGGGTCGCGGGGGGGCTGGAGCCTATCCCAGCTGTCATAGGGCGAGAGGCAGGGTACACCCTGAACAGGTCGCCAGCCTGTTGCAGGGCCAACACAGAGACAAACAACCTTTCACACACACATTCACGCTGTCATTCACACCTATGGGCAATTTAGTGTAGCCAATTAACCTAACCCCAGTAAGTGCATGTCTTTGGAATGTGGGAGGAAACCGGAGTACCCGGAGGAAACCCACGCAAGCACGGGGAGAACATGCAAACTCCACACAGAGAGAGGGAGAGGCCTGGGCCAAGGTGGAATCGAACCCAGGACATGAACCCATGTTATTCTAACTGTGAGGCAGCAGTGCTAACCACTACGCCACCGTGCTGCCCTCTATTGCCCCCTACTTTTCACAAATAAGAAAAAATATATTTTTTTAATTTTTATTAAAGGCTTATGGATTATCTTTCATTTTTGCTTTCTTTTTTTTTTCTTCTTTTTTTCCCCACAGGACCAAATCCATGCTTGAGAATGTCTTGTGATTTCATGTGTCTGCTTAACCCAACGGGTGCCAGATGTACCTGTCCAGAGGGGAAGGTACTGGTGAATGGCACCTGCAATGACGTCAACATCTCAGGTATCTTCATACTACAATAAATATTGTTATGATTCAGCACTAGCTTAAAGGATGAGTGTTTAATGTGCAGCGTGTTTTTGGTTAAGGCTCTAACTTACACTTTGAGAATCAGAAACAGTTTTTAAATGTAAAAATGTAAAACTGAATTATATTTGAGCAGCTATATATAGCTGTCACTAAAATATCTAACACACCACATTGTTTTCTGAACATTTTTGATAGTAAATCAACCTCCTGCATGTAGTCTACTTGAGGTTCATACTTCAGCGGATGTTGCTGTCTTACATTAGCTTCATTACACCGTTAGATATGATGTGACTTTGCACACTGCAGCGCGGTAGGTGATATGAACTTTGCCTTTGTGAAGGTGAACTGTGCCGCCCCCCCTGTGAGAATGGAGGCCGCTGCTTAGCCAACGAGAAGGGAGACTGGAGATGTTACTGCTGGCCTGACTTTTCAGGGGAGCGCTGTGAGGTCAACCACTGTACAGACTACTGCCTAAATGGAGGCACCTGCATGGGCTCACCATTGGGTGAGTTTACTTAAAAAAGAACATATACTGCACGATTCCTTTTGACATGTTCCTATGAATCACTCCATGGGTGCAATTATTTTGCATTTGTCTGTATTGATCAGCTGTTCATTGGTATTCATAATAACATTTACAGCTGCAGGATTCTTTATGTTCAGGTCTAAGCAGAACAAACTTATTTAGAAAACCAGTGCCCATCATTCACAGTTCCAATTTAAAGTTACCTTCATATTTCTTCCTACACACTGACCCCCAGATGGTGACATTCAAACACATTTGCTTTCCTTTAAACTTTTGCGCCTCCTTTTCGTCAGTTCAAATTTGGACATTACATATGCCAGTTGAGCGGTTTTGTCACTGCTGCTGCTTTCAAACAAGCCTCAAATATCAACCTTCTTTCATGTGAAGGTCTCTTTTCATGCTTTTGTGATTTCTGGAAAAAAAACAGATCTCCCTTGCAATTTAGTGAATGTGCTGAGATGTTAGCAGTAGAACTGAATCACAATGTACGGATATTAAATACACTATCCTGGATTTACAAGCCTCTATTTCTGTCTCATCCCCACATCATAGCAATTATCCATAATGTTTTAACTTGCTTATTAAAAAAATAAATAAATAAAAAAATAAAAAGTCACCACAGCACCTGGCCTAATACAGAAAGGCCTGACTGATGTTCCCTTATAAATGTTTTATCATTGCAGAACCTTATTCAAGTGATTTAAATTCATTAAATATTTATTAATTAATCTATACAACACTTCTACCCAACAGGATTCAAACTGATGTTTCTGCAATTTTTTTTTTTTAAACTTTCAAAAATTTCCTAACAACTCAATGTGACAACAGAAGGTAAATTAAACTCATTAAAGCTCTTTAAAAGAAATGCAGTCTATCACTGTTACATGACTAGTACTGATGACAAGCAGTTCTTGGGCTTTTTTATGCTGCTGTTACAACACGCAATTAATTGATTTTCCTTTGATACCAGAGGCAGAGGAAATTGTGTGTCGTATTTAACTTTGTGCTGCTTGGCTTTTTGTTACTTTACTGCACTGACCGCATGTCTAATGCAACAAGATATTGCTTTAAAGGACTGACCAAAAATAGGGAGAGATTAAATGGATTTTTTTTAAGCCTGTGCTTTGGCAATTAAAAAGTAAACTCACAAAATTACTGGAACCTGCTGTTTTGAAAATGCAGCTCAGTTTCATTGACTGAAACAATTTGCATACTTTTACCTTAAGCTGTCTATAGTATTTTATTATATAGAAATGTAAACATTCTTTTTTCCCAATCTCAGTGAGTAGAGAATTGTAAGATTTATCTTATTTTATTATGTAGTATACTTGATATTCTTGTGGCCTTCTTTTCCCATCTGTTGATATGGCTGCCTTTCTCCTAGTTCTAGGCAGTACAATCAAAAAACACAATGTGTAACTTGTTTGGTTACAGGAAAACATTTTGTCAATCAATAGCTAGATTTTCTGGCAACTTGTCACTAGGTTCTGCTTTAAAGTTAGCTGGAAGCTCCATGTTTTCACAGATTCTTTAATTTACGGCATGTTTTAAGTGTAATACAGTCTCTGCTGGAGAAATATGTGCAACTTGTTAAGCCGTACTTTATGTCACAAATGAAGCCCAGCAGTAAAGTTGCAGCAATGCAAACTGTGCATCGCATTGCCAGTGTTGTGTATTCGTTTACGGTGCGGAAAATTTATGAATGTTTTTATACGTGATTCTAAGTGTAGAATCAAGCTGCTGAGTCTCTTTTACACTACTGGAATTGCAGCTGCAGGAACACAGAAAACACATCAAGAAAACCTATTCAATCAATTAAATTCATTCATCTGCAAACAAACTAAAGTGTCTTCCACATCACCTTTATTAGGCTGTGGGAGAATAACCTTTAATGTTTACATATATTCACTTTAACATTTCAGAGCTCTAATCTGCAGCTGCCACCTTAGAAATAAGCAGTAGCACTAAGAGCACACTTACTGTTAAAACAATTAACTCCCTATCTTGTCTGTTTTGCTGCTTGTGTCCACTTGTGACTTCCTATGTTTCTTGTCTCTGTGCTTCCCTTTTTTTTTTTTTTTGCAGTCTGTGCCTTTTGTTTTTGTTTGTTTGTTTTTCATTTGATTTTGTTGCTTGGATCTTTTTTTTCTGGACTTTATCAGCTTTTAAATAAAGCTTGCTTACTGTTTTCATTCCATCTTGGTCTGTGTTTGGGTCCACGTCTGAACTGAACCCCAGCATACGGTAACATAGTCTTTTCAGAACTTACCAAGAGCTCCTAAGATTTTAGATGCTTTTTTACAAGCCCACAGCTGAAAAGTTCATATAGCTTCAGCTACTTACAGTGACAGTAAGGTTGTTGTTCTTCATTTCTGATTGTCCTGCTACCAGGAAAATTCACAGTGAGAAGCATACTTTTTACTAAAGTTGAACTATTTTTAACTCGTGGATGAATTCACCTCTGTTTGCTTTGCCCTGCACAAATTTACATGGGTCTGCGTGTTTGCCACACAAAAACCTGGTGTGTTTATTTGGTGTGAACACACTATAAAGCTGTTGTCACTATGATAATAATCAATGACACCTACTTTGAGTAGTCACCCTCAACAACAGTCTATTCATAAATCATGATTTGCTAACATTGCTAAGAAACAGCAATATGAAGAGAGAGTTTTTAGAGTAAATAACCCACCCATTTTGCTGCAAACAGGAAGTTTCGTGCAGTGTTTGCACTTACTGTATTTTTTTTTTTTCATTTCTTTCTTTTTATGGTTAGGATTAATTATATTATTGTTACATTTATTGTTGTTTTCCAAGTAAAATACCCTTGGAACTGTTAAATTCTTCAAAAAGACAGATTTGTTTTCATCTAAAATTCGTTGCATTGCAGCTTTGCTAAATGACTAAACTGCTTTGTGCAAGAGATGATTTTAGACATCTGTCTTATATGTGACTGTTTGGTTATTTTAAGCCATAGTTATTAGTTTGTGAAATTGTTTAAATACTGGAGCACACCATGACAAATGTACACAAGTTAGGGTTAGAAATATTTGTGTAGCCACTCTTCCTGTGGTAACAAGTTTATATACATTGGTCATGGTGGCAGTAATTATAGTAAGAAGAATATGCAAGAAGAATATAATCCACCAAACTTTATGTATTCCTCTAACATTTTAGCAGTGCATTTCATAACAATTTTTACTTGGTTTTACTACCTAACAGCAGTGAATCCTTCCCCCCACAAACTAACTCAGATGACAAACTAAAAGTTAAAGCTTGATTTATGCTTCTCACAGTAAGATAATATTCAGGCAATGACCATCAAGAAACATAAGTAAAAAGTATGTAACACTTATGTTACAGGTTGCTGAACTATCCAACAAATTCTCAAGTTTGTATCGGTACTGAACTTCATCAGAACCTGAACAAGTGTTCAGTTGAGTTTTACAGAAATGCAAATGAGAGCTAAGCACACAGTGGGTAATTTATGGTCCTGACTTATTTTTTTCCTTTTCAGAAAGCTTTAACCCCATCTGTTATTGAGTTATCAGATCTGAATGGAAGCAGATTGATTTCTTTTGGACATTTCAAAGTCAGATTAACCCAGGCTCAGAATTGTAGAGTGTGAAATTGCCAAGTGGTGTAGTGTCACCTACATGGTGAGACCTGTATCCATGGCAACTTGGTCGTGTGCTATGTAAGTAGTTTTCAATTATTGCCTTTTCTGAACACGTCTTGAACTGGTTTCCTGTTCCTGCCTGTCCATTAGGAAACTGCAAGTATGCCGTGATTGGAAGATTACTGTTCCAAAGAAAATATGAGGAGGCAGTTTTCAACACTCAGACATTTAGGACTGTAGAAATAATCAGAATATGCAGCACATGAGTCTTGGTGCAGTTTATGTACAGCTCTATTTCAGTCTGTGTTTTCACTTTTACCTATGCATGATCTCTAGGATTGTAACATAAAGTTGGTCCATCTAATGTATTTTTAGTAACTCTCATCCCTGTGTGTATTCAAAACATCAATCAATAGATTGTAATGGATTGCTCTGTAGGTCAGCTACACTATAAAGAGTATATCAGTGTCTTTCAGGTAGTGTTTGGTTTTCATTTTAATGTTTTGGTTCACACTCACTACCCTGCATTTCCTGCCACAGGAGGCAGCTGTTTTCAGTGATGAAAGCTCAGATTAACAATCTTCTGGCCTTCTAGTTCAGTGCCAAAGTGTATACAGGTGAAGTTCATAACTAGTTGGCAAATACAGCAGTAGTGTGTAGTCACAATAAATTATGCGTGACTATAGGCACTTAAGCAATGACACAAGTATATCCCATACTTCTCATTTTTCAGTTAGGGGGAGTAAACCCATCAATATACAGGGCTTTGAATCTGCTGTTTATATATAAACTATATAATATTATTTAATGACTTTTTCTATTTTCAGAAAGTGACAAAAATAAATAAAGTAAGTGATTTTTGACCATATATTAAGTTGGTTTACCGAGTACTGTGTAAACATCCTGGATGAGCTGGATGAGGTATATGTATGCTGTGTCTGGCCTGGGTTGAAGATTTGTGACCTTCAGATGGAGTTGGAAGACATACTACGAAAAGGACAATTTAGCTACTCTCCATGTGTGTCAGTTGGCAGTGATCCTTACATGTAATGTAATCCATCCATCATGTGTAAGTATGGGTCAAAATGTGTGTGTGTGTGTGTGTATATATACACTTGAATTTTTTAATACTAAGTGTTGCTTGATTGAATATTGAAAATCAATATTTGGTATGACCACCAGTTTTTTTTTTCTTGTTTTTATATATAAGTTTGGTTTTTGTTAGCTTTTTAGCCTTTATTGCAGTAGGACAGTGGAGAGAAGACAGGATAGGTGTAAGAATGACCACAGGTGACACACAGTAAATGGTCTTGGGGGCAGATTCAAACACAGACCCCTGCTTTAGCCTTAACAGTCTTCTCTACCCAGTGAGGTAAACCAGCACCCTCTTTTTTTATAATTTCCTTATGTAGTCTTAAGGAATAGTTCTCCAGGCTTCTTGGAGAACTCAAGTGAACATTGGTTCACTATCTGAAAGTTTCAGGTTCCAAAGCTCTTCTTTGGATCTTGGCTGCCTTTTTTTCTATTCACTGTCAAGATGATCCCACACTGCTTTGTTAATGTTGAGGTTCAGGTTCCAGGGAGTTATTCTACTGTGTCTTCTTCTATCCAGGTATGCATTTACTGCACTGTGAGTGTGTTTGGGATCATTGTTATGCTGAAAAATGAAATTGCTGGCATTAGTGCCAGTAGTGCACAGTGGATCAAAATACGACAGTACTTTTATGCATTCATAAGTCCATCAGTTCTGACAAGATCAACACCACTGGCTGAAATGCAGCCCCAAAGCATGACAGAGCCTCCACCATGTTTTACAGATGGCTGCAGGCACTCACTGTTGTACCACCTCCTTCCTGATCTCCTCCATACATACAGATGACAGTTTAACCCTCGAAAATTTCAAATTTATCTTAGCCTTTTCTCCCTGTTTCCTTAAAAATGGCTTCTTGACAGCCACCCTTCCACTGAAACAGTTTCTGGTGAGGCTTCAGAAAAAAGTAAATGCGTTCTAGGGCTTCCACTTCTTCTTTTGGCCTCTACTTGTTGAGGGCACATTGCACACCACACCGAGATAGTGTGTGTGTGTGGTGTGTGTGTGTATGTGTATAAATATATATATATATATATATATATATATATATATATATATATATATATTAGGGGTGGGACTCGATTAAAAAAATTAATCGAATTAATTACAAGCTTTGTAATTAATTAATCGAAATTAATCGCATTTTAATCGCATTTCAATATTTGACATGAGAAATATTAATTTAAGTTTGGTTGATGAATGAATCAATATACATAAGCTTAAACTTCAAAATTTTGTTCATTTTCCCACCAGTCTACTACACAGACCAACAAGGGTGGAAGTGCTCCTGTGATAAGCAAACTCCTGAAATTAAAGTTAAGCATCATAACTGGATAGTTTTATTCAACATTAATGTCTCACTTGTTATAGTTGGAAATTAATCATTCTCTCAGCTGTATTCCTTGATGTTGAAATGTGTTATGCTTGTTTTAACAGCTTATTTTGAATTAAAGACTTAAAATTAAACCACAAAAAGGAGAAAAAGTTCGTTCTCCGTTTAACCAGCTGCTTTTACACAGCTGTGCTTCGCACTCACAGTTGCTAGGCGACATGAGCTACGCAGCGGTGACGGCAGCTGATATGAAGGCTAGCCGCTCACTTCTGGCCTTTGTGGTCTTCGTGGGCTGCGAAAGACGTGGGCGGGTCCTTCGCAGGATGCGGCCCCTAATTTGGACATTGTGCGTCGATATAATCTGTATGTCGGGAACTCGTGCACTGAGAAACGTTCCACGGTGCAAAGTGCGATTAAAATGCATAAAAATTTTTAACGCGTTAATTTCCCCGTAATTAATTAATCGAAATTAACACGTTAAAGTCCCACCCCTAATATATATATATATATATATATATATATATATATATATATATATATATATATATTAGGGGTGGGACTCTATTAAAAAAATTAATCGAATTAATTACAAGCTTTGTAATTAATTAATCGAAATTAATCACATTTTAATCGCATTTCAATATTTGACATGAGAAATATTAATTTAAGTTTAGTTGATGAATGAATCAATATACATAAGCTTAAACTTCAAAATTTTGTTCATTTTCCCACCAGTCTACTACACAGACCAACGAAGGGTGGAAGTGCTCCTGTGATAAGCAAACTCCTGAAATTAAAGTTAAGCATCATAACTGGATAGTTTTATTCAACATTAATGTCTCACTTGTTATAGTTGGAAATTAATCATTAGCTCAGCTGTATTCCTTGATGTTGAAATGTGTTATGCTTGTTTTAACAGCTTATTTTGAATTAAAGACTTAAAATTAAACCACAAAAAGGAGAAAAAGTTCGTTCTCCGTTTAACCAGCTGCTTTTACACAGCTGGGCTTCGCACTCACGGTTGCTAGGCGACATGAGCTACGCAGAGGTGACGGCAGCTGATATGAAGGCTAGCCGCTCACTTCCGGCCTTTGTGGTGTTCGTGGGCTGCGAAAGACGTGGGCCGGGTCCTTCGCAGGATGCGGCCCCTAATTTGGACATTGTGCGTCGATATAATCTGTATGTCGGGAACTCGTGCACTGAGAAACGTTCCACGGTGCAAAGTGCGATTAAAATGCGTTAAAATTTTTAACGCGTTAATTTCCCCGTAATTAATTAATCGAAATTAACGCGTTAAAGTCCCACCCCTAATATATATATAAAATTACTTTCAAATGATGCATTTAATAAGGTCTATTTTCAGGAGTGCTTACAACAGCAAGGCAATTAATGAGAGATGGAGTGCAATACACGGGGCACATGGTCAAGAACGTGTAACCCAGTGCAACAGTTTATTGTGTTTTTTGTGTACTGTGGCATAAACAATTTTGGCTTTTGGTACTGTGGAATAAACTAAAACAGACACAGAGTACTTGCATGTTGGATCATTGGCATTGTTTCTTCTTCTTCTGCTCTAATAATCTTTTATTCTCTTATTTTATTTAGGAAAGCCCACATGCCGCTGTCCTGTTGGATTCTCAGGGCCTTTTTGTGAGAAGAGGATTTGTGACAATTACTGTTTAAATGGGGGAACATGCGACGTCACTCAGGGGAACCAGCCAGTGTGCCGCTGTATGGCAGAATATACTGGGGACCGCTGTCTTTATCGTGAGTCCTACACCCATAATTTGTTGGCAGCAAACAAATGCAAACACTCATTGATGTTCCCCTAGCCTTCCTATGACTGGCAGAAGCACATAATCAAAAGAAAAAATCACTGATTTGAATTCAGTTATGCCACATAAATTCCACAGAACAAAGCATTTCAAAGTTCACACACTGCATGTGAAACAAAAGCAATCCCCTCAAAGTATTTTCTATCCAAAAACACCACATTTGCCTCTTTTTGCAGATAAACAAAAATCAAAATACTACCATCAAACAACCTTTGGGTGTTTCTGCACCAGGGTGATAATGTATTTTCTTTTGCAGTGCTTTGACATAATAGGTTGTGGGGAAACAATTTCATCTGCACATCATTAGTTTTTTCCTACTGTTGCTTGCCCAAAGGGTGATATGTTTTCATCTGTGGCTAAGATATCATTTGATGTGGATAATTAAGTCCCATTAAAACCATGTACAATTCTAATCAAACCAGCTTAGACTATGTTTCTGGTTTCTCATTACACACTATCCTCTCTCACTTTATCTCTCTGAACCTAAAACAGATATTTGTCATCACTACTGTGTGAACTCAAAGGCCTGCACTTTATCCAGTAGCGGCTATGTGGAGTGTGTGTGTCCTGCCAGGTTTGAGGGAAACAAGTGCGAGGTGGACAAGTGTCTTCGATGTCATGGAGCTCCCTGCCTCATTAACGAGGAGACAGGAGAAGTGGTTTGCAAGTGAGTGCTTGGTATTTACTTGCCATTCTTGTCCATCATTCTTTTGCTATAATGCTAAGGCTTTATATCTTTATATATTTATTCATAGAAAAACACAAGTTAAACAGTGTATTGTTAATTCAGGTCTCAATTGCTTCACCCACAGGCTGCTGGTGGGGAATAATTGATTCAATAAAATCAATAATTTAAGGCCACACACCCTGCAGCATTTTAGGTTTTGGTAATGTCAGTGAATTAGAAGCTTGGTGAACTCTGCTTCTTGTAAGTATAGTTTTCTGCTTGTAACTAGAATCCATTATTTCTTCACCCTCTAGCTGCACAAATGGCAGAATAGCGCCAAGCTGTCAGCTGTGTGACGGATATTGCTACAATGGAGGTACCTGCCACCTGGACCCTGACACCAACCTGCCTTTCTGTCAGTAAGTCACTGCCTAATGGGTGAAAGCAAGAAAAAAACCTGAATGTTCTCCGCTATTATTCACACTCACACTAGTGTTTCGATTCAGACACTGGCTCTGTGCCCTAGAAAGCCTGGCTTTAAAAGCAGAACTGAAAATCATCACCGGTACCGTTCCCCCTGCTTCGAGAACAGTGCAAGATAGATGTCTTCCTTTGGAAAGAAATCCTTAAGTTGAGGGAAGGTTTGATGTCACTATGTGGAGGCCATAAAACAGCAGGGGGCTGAGTGCCAGTACAGCATTCTGTGCTGTGTGACACCTCACTGTGGCTTAAGGTTTTAGGAAGATAAAAATGGTTTCAGACTCCTTCAAAGCCTGCTATTCTGAACATATCACACTTTTCCTCCTTGCAGTTGAGAGCTGATGTCAGGCCTATGTGGCTCTCTTCAGTAGGAGGTTTTAGAAGTTTTCTCACTCAAACAAAAAAAAAAACCTTGAGTTTTGTGTCAGTAGTTCAACATGCCATGAAGCTCAAAAAAATTGTATCAGACAAAAGCTTGGCTGGCACACGTGAAGAAATCATTGTGAAATGCTAACCAAAAGGGCTTTCTATAAATTAATACCTTCTCCGCTATAATCACAAGCAGAGCTGTTTAAAAATCTGTCCAAGGAGGAAATTGGAAATCCCTTCCAAAGGCCAACTCTCTATTTTTTTAAGTGCCCATTGTCCACTGTAGTTAAATTGAAATTTGCAGGCACCACTCACAAATTCCAGGGGATAGAATCAATTTCTATGCAAATGATTCCATCTTATTCAATGAGGTTAACAGATCCTGATAATGTGGTTTATTATTTGCTGCAAGATGAGAGATTATATGAGATGATGGATATGTCGGTGTCGAGAAATCATAATGTTTGACCTTAATACTCTGAGTAAATGTATATTTCATCAAGTCTACCTAAAGCAAAAACCCCACCAGGCACAGCTGCTTCAGTTGCTTTAAAAACCTGAAATATGGTTAGAAAGATATTTCAATATTCATCTTGAAAAGCATTCTTGATAAGCAACTATATAATGGTTTTGTTTTTGTTATGTTATTTTACTTTTTTTATTACACAAGCTCAGTTATTTTTACAGTTACGTTGACCAGTTAGAAATAAGCTTCATCAGTCACATGTAATGTATATCTGTTCTTGATATTATGGTTTGCTGTTGCTCCTTGCGCTGCCAACTCTTCTATGGATTTCTGTGGATGGCAAACAGCCATAGTTTTGGGGCCCAAAGTCACATTTTTAGCAATCTACTGGCTACCCCTTAAAAAAATCCTCACAGGTGTACCCCTCACTTGGTGAGCAAGGAAGTTGATTTGCTGATTTATTTTGCTAATTTGCTTGATGCAGACGAAGCATTGTCTCGTTCCATCTTTTAACTTAAGCTGCTAATGGGGTTTAGTGTGTCAGTCACCATTCATCAGGCAGCAAACAGTTCAACAGTATACATTTTTGGGCCCTTTTATCACTCCATACACAATGTTTTGCAGCTGCACGTCAGGGTTCAAGAACCAACGTTGTGATGAGCTGGCCAACCCCTGCGATTACTTCTGTCAGAATGAGGGGATGTGCACATTAACAGCTCTTAACAAACCACGCTGCAAGTAGGTCCCTCTCACCTCTCCAGCTGTATTCAGCGCCCACTCACCTCCTTTTGTACACAACCCACCCCACTCCATTCGGCTTCATTTCAGCCTCAGTCCAGCATATAGGCCTCTTTGTGATAGTGCCTCCTTGTAGCAGCTTGTCATGTAATAAGCGTTGGATAAAGTAATCAAAATGTGTAAAATAATCGTAGCCTAGTATAATATTTTGTACTATATTATGCTTACTTATATTTATTTATGTATTGGATAGGCTTATGAATTTATTTCACTCCTTAGTTATAATAATACTGACCTCAAGTAAAGTTTAATTACAATAAGATGCCTTTGTTTACTGTCATTTACATAAAACATTTCCACTATTACTGTAAAATGTGTGTATTATTATTAATTCTTATCAATTTCTATTGAGATATATTATCTAAGAAGGAGCAAAAATATTTGACAGCATTTTTAGACCTCCCACTAATTATTACACTGGCCAAATGTGCTTTAAAGAAATGGTTTGACATTTCTTTTCTTCTGTAGCCATGCTTTTAGGTTCAATAACCGAATTTCTTAGGAACACAACTGAACTACACACTAAGTAGTTACATATGGCAGTTTGTAATTTTAACCTTTGATATTTGAAAACTTAATCAAAGAAAATACAATTTTATTTTTAATGCGTGAGCTTCTACGGTGTTGCTATGCTGATTCTGTTACGAAGCTCAAAGCTGTTCAAAGCTAGCTAGCTGTTTCTCTCTTTCTAGTCTGCTAAGTGGTAATGGTGGTAGTGTCTTTAATATTATGCATATTCCCCAAATTATAAAACTGTTGCTTTAAGACAAATGCGATTATCATTTTTTGTTATGAGCAACAGTGATAGTGGCACTAGCAGCACCAGCAGTTAGGCTCAGTAGATTAAGGTGTTGCTAATGTGTGATTCCCATCAGAATAAAACCCTGACACAGAGCTTTAACTATACTGTATTTGAAGGGGCACTTATTACATTACCAGTTGCTGCATGACTGTGAAATCTTTGTTGCCTCTTACTGCCACCCATTCACCCATCTCATGCAGGTGTCACCTTGCACACATGAACCAAGGGGAGGTTAAAACATAACACTGTCTGTGTGATGTGTGGATCAGTGCATTTACAACCTGTGCATGATAACTAGCTAAATATGTCCTGACCAATCATTATATATGCATATAATTTACTAGGCTGAACATGTCATCTTTAATTGGTGTTCATATTTAAGGCCTTTAACTTTAACACCTTAGATGGGCTTCTTCATTTAATGAACTAAGTTCTATCTTGGTCTTCCCCATGTTGCCTCCAATGTCCAAATAAAATTCTTGTCGCTGTGACATTTCGCCCTACAAAGGCGCGATTCATTTCTCGTATGTGTGGGGCTGCATTCTTATCTCTGAAAGCCTGATGTTCTGATTCTGCGAGTGCATGTTATTTAGAATAATTTCATTCTGTCATCACCCTGTCGCCCCCACCAAATCACTCATGCTTTACATGCTTTAGCGTCAATCGTGTGGAATTAGATATCACCTCCTCTAACAAGGGTCATACATCACACCCATCGGATCCCATTGGAACACAAATGAGATGACAACTTGTTGTCCCACTGTCATCCTTTGATTTATTTATTTTTTTTTAAATACACTGAATATTCAACGTGTAAATTCACATTAGGCTCTCTATGGACACAACATGTATGTGCATAGTGCTTTCTCTCCAGGTGGTGTTTTGTTTGTGTTGAATCAAAGCACTTCATTGCAAAAACTGAATCATAAATGTGCTGTATATGTAAGCCACAGTCACATCATATCGTAGATCATTTTGCAAAGCTGTTTTCTCAGCAGTCTCTCTACAGCGAAAAGTATGTTAATGATAGTTTATTTATATTCTCTTTTGACCTCCTTCAGATGTTCAGCCAATTGGGCAGGAACGCAGTGTGAGAGACCCGCCCCTAAAAGCAGCAGATCAGACAATGCAAGCGGAGGTGAGGACTGGGAATTTCAAGAAGCCTTACAATTTCCTGTTTGAATAGATGTATGCATCACTTATTCAGTGTCCCCAATCCATTTCATTGGAATGATAACTTTTGCATCAGAACATCGTCAGTGCATTTTTGCAGCTAATGCTTTACTTTCTCCAACTCGTGCACAACAACTGGGCTCGCTCCTGATTGACATCTACCTACTGAACTCCAGCCAGCCTCTCCAATTTGCTTTATTTGAACACAAAAGCCTTCACTCAGCAGGTTTTCCTCATTTAAATTAGAGGGAGCTGCAGTTGCCAGCTCATCACGGTTCAGTAATGTGACTGGTCTGTCTTCAACTTAAATTTAAGAATTTGCAGAAAAAAATATTTTGAAGATTAAAAAGATATTTTGACAGCTTCTTCTTTAATGATGAAGCTGTCCAAATATTCCATGTCACTGTAAAAGTTCTTATATTTCTAAATATTAATGTGTGGCCTACTATGTACTAGACACATGCAAATGGAATGATACGTGCAAACACTGAAGCCCTGTGAAATGAAAACACAATTTTTAAAGTGTCTGTTTTCGCAGCCGTGGTCACTGTATGAGTTCATCTCAGCACCTTTGATTGTTGCTCATCACGTCACACCATCTTTCCTTTGTCTGTTCTCTAGGGAGCATAGCTATCATTGTGCCTCTGGTCTTGCTGGTCATCTTGATTGTGATGGTGGTAACAGGTGTTTACATCTGCAGACGGAGGCAAAGGTATGTAAATAAAGAAATAAAAGTAGAAATAAAAAAGAGGCCTCTAAGCAGCAACAGATGAGAGATCCAACATCACAAAGCTTTGAAGATGAATGGATAGATTTGCTTTATAAATGAAAAGTTTGCTTGCATGTTCCAACATGTTCAGAAGAACATCTGAACTCTGCTCTGAGCCTCTGATTATAATCCATCTTTTATGGCTATCTAACAAAGTTATATGCTCCAAGTATGCCAAGTAGCATAATCTGTGGAGCTGTGGAGCTCCGTACAGCACATTAAAAGCGTGTTGTGTGTCATGTTAATGATGACGGGTCCCGCACACCTCAGGGGAAAACGTGTGCAGAGGCAGCCCATGACGAATGGAGGAATAAATGTGGAAATTGGGAACCCGTCATACAACATGTATGAAGTGGACCATGACAACCATGCTGATGCAGGCAGCCTGCTGCGACCAAACTTCACACTTGACCCTCACAAGGTAGGTGGTATACATGCCACGTTCTGTTTGAGCAAGATGCATTTCTTGTATTAACAGGATGATCAAACAAAAATAAAATAATTTTTGTTAATGAAGAAATGTTCTAGCTTTAACAAGAACACATTATAATGAGAGACTAACAACAATGATCTTAGTCAGTATTTCACTTTATTCGGGTGAAACCAGATTATTTCCTTTTCAGTCAAATATCTCTGGAATAAAAATTAGTTAAGCACTTCAGCTGGGGCTTAACATATACAGCTGTTTATCTGTGAATCTGTTGTTCTGACCCACAAATGTCAGTTTAATTGAATTTAGCTGCACAGTCATTTAAAGTGATTTTATTCATTTTTACAAATCTGTGTTCTACTCATATTTGCAACTTTTATTGGGTAGTGGCTGCAGTGACTGCTGTGTGCAGAAGCGCAAGTTATAGAATTCTAGTTTATTAAATACTGCTGGGCTTTAACTTTGAGCCACGGAAGCCTAATAACTACTCTTAAAGCAATTTAGTGTATGTGTGGATCAACTAAATAAAACACATTAGTTTATGAAATCTTAAAACATACTAATGATTTTTCTGTAAAATAGTTGCATAATGTTGTTTTAAGTTGCCGTATATGTACATCTCCTGCAGTGTTTTAAAAGTTGATGAGAAAATCTGCTTGAGTTCAGACCTTAGTTGATGCCAATCCTTATCACACTTGCTAATTATTAGGCTTGATACAGCAGCATCACTATGTTGTCTTTAATTTGAAGGGTAGAGCAAGGACACCTATTCAAATTTGTTTTTCAGATTGGAAAATAATTCAGTTCTGCAGTCTCTGCATCTGGCCCAGCAGCTGCTTTAATGTGATATTTAGAACTGAAATACATCGAGTGGAATTTCATTATGCTTTTCAGAGATTTTGTAAAAAACTGGCTAGTATGCAAAAATGTTCAGGTGCCACGAACCAAGAGGGCTTCTATCTGTCTGGTGATTTATTCTGTTTATAGCTCTCAACCCCACACTAACACCCAGCATATCAAATAAATCATAACACCTTCGCTGATGTTGTTATGTAGCACTTAAAGCCTAATGCGACTGCTTCTTATACTGCCAGCTTTGACATCTGCTATTGTGAGTCCAGTCTGGCTGGTTTTTTTTGTTTTTTTTAAACTGAGACATGCTGGTTTGAATCTAAACTAGCCTCTATAGTCCAATTCTCTTGATACTCGCTAATCTGTTAATTCAGTACAGTTTTAATTTGATTCAAATAGACATTTTATAACCCATATTTGGACAGTGAGAGATCATCTTAACTGAATATATTTGGCATGGTGTTTGTTTTGTTGCAGGGCTGGTGTGTAAAATCCAGTGACCCTCACACCTTGGGCATAAATTCTGTACCCAAGGAGGTAATCCCTGGACAGGTGACCTTACAAACTTTTTTTTTTTAATTCACTGTAGGAAAGCTTTGTGATTTGTGTAGTTATATTCAAAACATTTTAAACAAGTTGAAATAATTACCTATGGGGTTTTTTTTTTCATATTGAAGTACCTTGTAAAATGCAAACCATGCTAATGTTGACACCAGAACTTTCCTTGAAGCTCCAATAATCAACTTTTAATTAATTAACATTTTACATAAATCCACAGGCATTTGGTACCAAAATCTGCAACCCGCTTATGTTTTGCTGTGCTTCATAAATTTAGCTATTATTTGTGGGGATACAAAAAAGTTTGCAAACGTTATTGGTTTCATTGAGATGCAGCAGCCATCTGTTTTTGGTAAACCTACTCTGATGAAATATAGGGTAAACAATCTGCTCAGTGCCAAGGACTCACTACAGTAGCTGGTAAACAGAGTGGAGATCCATTTAGACCCACAAATTGCTGAACACCAAAACTTGTCAGTAACAACAATGGAAATTGGACATAAATTTAAATTAGTGTAGGTTTCATTATGATTGGTGTGAATGATAGTTTGTATCTGATGAATTTGAAAGCAAATTAGTCACGACAACTTTGTAAGATAACGCGAGACGTTCTTGACTGCCAAAAAAGAACAGCAATGAACAAAAACAATAAAGCTCATCTATAACATCTATCAATGCAACCATTTAGATTCTTACTGTTGTAAAATATTTTTTATGTAAATAAATATTCATTCTTTGTCTTGTCTTTATCTTTTTCCCCTTCCTATGTAGCCCATGAATTACTCCAATCCAGTGTATGCAAAGATCTATATCGATGGGCAAAACTGCCGGAAGCCAGTCATCAGTATTGATGAGAGGAGAGAGCTACTCCCAAAGAAACTAGAGGGGACAATTCATGAAACCGCCGCATAGCCTAACTTTACACTTTGTACTTCTTTTTTTTACCACAGTGTACAATGTATAATATGAAGGAGGAAACAAGATTTTTCTATTTCCTATGAGGCTCTTAGGTTTTACTGGTTTAGCATCAGCATAATGTCCTTGTTGGTGTGCTGAAGAGTTTAATTTTCCATTTATGGTTTGCTTTCTGTTTGTCAAAGATAAGTTATACAGCGCTGTCAGTATACTGTATGACATTGAAGTGAAGCTGCTGATTTGCAAAAACTTTATTAACACCAGAAGCCACATTTGTGCACAGTTCAAACCTTAAATGCAGTGCTAGAATTTGTACCCATATCTGTTTCTAGTTCTAGAGGAATATGGACAGTGTTTTGCTCTGTGAAGGTAATGAGAGTAAAGGTTGGTTCATTTTTTTTTCTGAAAAAACATATGTATAGCAGAGTTGTTTTTTTTTTTTATTTTTTTTTTTATTTTATTATTTTATGTTGTGTATGGACCACATAGCTTCACAACTGACAAGTGGAGCTTGATCATTTTTTAAGTGTTGTCTTTTTATTTACTTCTCTGTACCTGACAGATCTACTCCGGCAGTTCCATTGGAGACAATAATATCTACATGATCATTTGTCATACATTATGTAATTCCACAGGTCTTGTCTTTTTCATTTCCACAGATTTCAAACTTCAGTCGCCCTGTTTCAGCAGTGATATAACATACAAACTTATCTTTTGCTGAAAGATATTGAAGCCCACCCTGAATGTTTTCTGATCAGATTCCCAGATCCTGTACTGTACGCTGAAAAGACAGAATACCATATTTTTCTAGGTCTCATATATCAACAGATGGATAAAAGATGGCGCGAAGGAAGAGATTTACCACAGCTACAAAAAACGGTTATTAAGAGTTATTATAAAACACATCTGTTAATTCAGAAAAGGAAGATGATAAATATAAGAAATTTTATAATTTTGTATTTGATTTGTATGTTGTTTGGCTGCTTGTATTTTGAAGAAATGTATTAAATGTAAGTAATTTTTATATAAAATGTAAATCGATATTGAATAAAGGGGGCTTATTTCCACTTTGTGTCTTTTTCTTAACACACCTTATCCTCCAAAATACCATAAAGTAACCAAAGTAGCTCACACCATAAGACATTAAGGAAGGTGTTATACGATATATGTTATATGATATAGAAATAATAGTATGTGTGCAGGCTATTAGGCTATTCAACCAGTGATCAGCCTGTCAGGTCTTACACATGGCCGCTGACCTGACAAGTCAATCAGCAGTGTGCGGTCTTTTACCTGCTGCGCAGAGGAAGGTGGCTGATGGAAGATTATTGCCCTCCCTGTGAGTACAGGAAGGCCAGCACTATTTATTACCTGGAGGTGGGGACACAGTGTCGATGCCACCTGCTGAATGATAATTCAGTCTCTTTTTTACTTTACTTATTTACAATAGCTCTGCCTCCACACATTTCACCTCCTCTCTCACCATAGCAACCAGAGGAGGCAACAGCATTCCTGCCCTTTCTCCATCTGTTTGTGCCATCGGCTGGATCTGCCAGCGCACCCAACCCACCACATTTTGATGATGGTACAAATAGATGCCGCAGTTTCCAGCTCCCCTAATTGCCCTGCACACTTTGTTTCAGTGATACAGCCGCTGTGCTAACACAGGTTTTCATGTTTTACAGAGAGCTTGCAATGCAAAGTCCTTCTATAGCGTCTCTGAAACATTTTCGGTACCATACTGTACCATGTAACTAGAGTAATGTGGAAAAATATGTTTGTAGCTGGCCTTTTTCTGCCAATGTCCTCACAAAAGAACAGTATCGCTTCAAAAAGTTGTCATTATTTTGCCATCCTATATATAGAGTTGCAGTGTTGAACATATATCAAATGTTCAGGGGCTGTTGTCGTGGCTCTGACATTTTAGACATTTTTCCGAGGTTAAGCACTGGCTCTAAAGACTAGCAGCTCCATCTCAAAGTATATGGTTCTTTGATTAAAGTCAAAAATACAAGCCTCTATTCACAAGAGCATTTCTGGAAGAAACGTCTTTTCACTTACAGAGCAGAAAATTCTTTTTGATCTGTTTGAATCTACACTTGCTCTGCATAACTGAGATAGCACTTTCAGCTGTTTATTTTTGGTAATTTATGGAATTAATTAAACAATTATTTGACTACTTTTTTGTCCACCCAAGCACATTAAAAATATTTGTAGTGAGAAGAAGAAGCTGCTGGTTCCAAACTCTAAGAGATTAGTTTTTAACAGTATGCCTGGTGATATCATCGGGGCCAGCAAATAGAACATGTCTCAGTGTCTGCAAGCTATGAAATATTTTAGCGCAAACATCAGGATCACAAGGAAAGAAGGATACTAAACCAGTGTGAGGGGATGGAGATGAACCAGCATCACAACTTTGATCTGGGACAAAGTGCAATCATGACAAGTAAAAGTTTAATTTGACAAATATGACAAGAAATATACCCTATGTTGGATCAGTAAGTATTCACTCACCTACACAAATAATTGAATTCAGGTGTTCCAATCTCTTTTATGGCCACAGGTGTATAAAACCAAGCACCTAGGCATGCAGACTGCTTCTACAAACATTTGTGAAAGATTTGCTCGCTCTTAGGAGCTCAGTGAATTCCAGCGTGGTACCTTGATAGGATGCCAACTGTGCAACCAGTCCAGTTGTGAAATTTCCTCACTACTAAATATTCCACAGTTAACTGTTATGATGGTTATGGTGAAAGTGGTTAAGAACGACACCAACTCAACCACAATGTGGTAGGCCATGTAAAATGATAGCGTAGCAGATGCTGGGGTTGGAATGTGTTTCCATGGCTGAGTAGCTGCATCCAAGCCCTACATCATCAAGCACAATGCAAAGCATTGGATGCAGAGGTGTAAACCATGGCTTCACTGGATTCTAGAGCTGTGGAGATGTGTTCTCTGGCATGACAAATCACACGTCTCCATCTGGCAATCCAGTGGGTGAGTGTGGGTTTGGTGGCTGCCAGGAGAACAGTACTTGTCTGACTGTACTGTGCCAAGTGTAAAGTTTGATGGAGTTAAGGAACACAGACACCTTTCTCTGAAACTGGGCTCGGCCCCTTAGTTTCAGTGAAAGAAACTCTTAATGCTTTAGCATACCGAGATGTTTTGGACAATTTCATGCTCCAAGCTTTGTGGGAACAGTTCTGGGATGACCCCTTCCTATTCCAACATGACTGCGCACCAGTGCACAGATTCCTGACCTCAATGCAATAGAACACCTTTGTTATGAATTAGAGAAGAGACTGTAAGCCAGGTATTCTTGTCCAGCATTAGTGTTTGACCCCACAAATGCCCTTCTGGAAGAATGATCTTTGTGGAAAGCCTTCTCAGAAGAGCTGAAGTTGTTATAGCTGCAAACGGTTGACCGACATCATATTAAACTATTAAACCCTATGGATTAAGAATGGAATGTCTCTCAATTTCATATGTGTGTGAAGGCAGATGAGTATATTTGGCAATAGTGTACCAAAGGTGTCCCACATGAACAATTAGCTGTTTTTGAATTGTGTACATGTTGCTAGCATTGGGTTGGATTCTCTTTTGCCTTCAGAACTGCCTTATTTCTTCAACGCATCGATTCAAGAAAGGTATTGGAAACATTACTCAGAGATTTTGGTCCAAACTGACATAATAGCATAACACAGTTACTGCAGATTCGTTTGCTGCACATCCATGATGTGAAGCTCCTATCACCTCATCATAAATGGTTTAGAACAACAGTTCTAATGAACTGAGGTCTGGTGATTGGAGGGCATTTGAGTACAATGAACTTATAGTGATTGTCAGGAAACCAGTTTGAGATCATTTGAGCTTTGTGACATGACATATCCTGCTGGAAGAAGCCATCATATGGTACTGTGGTCATAAAGGAGTGCATGTGGTAGGCCATGGTATTCAAACAATGCTCAGTGGGTATTAAGGGGCCCAAGGTGTGATAAGTCAACATCGTGACACCATTCCACCACCACCACTACCGGCAGCCTGAACCATTGATACAACCCAGGATGGACCCATGCTTTCATGTTCTTTACCCCAAATCCTGACTCTACCATCCCAAAGATGTTTAGTCTGGTTTGAACTTCAGCAGGTCATCTTGACCATGTCTACATGCCTAAATGCACTGGGTTGCAGCCATGTGACTGGCTGATTAAATATTTGCATTGACAAGCAGTTAAACAGGTGTACATAATAAAGTGGTGATGGGTTCATGAGCATGTGATATTACGATGATCTTAAGGCTAACAATGGTCATAGTATGTAACACTAAAGAAAAAAAAACATGTCAGCCAATAATGATAATAGAATACACTGTATACCTATAGGCACTATATAAATTATAGTTGATGAGCGATTTTTCTTTATCTATTCACATATGATTAGGTTGTATTGCATTAGCTTTATAGGCTGCGATAACATATATCCTGGCGTTTTGGGAACCACTTGTTTCAGATCATCAGTTAATGCACTTTCTTCATTTATGTCCTCTATAAAAATCACTGTAAAGTACCTTATTGGAAAGCCTTAGGTCATTTATGCATCAGAAAAGCACTGCAATAGCCTAATAATTTAGATCCTGCCATATGGCTGTGGACTGCACTGACCGTTGATGTGGATCTTCCATAAATTTCACATAAAATCGAGAAGAAACTTAGAAGGAGGTTTAAAAAATGTTTTTGCATTTTGACCTTTATGTTGAATTCCCCATTTTCAATAGTGTATGAATTATTTCTTACATTTTTTCTTATACTGCATTCAGATCAACCACCTCCAAATTGGTAAATGGTATTAGAAGTGGATAAATTACAGTAAAATCTATAAGATGGACCGTAGCTGGAAATTACTCTGTCAAGCACAACCTTTTAGCATTGGACAATAACTCCAGCCATACACATACAAAATGCTTTGCTTTTACAGTGTAATCTGGCATATTGCATTGAGACTGTCATAAAGAAGAAGAGGGAATTCATCCGAAGATCTCTTATACACAAGGCTTCAATTGAAGAAAACCTCCAACTCATCAGGAAAGGGCTGCTGGGTCTCTCGCTCAGCCCTCGAAGTGCATCAAAACAGGAGAAAAACAGAAATTTGAAAGAAAGAAAGTCTTAAACTAAGAGATGCATGGCACTTCCCTCCCTTCACCTTGCCTATTGATTTTTTGTCTCTTTTCCACTTAGCAAGCGTCACCATTCTCCTGCATAAACATCAGGAAAAACCCAGAGGGCTCATCTTTCGGACAGAATCAATAACAGCAGGAGTCGTATTCACATTATAAACAACAAGTCCTGCATACTCATGCTATAGCCTTCCCCAAGAAAAGCTTCTTATTGCTCCATGTGTGGCGAGCGAGAGAGACTGAAACTGTAAGAGGAACAAAATGAGGGAGAGTCGGCTGTTGGAAACAGCTGAAAACTTCCATCTGTGTTGCTAATAACATTTTAACACCAGCATTGGCTGGTTTCAGATTGAACCACTGACACTAACTTGTAGAAGTGAAATTCATAAGGGGCCACGATTGCATAACTACAGTTCAGCTCAAAGTTAGACACTACAGCATAGAAGTACAATTGTATGAATTCCAGATATGAATGTACTGATACTGATCAATATGAAAATACAAAGTAAACAATAAGCACAAAGTGCTACACTTAGTTTAGTGCTGGAGGCTGTTGGTAGATGCTGGAGGTAGATGTGTTAACCCTGGATATGGTTTGGAAAGCACAGGAAATATGTAACACGATGAGTCTAATTACCAGGTCTTTGTAGTAGATTACTTTACCCTCAAAAGATCCCTGAAGTGCATTCAGTAGCTTCACTATGACTCCCATAAATTGGATTTCTAAAGGCTGTTTACAAAAGAATAAATTTTTTTTTTCCTCAAAAAAATGTTGGTCAACAAACTGTCGGATTTGCATACACTAAAGACATCTCAAACTGGAGGATGTTCTGCATCCTCACAAAACCTGACTAATGACCGGATTAAGAGGGAGGAAATGAGGCTGTATTGTAATCCCCTTGGTGAAAGCTGCAGTTTCACTAAGCTTGGCCAATAAATCTATGGGAGGGTCCACTCTTTCCTTTGCAGCTTTTGTGATTGTTTTTGCAACAGTTCTGCTCTCAGTCCGCGATTAGAGCAGCATGTGGCACAAAGGACCACATGCTGACTGTGAACTGCACATTTTAATGCTTTAATCCTGACACCATGACACCTGTATTGGCCATAGGACACTTTTCTAAAAACTTTTAAGCCTTTCAGAGCAAAAGAAAGGGGACAAAGGATAAAATAAAGGAAATTGATAAAATAATACCAGACAATAACTTGCGTATGTCCAATCATACCCCCTTCATGCATATGCATGAGATACAAAGAAACAAAACAAACAAAAAAACCTGAAGGAAACTAAATAATTATGCACCTTTCTTATGATCTTATAATGATACAAAAATTAATTTGAAACAACATTAAATAATTCTCAACTAACACTACAACAGCGCATACATCATAGCACATGATAATTCGTGAAACACAGAAAAGTTGTAACACTAATAATTACAAAGGCATGCTGGGTAATTTTATTTAGCTTGCTAAGAGAACAGCCAGGTAAAACAGCTGGGGGGGATCCCTGAGTCATGTGCTGATTTTGTTTGAAAGCACTGACTGCACAAAGTGGAATTACACTTAACCTAAAACAGAAAAGGCCTGAAACCTTGATCCTAATATTCAAGTTTTCTTAGGCTGATATGGTAGCTTGTCAGTGTTAGGCTAACTTAAGCCAGATAAGGCTAACATATGTTGAACTTAAGAATGAGACCTGCAAGAAGTCACAGTTCTTTTTTTTTAACCTTGAAAAACCCAGTCTTTGAAACAAGAAAGTATTACTCTTTGGTTTTTATTTTGTTATTATATATGGACAAAAAAAAAAAATCATTTTTCTCTCCAGCCCCCCTGTGACCCTGAAAAGGATAAGTGGAAGAAAATGGATGGATGGATGGATGGACAGATAATATCCAGTGTAAACACAGTTTTAGCTGAGTGTGCAGTTCATAAAAACTAGCTACTAAGTGTTCCATCATTACCTCTGTTTGTGTTCCCAGTTTATTCATCCCAGTAAAATTATATTGGATTGAATCGAGTGCATCAAAACTTTAGAAATGAAAGCTGATGTGATCACACCTTTTCTCTTTTCCAGTTTTACATTAATTTACATTAATTACATTATTAATTTATGAGGTGTCTTAACATGCACTGTGTGCCCCCATCTAAATGGCAAACCTTAATATGTATGTATTACATATTAAAATATTTTAGTTGGCTCCATTAGCCATAGTAATCCTTTGAAAAGAGCTTATTCCTCTCTACAAAATGCCTTTTAGATGTAATGAATTAGAGAGGGAGGAGGTGGGTTATGTAGCAGAACAATTGTTTCCCACCTCAGCAATGTAGTCTGAGTGGGAAATGAAAGAGGTGGACTGGAACAAAGGTGTCTGTGTTCCTTATTTTTTCTGATACAGTCAGATATGCATGGTGGGAGAAACTGTGCATGGAGTGGGCACATCTAAAATATTGGTCACAGACTGACCACTTCCATGGACCATTATGTGTGATGGATGTATACTAACAAACAAGAGTGTGCGCCAAGTAAACCATGGGGTGTACTCCTCCCTGCAAATGTATTCATCCAAGCAGGAAAAAAATAATAAGTTTAAAAAGCATTTCAAAAGCAGCTCAGGGATCGCTTTCTTTGTCTCACCATTCCTCAGTGCCAAATTGGACTTTTGCTGGCTGCCTGTCTGTGGCCTGATCTGGAGTTTTCTAAGGTGGGCTGAAGGAGGAGAGCATTTGAAGCATCTGAGTGATAATGACCAGCAGCCTGCCCCTCTGTGCAATAATTGGCAAGTCCTAGCTCTGTCTGGCTGTAGTAATAATCACCCTATTGGGTTAAGTCCACTTCATGTCACTCGCACGAGGCCTTGCCAACTTACAGGAGGCAAAAACCTGCTGTTGTAGCAGATGTTGAGGAAATGATATGCTAACTTCTTTTTTCATGGAGACTCTGTGATATTTGAGCCTCACAGCATGGTATGACATGCCAGAGCTCCTGACCCTATAAGAGGTGACTGTAAGAGGAAGTTCAGTTCAGTTTTGTGAACTGGCAGCATGAATCCTAGATAATTGTGATTCCTGCTCTTGGCTTCTCAGATTTATAGCACTCAATGCACGTATCTGTCTCTGGAGTTGTGGTCTTAAGTGAACAGGTGAAACTGTGTATTCTGCCTCTGATCTTTTTGGATCTGTCAAGGCGAATATAACCATTTTCATTTGAAAGCTCAGTGAGTTCAGAAGTCTCTTTTGTTCTGGGTTGTTCATTTTGTAGCCTCCTGTATGTAGCCTTCATTGGTGGATTTCCTTTAATAAGCTGGGTAAAGAAAGAAACGAGGAAATCGAAAACACCTAAAGATGACAGTGAGAACTTTTTTAAGACCTACTTTTGTGTACCACAAACATGTTTAGCATTATCTCACAGTCACATTTGCTTTTCATCTGATGGCCAGTGGAGAAAAGCTGAGCGGTATTATGATGCGGTATCATGAATTATCCCAGACCACCACTGGTTTTGATTATCCTGGCTGCTGCCAAGACTGTCTTTGATTATGACTTCAGACATGGGATGACACACTGTGAGTGATTTTGGCTGTAGACATGCTTTATTGTTGGTGCGATTATGGATGGAAAATACTTGTTATGGAAATGATGCTTACTTGCTGGCTTTGTATCATCAAAGGTACTATATGTTGGTAACACATCTGGTAGAAAAGTTTCACAAGTTTAAATTATAAGCCACTGCAGCTGGACATATCCATTGCACCATAGACTGGGCCATAGCAGCAGGAGACGTCCAAACAATAACTGCATATCCAGTCACCACTTCACCAGTCACAGCAGGAAGAGCAGCTGCAGCTGTGCTCACAGCCAGCAGTTGGATAATGTCAGAGATCAGCCCTTTAAAATGCATAATGAGGACTAAGTGCATCACGTAAAGTGGCACATCATCTCTCATTTTGGTAGTAGCTGCAGTATCACTTTACTTGCAGTGTGTTAGAAAAGCAGTCGAGCAGAAGAATTGTAAAGAATACAGCAAGAAACACAAATGTTATTGTTATTGGTAATAGGGTCCACAACACAATTTTTGCTCTGTCAAGGATTTTAGCATAAAAGCGTCACATAACACATAGAGAAACATGATTACCGTTATAGTACATGACCAAATAAATTTATATACATTTTATTTTTGCTGGTGCACATATTAGTCATCCTTCAATGTTGTATGCAAAAGGTATTTTTTTTTATACAATGTTTGCCATCTTTATGAGACTTTTTGAGGTCAACATAAAGTATATTAATAGAGGGAGAGTAATAAGGGATAATAAGTAATAATTAGGAAGAGTGCTCAAGAGATGACTTAAAGTATTTTGGATATAAAAAATTTAAAAATAATTGGATGCATCTGTAATTCAGATTGTTATTTTACATGGTTATTTTACATAGTTAAATATAAACTTCAACCTGCATTTTAATCAACCCCACGTTCCTCTAATCCATGTATTCCCGGAATTATAATTGTTTACTTTGTCATCCAACAACTCAAAATAAAACTGTTGACTTGTGACAATAGTTTAGAAAATATTTATGGCACATGTTACAATATCATATTAGCTGGTAAAGTGTCAATTATTATCAGTGCTATTAGTGTGCAAGTTTAAATTTATTTAAATTTATTTCTGTTTAGAAACAGACCAAAATTAAAAATACACTGACAAATCTTTTCATATTTATATAATAAAAAGATGATGTTGGCTCTCAGATACTGACCTCCACACCTTTGCTTTTTTGAAATGATGGTATGATGCTTGGTACAGTAAATCAGTGTATGCACTCACCATTAGATTAATAAGTTAAATGTAAAGAATGACATCCATATTAATTGGACTTGAACAACCCTTTATTTACAAACAAAAATATAAGTGTAAATGTTTGACTTACAGATACTTTGCACAGTAATAAAATATTGAAAACACTTTTTTGTCCATCTCATTCAGCAGTTTGCCTGTCTCATGGTTTTTCCTGAAGTCTAAACGCTGACCTGATGCTGCAGTAGCAATCTGTAGCTCAGGTGAATTACAGTGTGTCTTTGTTGATTGTTCTGGGTTTTTCCTCAGACTTTTGTCCTGTGGATGACCACTACACAGCAACACTTCAGGTAAACTGAAGTTACACTAAAAAGTTACAATAAAAATCACTGATATTTTAACATCATCAGTCATTATGGTGGCACAAACAAGTTTATGACTGAAGAAAGAGGCATTTTAGTCAGAAAGCTAACATCTGTTGAAGGTCAACAGAGCATCTTCCCAGGAAGATGATTTCCTATTAGACTTTAACCTTTAATTACATTTAAATGTAACCTATAATTCTCTCATTAATCATAATAAGAGCTGATTTACAGCTTCCACATCCATCCATGTTAAAAGCTAACTCAATAACGGCATCTACCAACTGCACCAGGAAAACTAGACTTACTGCAATTAATTCAGCAACAATGACAACTAGTCCATATGGTGGCAAAGAGCCATCTGCATGAATGGCATTTCATCACATTGCACACACCATATAACACAGCTTTTTTATTTTTTTATGCCTAAGGACCGGAAGAGGAAAATACAAATGGACTTCTGTTTATATGTTGTATATTTGTAGTTGATTTGATAGATTTTATACACTTCTAGGCATAGAATAAAGAAATTGGAGTTGGAGTTAAACTCTTGACCTGAAATTGAACTAAAATATTCAATTCTGAAAATGTTATCACGTAGTCTAAACAGCATTTATCATTAGTACAGGAAACTGTCATTTTCTCCTCAAAGCAGAAACATTTAATTAAAAGTCAAATATGGAACATACAAGTATGTAAGATATTCCCAGGGTTGTTGGCTACACTATTGTGTCCTGGTCTTGGAAATGAAAATGTCTGATCAGTCAGTTGATCCACCACTATAATAAACATTAAATTTATATGTATACATAACTATGAAATGGAAACTCTCATCTTGTGAGTGCCAGCTGTGCTATAAGAGAATTTTTTTTCATGAATCTGAAATTCAAGGTGGAGATCAAGATTCTTGTAATCTGAAACAATAGAGATATCTTAATATATAACCTTTGACAGAACTTAAAGATAAAAGAAAACTATGCTGATCATAGCATAAATCGTGGCTAAATCTAGCTTAAACTTTGCAATATAACAGCAAAAATCTGTGGCTTCTTACAACAAATTTCAGTTTCTGTTGCTGTAGTCAACAAAAGAGAACTCAAAGACAAAAGGTTGTCAGCAAGTACCAGAATAGAAACCAACAAACAGCTGTTTCTGGGATAAAATATGACTCAGCAACATCCAGCTTGAGATGTGTAATTTTAATATCTGTATGAAGAAAAAAATGGGAGCTTAAGAGAACACATAAACCAGACACCATTTCTATGTGTGCTATACAGCTCAAAAAATAAATGAATACTTTTTAATCAGAGGATAGCATGAAGTCAGTTAAACCTCTGGGATACTGATCTGGTCAGTTAATAATGAATTTACCAACAGGTGCACCAGAGGGGCAACAATGAGACAACCCCCAAAACAGGAATAGTTTTACAGGTGGAGACCACTGACATTTTCCCCTCCTCATCTTTTCTGACAGTTTTTTTCACAAGTTTTGCATTTGGCTAGGGTCAGTGTCATTACTGGTAGCAGAGATGATACCTGGACCCTACAGAGGTTGCACAGGTAGTCCATCTCCTCCAGAATATAGCTCATCAATACAGTGCCATTTCCAGAAGGTTTGTGTGTCTCTCAGCATAGTCTTAAGAGAATGGAGGCGATTCCAGGAAACAGTTACTCTAGGAGAACTGGACAGGAAAATAACCGTCCTTCATCACCAGGAATGGTTTCTGCTCTTTTGTTCAAGGAGGAACAGGATGAGCAGTGCCAGAGTCTTAAAATATGAGCTCCAGCAGGCTACTGGTGTGAATGTCTCAGACCAAGCAATCAGAAACAGATTTCATCTTCTAGCAGGTCCACCACTGGCGCGCTGTGCTTTTCAAAGATGAGAGCAGGTTCACCCTGAGCACATATCACAGATGTAAAAGGGTCTGGAAAAGCTGTGAAAAATGTTATGTTGCCTGTAACATCATTCAGCATGACTGGTTTGGTGGTGGGTCAGTGATGGACTGGGGAATGGCACCCTTACTGCCATTAGGTATCCATTACAAATCTTTGGACCCAGTGTCAGAGTGTATGCTGGTGCACATGGCATTGAAGAGCATAATAATTAAATCCTTTCACTTACTTACAGTGCTTTCAGAAAGACTTCTACTATGATAAAATGTATTCCCCACTGTTGTGTAATCCATTAAAATAAGTGTAAATGTTATTTTAAAAAATGATCAGACAGGAGGGGGCTTTCAGGAAATACTTTTAAATGTTCAGTTTTTATACCATATGTCAAAACAAGATCTAGAGTGTGATTAAAGTGGTGGGTGGTGTCATTTACATTTTGAGAGAAGCCAATTGAATCTAATAGTAGATTAAATGCAGTGTTGAGGCTGTCATTTTCAGCATTTACATGGATGTTAAAATCACCCACTACAGAGCACCAAATCAGAAAAAAGTATGAGAAATCAAACAGAAAATCTGAGTAAGTGCTAGTTGGATGATGGATAACAACGAATAAAATGGTTTTGAATTTTCCAATAACAGTGTGCAAAACTAAGAGTCAGGCTTTCAAATTAATTAAAACTAATTCTGGGTAATTCTTTGGTTAATTAATAAGCTGCAGTCAAAGATTGCTGCTACTCCTCCTCCTCAACCTGTGCTTCGAGTATTATGACAGTTATTGTGACTTGCAGGTTTTGATACATTTAAGCTAGCATATTCATCCTGCTGTAACCAGGTTTCTGTAAGGGAGAATAAATCACTGTGTTGATCAATTATTAAATCATTTACTAACAAGGACTTAGAAGAGAGAAACTTAATGTTTATTAATCCACATTTACCATTTTTACTCTTTGGTGCAGTTGAGGATGCTAGACTTAAAGAATGAGATCACAGATACAAGTGGCAGAAATGAGCTTCTTCCAAAGGGTTACTGGCCTCTCCCTTAGAGATATGGTGAAGAGTGCAGTTATTTGAAAGGGGCTCAGAGTAGAGCTGCTACTCCCTCACATCGAAAGGAGCCAGTTAAGGTGGTTTGGGCATCTGATTAGGGTGCCTCCTGAGCGCCTCTTGGGTGAAATGTTCCAGGCATGTCCTACCAGGAGGAGGCCCCGGGGCAGACCCAGGACACACTGGAGAATAATATCTTTCGGCTGGCCTCAGTGTTCCACCAGATAAGCTGGAGGAGGTGGCTTCTCTGCGTTGGCTGCTGCCCCCAGGACCAAGTCCCGGATAAGCGGAAGAAAATGGATGGATGGATATATAATAATGAAACAAAAGTTAAGCATTTCACACCTAAAATAGTTGTATTCGATGTGTGAGTTGAGTCTTTTCCTTTTACTTACTAAGTACAATAAGCACATTTTATCACTTAAAATTGTTTTTATGCCCTTTAGCATGCAAAGCACAGCTGTGCAAAAAACCAAATGGCATCCTTAGCCGAACATAACAGATTGTGAGGCATGTTTAGTTGAAAAAAGCCCATTGTTCAGGGTTATTTGCTTGAGGATGAGTATTGTATAAGTCACAGAGTCAAAGATTCATCAGGAGAATACTATAGTAAAATTCCTCAACACTTGATCACTTGGCTAATGAGTCCATTGGGATTTCCAGCTGCCTTCCGCTAAACCATACCATGTTTTTCTAAAAACCATTAAGACTGAATCAGAACTTGGCATTTTAAAGTGTTTAAAAATGAGAGAGCTGGTCCACTGAGAGAGAGAGAGAGAGAGAGAGAGAGAGAGAGAGGGAGAGGTAAATGCATACTTGGTTCTATAAACCCCCAAAAAACTGTGTATAAAAGTGATCCTACTTTACTTACTTCTACAGTACTGAGTATCTGTGAGTATTGTCCACAAAATCAAACATTTCTCTCTGTTCAAACTCTTTTGTGTCAATGCAGTTGTTTGCAACACTTTTAAAAGTATATGTGAGCCAGTATGCATTCCTTTTACACATTCCAGCTTGCAGTTATTCACAATCATTGACATCCATGGTAACTATGGTCTTTAATCATCCTCTTCTGTGCACATAATCAAACTAAACCTGAATCTATGGTTTAGACAAAAAAAAAAAAAAAATCAAATGATGCCATCAGTTTATTACCCACAACATTAAAACAAAATGTAATTTCCGCTGTTAAAAGCTGATATTTGCATTTTATCTTTTTTTTTACATGAAGATAAAAAACATATAGCACACATTCAGCATCTTTGCCAAATCCATATTTGTTTAAACCACAATTTCACTGGACATTGTCCATTACTGTCCACTACTGTCACCAGGCAGGCCCTTGAATTTGCAATGAGTCTCATCATTCTTTCAGGATCATACAGCTGACACAAGATTTTGAATTGAACTGACAGAAATGGATACAATAAATAGTACAGTGTAAGATTATCTCAGTTTTTTTAACTGGGTTCTGTTTCAATTTATCACTATAATGCAAATTATAGAGGACTTAGAATTGCAGGTTATAGTGTGATGTTTAAAACATTTAGGAAATGGCTGTTTGTGATTATAAAAAAATGCTGAACCTCAGTAAAGTCACCATGTAAAACCTGCTCTATACTGAAGGCATGCATTGTGCTGAGAAAAGCATAAACCCTTGTTTTATTGTGATTTGATTTTGCTCTGAGAGTGAAAACACACGGGCAAGGAGGGGCATGTGAAAATAAAAAAAATGACAGAGCCTATAATAAAAATGAACTGTGCTATATTCTGTCCACTGCCGTGGCAGGAAACCTATTATAAATGTAGCTGTCAATTATCAGTTTTACTGGTATGTGCCACTGCAATTCTTTTCACATTCTGTGTACAATGGAAATGAGTTCTGTGCCTTTTTTTGGCCTTCAAAGTAAAGGAAAATCAATAGAGCTGGTACCTTTAAAGGAAATTGCACATTTTCAAAATTTGGTAACCACTATTGAGAGATGGTAAAGGGTCACTTAGAACTGGGTCCCTGTTTATTTCACTTTTGGCTGCACTTTTGGAACTGCCTATTATTATAGAAAAAAAAAACCTTGTAAGTGCTGGACGGGGTAGTATAAAAAAGACAAATTGTTCTATCACCTGTAGGAATTATATTTAATTTTTTTCCTTCAACTTGCAGGCTAGTCTGACCTCAGTAGGTCCCTCAGCCTCTGAAAGAGATGCCATAAGAGGCAAATGTACTCTGCTAGTGTTGTTGCAGGCTAGATGGAGGAAAAGGTTATTGCAGATGTGAAGTTTGCCTCATAATATACAGTTAATTTTGTGAAAGCATGAATTTTAATCGAAGCCATGGTGAAAACAATGCAGTTGATACTCATAATACACATTATGTTTGCTTTACCCAAATCTGACCAAGTAGTTTTAGTGCCTAAACCTGACCACAGAACAAAGTAAAAGGAAATGTCAGTTGATCCACCAGTGTGGATCAACTGACATCCCCCCCCCCCCCCCCCCCCCCCCCCCCCCCAAAAAAAAAAAAAAAGTGTACAAAGAAAATGTTGATCTTTTTTCATGACATTTAATTTCACCTGGTTCTTTGGTATTTTAATATAATGGGAAGTAAAACTACGGAACCCCGCAAGGGACATGGGAGAAAAAAAAAACATGGGAGGGAAAAAAAAAAGAGATGTCACAAGTTACTTCTGCAAGATCTCGCAAAACTTTTTCAGTTTAGGCCATGCATTTCCACGTTAATCTTGATACGGCAGCATCCTTCAGGATGTTGAAAGGATCAGAAAGAGATTGCCAACAAACGTCACCTTTAGTTTATAATTCAGCAGTTACTGTTGGCTGTAACCATTCCAAAACTGTACAGGCATGAAGGAATGAACCTGACTGACTGTCTCGCTCTCACACCATAACTGCTTCACTTGATCTGCACAAACACACACAGCGCTGCCCCGTCCCCCTTTTCCTCTCAGCCACTCAGCTCATAAACAACCACAGTGATGGAGGACACATACCTATTTATCTATATCATATATATTCATAAAATAAAAGCTCAAACTGTGTGTGTGTGTGTGTGTGTGTGTGTGTGTGTGTGTGTGTGTGTGTGTGTGTGTGTGTGTGTGTGTGTGTGTGTGTGTGTGTGTGTGTGTGTGTAAAAGTACATTTCCTTTTTTTTTTTTTTTTTGCTGTAGGCCCACCACCTGCAAGAGGTGTCAAAGGGGTCGGGTGCAATGTGTGTCTCAGGCAGCGACCAAGGACAGAGGCTCTGGCAGACCGATCTCCAGCTACCAAGGCTTGCTATTGGGATATGGAATGTCATCTCTCTGGTATTTCTCCCTGAATTTCCCCTTTGCGGGACAATAAAGGCTGTTTCTTCTTCTTCTGGTAGGGAAGGAGGCTGAGCTAGTCCATGAAGGTGAGAGATACCAGCTAGAGATAGCTGCACTCACCTCAACGCATAGCCTGGGCTCTGGAACCAGTCTCCTAGGTAGGAGCTGGACTTGGTTCCAGTCTGGAGTTGTGCTTAGTGAGAGGCTGGGGTGGACATTCTTGTATCCCCTCGGCATGCTGCCTTTATGTCAGAGCTTTCACAGGTGGACAGGAGGGTTCCTTCATTGCACCTTCGGGCCAGGGAATGTGTCCTGACTGGTGTCTGTGTTTAATTCAATTCAATTCCATTTTATTTAATCACAACAAACAGTCGCCTCAAGGCGATTTATATTATAAGGTAAAGACCATACAATAATTATAGAGAAACCTAACAATCAAAATGACCTGCTACGAGCAAAAACTTGGCGACAGTGGGAAGGAAAAACTCCCTTTTAACGGGAAGAAACCTCCAGCAGAACCAGGCTCAGGGAGGGGCAGTCATCTGCCAGCTGAAGGGAGAGACAAGACAAAAGACATGCTGTGGAAGAGAGCCAGAGATTAATAATAACTAATGATTAAATGCAAAGTGGTGTAT
Organism: Archocentrus centrarchus; assembly: GCF_007364275.1. Taxonomy (NCBI): domain Eukaryota; kingdom Metazoa; phylum Chordata; class Actinopteri; order Cichliformes; family Cichlidae; genus Archocentrus; species Archocentrus centrarchus. The sequence goes on from NC_044366.1 coordinate 10,247,126, forward strand.
AAACAAAGTAAAAGAGGTGAATAAAGTAAATACTGGGAACATCATGGGAACCCCCCCGCAGCCTATGTCTATTGCAACGTAACTAAGGGATGGTTCAGGGTCACCTGTCCCCCCCGCCCCCCAGATGAGCTAGAGGAGGTGGCTAGGGAGAGAGAGGTCTAGGCTTTTCTGCTAAGCTGATGCTCCTGGGACCTGGCCCTGGATAAGCGGAAGAAAATGGATGTATGGATGTTTTGAAAAAAAAGTCAAGGCATTGTCATAGCATTTGTGTCTGTGCTGACATCAGCGAGGGAGGCGGCCGTCTGCTCCACAAAAACTTAAATACTAGCCATAGCTCAAGAATGATGTGACCTAGAATGCTCAAACTCACACCATGGATGCATCTTCTAAAAATCTCAGATGCATTCAAATCTCAGTGACCTTGACCTAATGGTAAAAGTCAGAGGTCAAGTTTTCTGAAAATCTTGTGAACGCAATAACTCAAGAACGACCTCACCTAGGATCTTCAAATGCACACCGTAGTTGCATACTGTTCAAGCTAGACTCATCAAACTTCACACACTTGTTCACTGACAGGTAATGATATTCATGATATTTTGATAGGTAAGCGTGTGTGAGTGCATTTCAGTAATAATGTCCCTAACAGCCCCTCACCACCTCACGTGCTTAAGATGGCTATACAAATAATGACACACACAGTTTTATTTGCCAGATTAACTAAAAAAATGTTCTCCTTAACCATCAGTATAGTGATAGCAAATTACTAACCAAAAAAATTTCATTTTATGTGGTTACTGTTTCAAGTGACAGTAACCACAACTATTTCAGTTCATCTATACAGGATTAAAAATAACTTATTTCCTTTATTTCTGAATGATCATGGAACATCAACTTATAATTATGCACACTAAGTTTCAGTCTGGAGTTGAAAATATTTTGAAGTGTCTCTGCTCTGAAATGGTATAATGGCCTAGGGCCCAAAACATTTCTGATGTATTTCAAGAATGGAGGTCACTATCAAAGGAACTTGCCTTGGTTAAAAGCCACCTAATGCTGCTTAAAATTATATGATAGCATACCATTTAGAATATTTAACATTAAAATTTGTTGCTCTAAAATTTCAGTAGTTATTGCAACAAAAAATGACACAGAAACCTTAAAAACAAACAAATAATCAAACAAAACAAAAGTTCAAATAAGCCACCAGTACTGCATTATGGTCAGCAGTTAAGATTAATGGTAAATATATGAGAAATAAAAGTGTTTACTGGAATGGACATCCACAGTCCAATATTTCACATTCCATTTTTACAGACATATCTTTTAAGCCATTAGCGGTTGTAAAGAACAGTCATGGTTCTCTACATTAAATCCCCAAGTGTCTTGTTTCCTGTAGTTATCTTCATTCATCCAAGATGAAGCCAATTAAGAGTGTTTGAGTGTGTACTGTACTTTTACAGAGGACATATTTTTGAGTTAGCAATGTCTCTTTACTTTTATGGCAAACAAAACTAATGGTAAAACAACTGCGTTTGCAAAGCCATTAAAAAAAAAAAAATCTGCCAGTAATAATTCAGCGTGTTGTGTTTGTGACTTTAAAATAATTAAATTATCATGGAACATTATTTTCAAAACAGAATTTTCCATTTGTGCATGAATAGGAAGTATCAGTGAGCCTTCCCATTCCACTCTGCAAAAGTGTCTAGGGATGGTCAGAAATAATAAGGTAATCGATTTAACTGCTATCTCAGTTTCATCATATAAAGTTACTATTGATATTCACAACATCAGTGGATGTGCTTCGATGTTATAACTGCTTTCACAAAATATGTGTAGAACAGTTACTGCAAATGTTTACAGTAATTCTGTTGCTTTGGCGCACTTATTCTTAGCAATTTCCAAAGTGTCACACCTATAGCTAATGATCCATTTCAGGCTTGTTTATATGGTTGTCTTGAATGAATAAATAAGTTCCTTTTTGTTTATATGTCCAAACACATGGAACATCACTTTGATTCTGCAGCATTTTGGCAGAGTGTCATGAGCCATTGTAAATGATTTCAGACAGCTTTTGTTATGTTCTTATTTCCATCAATATAAGCATGTTGGCAGCGTTATGTTGATGTTCATGACCCTACAAAGTTATAATAAATTCCTGTGGCATTTGATACATGCGCCTCCTCTGGGGTCAGTCAAAATAACTTTATGGTCACATATACATGGCACTGAAAATATTTGTTTTTAAGATAAATTCCAGATGCTATGTGGTTGTCATTTCAGTATAAATCATGAAATATCTTCACCAACCACAAATTCTGCATTTTTTTTTTTTTTAAGTGATTGGCTTCCTGTTGATTTTTATTTTATTAGTAAATCAGTCTCTCAACAAACTCTCTTGCAATAAGAAACTGATTAGAGCATTTGATTAAAGAAAATGATTTATGTGTTTGCGCTGATATTGCTGGGAAATAATCACATGAAGTGGTGAAGCATCTAATGTTACAAGTGGCAAATAATCAATTTGTTATTTATGCTGACATTCATAATTTAGCTGAGTACATTTAAACTCTTGTGGCAGTGTACGTCGAAGGCTGAATGAATTAAAAATTTGACAAAGACAAATCATCACTATAATCATCAAATAACACGTTAGCTGTAACATGCGATATGTAAATTGTTCTCATTATCTTTGCTGTGTGGAACTTCATTTTTCAATCTTCTGAGTTATGGCAAACTCTCTGAATCTTCCTTCATAAATGGTAAGTATGCTTCTCCTCTGACAAAAAAATAAAAATTTTTACAACTTTCTTTCTTTGTTTCTTTCTTTCATTTCGATACAAAAACTTCCTTAGTGTTTATATACAGTCAGACTTCAAGGTTTGTAGCAAAGTTTTTTTTTAACTCCTTTCTGAACTGAAAATTTTTACAATAAAGCTTTATGACCACAGTCCTCCATTTTCACATGTAAACATCAGTTTACAATTGCTGAGCAGTCTGTGGAAACTGCTGTATAATCTCTGCTGTGGCTCTCCAGGAACATTGTCAAGTCTGAGAAAATGACTTGATATGCTGATATGACTTGTGCTTGTGTACTACAGATTTGCATTAGAAAACTTGTCTTAGAAACTCAGGACATAAGTTCAAAAAACGTGTTTGTTTTCTGCTGCAGCTTCCTTAAAGTGACAGCATCCAGAAAAGCCTCTGCAGCTTTACCAAATAAATGAATAAAGATATTTTACTAGGTGGCAAGGGTCCATTGAAAGATTATTTTTAATGACATTATGGAAAATGCCAAATACAGCAATTTTAAATCCTGAGGTTAAAAGTAATTATATTCTGACATCTATTTGAATATCTGTCTCGTGACTGACCCAATCTAATGAAAGTGCTGTACTATGCCTTTGACTGGCTTCTCAAAAGCCCTACAGAAAACTAATTATCATTAATAATTATTATTTTTAGTATGATGGCAATAAGGAAAGGAAAGCTTTAAATCCTGACAGGGGAGTGGTTTCCTTTCTATGTTTGTTTCAGTACTATCAAACTTGGCAAAAACTGGGATTAATTAGATTTCGCAAATGATTATACACATTGTGAACAGAAACAACAATGTTGCAGATTCACTTTTGTGTGAGGCTACTGGTATCGCTGTAATGAAGATAGAATGCAGATTAACATCACGCTGCACATATCAAATAGAAACAGACAACTGTAATCTCATTACCATATCAGCTTCAGGGTGTAGTACCTGTGGAGACAGAAATTAAAATGAGATTGCTGTTGGAATCGTGCATCAACGTCACAGCAGGACTTTTTGGCTCTGACACTTTACATATTCCTCCACAGGTGACCAAACAAGACATACCACATGTTGTGTTTGAAAGGAGAACTTGAGTAAAAAGGGTAGGGCTCGTGACATTTTAAAATCTGTACTCTCTCAGCACCTACTTGGCACTGTCACCCAGCAACAGCCCCTAGACAAACACAGATTCACAGCTTCAGCTTGCACCATTAACATCGCAGACAAAGATCAAGAGCATTTTAAGGAACTTAAGATTAAGTTATGACCATGTTAAGAGAGTGAGAGAAAGCAAGAGACCATTGTTGTCTGTTGCCGTCCGTTGTTCACCCCTGTTCAGACATTTATTTTGGTAAACTAAATGGATTGTTTTTCATAGGTGATGACAAATGTATCATATGTGTTCCCTTTTTACATAATGGCAGCTTTCACTTTTTGTTCTATGATGACCAAGTGGCAAATCTGGGGGCTTTAAAAAGGGCCTTAAACCAAAAACTGCATTTCGTCATATAGCTACTTCAGTTTGAGCCAGCTTCAAGGAGGAAATTAACATGTTTACTGCCTGTTATAAAAAAACAGTCTAGGTATGCTGGGTGATTTATTCATGTTGATTTTGTTGAGGCTTAACGTTATCAATTTGGCTGATTTGATTGACAGGTGTGCCGATTTCAGGCATACTGTTTGGTATAGACCATCCAAGACATCTGTGCTCCACCGTTGGTTAGTGAAGCACTAATTAGCATCTATCACTGTGTGTTACACTCATATTTTTTATGGATACAACTTGCTAACCAAACTTGCCAGCTGATATCTCGCAAACCAGTGGTTGCTGTTGCAGTGTAAAGGTCCATCTATCAGCTAGTCTAAGGTGATAGGTCAAAATTTAAACTTGACAATTTCTGTCAATTCAGTTCATTTCAATACAATTTAATTCAGGTTTATTTATATAGCACCAAATCACAACAACAATAATCTCAAGGCACTTTATACTGTAAGGTAAAAACCTTAGAGTATTGGTCAGAAAACCCCAACAATCTCTTTTGTTCCTGTCAGTATTTTTGCTAGTGTTTTGGATTAACTGGAGGCTTTTTAGAGAACTTTTAGAAGATCCTCATAATAATGAATTATAGCAGTACATACACTGGCAGGAACTTAGAAGAAAAAATCCTAATGTTTAATAGTCCACATTTAATTGTTTTGCTGTTTGATATTAAAATATTTTTACTGGTATTTTGCTGGATTCTGGCAATCTGGGAGTAGACACAGTCTTCAGGGGGGCTGGGGGCTGGTGGGTATGGTGACCATTCTGTTTAAATAAATAGTTTGTCTTTATTAAAATGAGTTGCATATGTACCTATTGTAAGTAGTAATAAGATTAGAGGAACAAACTTTAGAATGGCTTCAATCTGGAGGATATCAGAAACTGCTGGACTGGTCACCGGAGAGAGTGGTTCTTGATCAGTGAAAAGGGGGTTTGGGTGTCATATGTGAATAGTTAGAGAAAAATTGAGCAAATGATGTAAGCCATAAGATATATCTGCTGACAACATGAGAGAACCAGTTGTATTAAGTTTAGACTGGGGGTATTCAACTAAAATTTAAAGAGGTCCAGAGTTTCCCACCTGCGACTTGATTGGCTGAGTGGTATCACATGGGATGACTCAATTCGCAGGCAATTGTGTGGCTCCTCAGCCACTAAACCACTACCGTAAAGATTACAAAAGCTGTGCCAGTTAAAATAGAAGCACCCCCATTAGGCTTTAAATCATAACCTTCTATTTTGGCTGTAGGTCCAGGTCCGTATGGGACAGCTTCTGGGTCTGGACCTGGACCGCAGCCTGCCAGTCACTGACCTCTGGTGTAAACGGTTCCTCTGGTAAAGCTCTCTGTGCTTCTAGAACAAGTTATCTATAAAAGTCACCTCTTAGTCACTACAGTCTGACAGCCATGACATTCAGTCGCCTGCTGTGCAATCTCAGTAGGTGACTGAATGTCATGGTCCTGGGTCTTCCTCCTGTTTTTTTTTTTTTTTTTTTCGTCATTCAGGTTCTGTTGGTGTTAAATATCTTCAGTTTGTTTATTACTTTGATTATGGTTTAAAGTTTCACCTTTGTATATGCCCTTAGTGTTTCTGTTTGAGCATTTAGTTTGAATTATTGTGTTTATTATATTCCCTCTGTGTTCCCACCTTCCTGTGTTCTGTGTCAAGTCTGCATTCCTGTTCCCATGTCCAGTTATTTCCTGTTTTATTTTGTCAGTCTCTTGTCTTTTGTATTTAGTTTTACTTCTCTTGTCTCGTCCTCAGTGATTAGCCCCTGTGGTTCTCCCTCCTGTTTCCTCTCACCTCATTATCTGGTGTGCATTTACTGTTGTAGTTTTCCCTTGCCCTTTGTCAAGTCGCCCCTCATCCCTCATCCCTCATGCTGTGTGCTTCCCTGTTCCATGTTTTTTCTTTGACTCTGAGGTTTACATTCTCTAGTCCTGCCTTGTTGTTTGTATTTTGAATTTTTGGAGAAACTCCAACACTAAAGCTGCCTTTTTGAAGTCTTGTCTCACGAGTCACAGTGGGAGTGACATTTATTCAAGTAACTACACACATAACTTTAGGTTGCAGTTGAGTATATACTAAAGGTAATGATAGATAAGTTCAAAACAATCAGGAATTGTGGGGTGTTTCTTGGCAAGGCGAAGATAATGACCATAACACATAATTCTAGCATAAGCTCAACCTCACTCATATTTTTTCACTGCATTTTTCACCAGGTTCAGGTCAAGTAGCTGACCTCTAGAAATAAGTAGTCAGTGAGCTTAACCTCTCTAGTTAGTTTAGACTGTTTAGTGACAACCACCTTTTTTTTTTCTCATCTTACTCAATGAAGGGGTCAGCATGGTTGTGCGTTGGTCCTGCATAGAGTAGCTTTGCAGATTGTTGTAGTTGTTTACTATCACCAGGGAGCAGAGTCAAAAATCTGTGAAACAACCAGTCCATGGGCTACTTTTCCTTGTTGTGTTGTTGGTCTTTCAGCCTTCAGTGGAGAAAAAATTATAACATACAAACAGCTGAAGTGAGACCAAGTGTTAAAAACAGTGTGTCCACTGCAGCAACTGTCTGTGTTTTAAAGCTGCTTTTTTTGATCTTTGATCTTTTTCAGCCTTCTCCCTCTACATGGTGAATACTGCTGTCACACCCCTTCCTGTTTAGGCCCATTTTTCTGCCTGTCAGTGTTTGACCTAGGCATAAAGTGGAAGAAAAATCATTCTGTTTTGAAACAAGAATGCTCTCCTTGTATTTGTTTTCATGAATTGGCAACAACATGAACAATGAAGCAGCAGGGCGTCTGGAAGTACTTGTGTAATAGTAGATAAGAAAGTAATAAAGAAAGAAGGGATTTAATTAAATCAATTGTGATGGTACCAAGTGAGGAAAAGAGTCATGCTTCTGCATTGTTTGCTGACTCAAGACCATAGTCATTTGGAGATGTTGTTCTCACTGTGGCTGTGTTCGAATCTTCCATTTGTCCACTATCTAAGTAAGCAGTAAGTACATTTGATTTCTATAGCACATTTAAATCCAAAGTGCTTTACACTAAAATAAAATAGAATAAACGGGTCATTCACAATGTTTACATAGAGTAACCCAATAGCAACTGATCCTTCAGTCACAGTTCCAGAAATCATCAGACAGAAAAGATATGCCTTCTGCTTAGATTAAAAAAAAAAAAAAACAGTCACAGGTGATGCTTGTCTGAGGTCATTCCAGAGTTTCGGTGCAACAACAAAGGCACAAGCTCCTTTAATTAGCCAAACAACAATTTAGTTTGTCAAATTATTGTAGCAATGATGTAGCATCATTAGATTTAAGTAGTGCCTGCACCAGCTGCTGCCACTTCCCACTAAGTCCACTGTGTACCAGTATAAGGAACACACTTGTGCTTTACTTTCACTGAGAAGAATCATTACATTTAAAATGCCAAAGAAGAGCTTTAATTTTGGAAAAAAATATTCACACACACCCACCCATCCACACACACACACACACACGTATATATTCTCAATATAGCAAGAACGTGCTGTTTCCTGCTTTTGGAAGTTTTGTGGCAGTGATATAAATCTTCCTGTACTGTAGAAGTTTCAAATGAAATCTCCACCAGAAACCTTGTAGAGATTTTGATATTTTTACTGCCCAAAAGTCTTTGCTGTGAAGAGTGTGTTTATGTTAACATTGATCTGAAAGCCACAAAATGGATAAGAAACCTTCACAGCTACCGAGTGGTAATAGTAATTGCAGCACTTGCTGGCCTTTTTCACATGCCTCAATTCCTTCTGTAAGAAGACAGCTCCTTGTTGTGCTAATATACTAATAAATTACCAAATAGAATTATAGTTCAGTTTGTGTCATTTGCTTTATTATTTGATCAGTCATTCTCTTCTTCTCTTTATGCACATGCGTTGTATTTTGCAGGGTAGAATATCAAAAGCACTTGGATGGGAGTGATCAACATTTATGTGGAAATAGAGAGCAATGTTGCAATTTCTGTGAAAGGGTTGGTTTTAGCATTTCATTGTAAGACACTGTTAACTTTAGCTGATATGTTATCAGAAATAACTATGTAGGAAGTCATCTAAACCCTCACAACCATACATTTATAGAAGGTTATGTGGACTGCTTTTAAAGGGTTAATTTTGTGTGTAACACTTTTCTGTTGTCGGAAGAGCAGATCAATGCAAAATTCACCTGACTCTAGCATAAATACAAAAATGTCACTGGGAGAGCGGTAAGAACTAATCAGCTGCAGTCATTTGGAAGTGATAGATTGAAAGTAGAATTCAGACAAGTAGTGGGATTCATTATGTGGCAAGTGCCTAAGAAGTGTATTAACCTTGTACTGTGTTGGAATAAAAAGGGCAGGTGCCGATTAAAGAAGGCTCTGATGTGAAAGCAATAACTAGGTATCATTAAATAGATGAAGGAAAAAGGAAAGGATATAGGACCATGTATTGAATTGAACTGCATAGCAATGAACTGTCGTCAAACCCTGTTATTGAAGACGTAAAGAGGGGAAGGAAGGAATATCTATTTCCAAAGCCTTGCAGAAACACGCTGCTACTTTTGTTTCATATTGCTAATGAGTGATTTTTACAGGTCTTGTTGATTTCTCAGGGCTTTTGATAAATATTTGATGAATATTTATGACAGCATACACTTTCATAAACTTGTAAATTAATCATTTCATTTAACTCTTATTTTCTCGATCAGGGTTTTAAGTACACATTAAAGCAAATATTTCAATTGCAGCAATTTTCCGAGTGGCATGCACATGTTACATATTTGTCTGAGTCATGTTGAAGAAGTTATGAAATGTGGGTGACATTACTGTACTGGATGTTACCACTTGCATGTTGCTAAATAACAGATAATAACCTCAATAGAAATGCAGTCAATATATAATTAAATCTGGGGTACAGGTCTGACAACTAATTATACATTAGAATCATTCGCCTAGTGTTAATGTCAAATTTGCAGAATTTTAGTCCATTTTTAATTCTGTTTATTCACAAAAACAGAATTAAAGTCCAGCGCTATGTAAGCGGAAGATTATTTAATGTCATTATAAAATCTTACGTTACACACATACATAAACTTTTTTAAATAAAGATTAATATGATTTTCTAAACAGATTTTCTGTTATTGCAGCAACAGTACAAGAGACAAGGACTACAGTGTGAGACATTTACATGATCTTTAGTTCACGCTGCAACTCTAAGATGGACATATAGATTTTAACATGGGTTTTAGAATTTGTTGTAGGCCATTCTTTTTGTTTGTTTTGGGAAAAGTATGCCATATTTGAGTATAGGGTTGTTCATAAGTGTACTAGGACACCTCATGCCAAAGATGTATCATTATGCTTAGACCACTAAGGGAAAAGAGGACTTGGGTGACAACTCTAGAAACTAATTGGAAACCAGCAGTAACAGAGACTCCAATGGAGGCCTTTGAGGATTGGATGGCACTGTTGTCTTATCAAACAACTAATAGACATTGTCAAACCAAAAGGGAAGCAACTTCTATGGTCACTGGGATACTTTAGTGAGGCTATATTTCCTGTGGATGATGGTAGCCAAGAGACAAAGAGAGTTTGCTCCAGTTTTAAGTCTCCCAATTAAAGTTTATACTAGACTTTTGGAAAGGGGTCGCCAACCAACAGATAAATATAAGATCAAATAGGAACAACACTGATTGTATCTTCTTTTTATTTTCTTCAATATCTGTTTTAAAAAAATGCTTTAATAAAGTTCCATGGTCCAATAAGCTCTTCTAGTTCCTGTTCATCTTGCAGAATTGCAGCAGCCTGTTCCTTTGATAACTAGTCCATAAAGTCTCTATGCCAGTTATAGATTCTGAAACAATGTGTTTTATGTTATTTCCAGTTCATTAAAATAGTTCCCAGTGATATAACCATTTTCACACCTATTACACATGCCTCTGGACAAGGTTGCTATTGAGAAAACATGAGAGTTTTCCAGTCAAAGGTGCTTAACAAGAGGACAGTACCACAGCAAATGCATTAAGTTGTCCTCACCTTCACAACCACTACAACACACTGTTGATGATCTATCGTATACAAGGTATGATGTGGGTGTTATGTATTAAAAAACTTTTTTAAAAATCTGATTAAGAAAAATGATGGTAAACCACATTCAGTGGCTCACAAGCTGCAGCTTGCCTTAAATTATTGATTCATTTTTTTATTTATTAGCCATCCATTTTCTTAACTGCTTATCTAGTTCAGGGTTGTGGGAGGCTGGCAGCTATCCCAGCTGTCATAGGGCAAGATGCAGGTTACACCCTGGATGGTTTCCAGTCTACTAATTAACCTAACATGGATGTCTTTGGACTATGGGAGGAAGACGAAGTAGGCTACCAAGAGAAAACCCATGCTGGCACTGGAAAAACATGACAATTTTGTACATGACAATGCTAACTAACAATGCTAACCTGCAATCAACAGATTTTGTCAAGCGCACTTCCTTGATTGTTTGTATGATGCTGCTCAGTAGCACACAGAAGACTGCTGTTGTATTAGACTGCTTCCAGGCAGGAGGATGTGCAAAAATGCAGCAGAGGTCACCGGATGTCTTCAGCATCAGAAGATTTTTGGACAGTGTCTTCCACCACAGTTGTAGGCCACAGCAAAATGCATTATTACTGTTGTCTTCCACAGACAGAAACTGAAAGTGGCTGCAAATCAAGAGAGAAGTCCATGTTAATAATATTCTATCCAAACACTAAGGAGATTAAATATAACTTGAATGCAGGGATTATGGTATGAGTTGGTAAAGATTTCTCTATATGTCCTTGCTTCAGCGAAGCTGAAAAAGATATTAAGAAGTGTTCAGCTGCATGTCCAGTACATGGTGCAGAGGATGAATTATGCAGTTCTGCATCCAAAGAATGTGTTGATTAAAACTGGAATCATACAGCAATAATAATGACCAATTCCCTTGATGGTAACATGGACACATTCCAATAGCTAGCAGTTCGATATTCAGGCCACAGAAATATTCTTTCCCATTAACATGTCAGGAATTACACCACTTTTCACTCACAACTAGTGAAATGCCTCCATATCTTCTTAATGTTCAAATTAATGTCCCTGTCTGCCCAAAAAGTCCTGAACCCAGGTACAGTCATCTGGTCCAGAATATATAAATGTGACAAAACCTTACCGCTCCATGATGCACATCAAACTCCACTCATGGTGCTCCTTCTGGGGCTTAATCAGCTCACCAAGCGTGTCTATCTTATTGTCCAAACACCTCACATTCCTCACAATGATTGCTGTAACAGCACCAGCACTGAAACCACTTTGTTTCCTCCATAGCTCCTCCAGGATTACAGGCCTAAAGGATTACTGCCTCTGGCAGTAGAAATGTCAGCATGATAACATGGCAAAGATTCTCCATTGCCAAGAGTGTAATGCAAAGATAAACCACTAATAGGCTTGTACGACTTGAATTTATGACTTGAAAGGGTTCATGGAATTTTGATCATGTAATCAAGTCTGTCGTTGACCATGACAATGACTATCGAAGAATTCAAAGGGGTGGTATTTTCACGAATATTAGGTTAATGTGGGCCATTGGTATACAGTTGAAAAATAACATGAAAATTGCTAAGTATGATTAGAATAATCAATATAAAATGAGCAAGTACCTTAGAATTGTGCTGTGGTTCAGTACTTTAAAGTGGACATGAAACACTAATTTACACCATGGACACCTGCTCTAAAGTCTTTAGAGTATTTAGAGCATGTGTAGTGTCATCTTGTGCAGTACAGAACATGATGGCACTAGGTTGGTTGGTTGGTTGGCTTATAGACTTACATTAGTTTATGTGTCTGTGTAGATTCTCATCTCAGTCATCTGCATCATAATAGTCTCAAGAGCTTGAAAAAAGGCAATTGGACTTTAATCTTTTTGACAACATTTCACCTCTTATCCAAGGGGCTTCTTCAGTTCTAAAGCCAAAATGTTGAGAGTCCCAGCTATTTAAACCTTAATGGGGGTTGTCCCCTTGGAGGTGGTTGTTGACCCACTATTAATCATGTGCATCATCACATGAGCCAAGGTGTGAAAAAAAGGCATGGGTCATTACTAGAATTGGCACGATACCACTTTTTTATGTCTGATACGATACTGATATTTTGCATTTGGATATCTTGGATATCTCTCACACAGCAATTGCTCTATCACCTGAAGCCTGCTGCTCCTACAGTATGGGAGAAGGTGATGCATTGGCTTATGGTATGTTGCAAATTTCATTAGGGCTGCAACTATCAATTGTTTTTGAAATTAAGTATTCTATCAATTATTCCATCGATAACTCGAGTAATTGGATAAGAAATACTTTTTTCATATTAACAGTTCATCTGCATATTTTAACTTTCGTACTGCAGTTTTTCCCCTGTGTGAAACAAACAGTTGTGGATGGAGCCGTTACAAAGTTCTCTTTTCTTCACTTGCTGATCAGATGGTTGATGAAGGACCTCCAGCGGTTTCCCAGTAAAGGTAGACGCTAGAAAAACATTTCCTTTCGATCCATCTGAGCTCACTGTCTCTATAGCGGCTCCGCCTCTTTGCGCTTGTGCAGACAGACTGCACATAAAACAGCTACCTGATGCTGTTGTGTTATCAGCATTTATGTTGAAAAACTAGGGGCTGCGTGAGCATAATTTTGTAGTGCTTTGTATTCACAAGCATTCTCCTAAAAATGTTTCCACTGCAGGTCTATATTTAGTCACTAATCAGGGATTAATGTATAAAAAATATTTTGGCAGAGAAGGAGTCCTTCCGGTACCGAACGATTGCTAGTGCCAATAGTGGCGTTCACTAGCAAACTGTGGTTATAGCGATCCATTCTGGGTGCTCCAGTAGGTGGTGGTAATGCAGCTCTAAGCTGGTTTGGTCAACCACAAACCCACAAGAAGAAGAAGACAACAACAGAGAACTGTAATGCAGCTAATGTGGGTGAAATTTAATATATTTAATGGATCGGATTACATTTTTTTATTCCTTCCTGATATACAATCCAGTAATTTAGGTCAGGATCAGATAACGATACTGAATATTGGATTGGCGCATCCCTAGTCATTACCACCAGGGGTTTCGGGTAAAGTCACTGTGAGTCATTGCCCCACTCTATCATGTGACCTATTGAAGTCACCTGAAATATTGTGTGCGTGGAACTTCAGGTGCCTAGGAAGGGATTTCAAGACTGCATTGTAGGTGGCTGACAGCTTATCCTTTAGCGTCAGAAGTACAGCTGAGTCTCTGAATTTGTGGAGTGGGTATTTGGTTTCTTCAGTGTAGAGGTCCGAACACTTGTCACTGCATCCCACAGCATACACTATGTTGCTTAGCTTGTTTTTAAAAGTTTTGTCCTTGGGATGAACCATTTTTTTACCCTGGGATGTTGGAGAAAATTCTCCCGAGTTTCTCTGACAAATCTGCTATGTGAGGGATGACATGTTGTTCCGTTTGTCATTCTCTTTCTCCCTAGTTGGTGTCTGACCTTTTTTGCGCATCTTCACTGTTTTGATGAAGGCTCAGTTGGGATAACCACATTTTAAGAGCTTTCTTTATATGTGTGCCTTTCCCTTCTGCCTTAGAGGGATGTTTTCCACTTGGTGTTCTAGTGGGTGGTGGGAGTCAAAGAGTCTGTGGTCATACACACTGGTCTGTGTGTGTGTGGGCTTCTGGTAAACTTCAGTGTTGTTCAATGCTTCCATCTTCCTCAATGAGCACACCACAGTCCAAGAACCTATTATCCTTGGTATCATCCCTGGTGAACTTCATGTTTTTATCCACTGAATTGATGTGGTCAGTGAAGGTTTCTACTTCTTGGGTTCTGATTTTGACCCAGGTGTCATTCAGATATCTGTACCAGTGGCTAGGTGCTATTTCTTTGTAGGAGCCTAGAGCTTTACTTTCCACTTCCTCAATGTAAAAGTTGGCTACGAGGTGCTTGGTGACGAGGTGCTTGGAAATGTTGTAGGTGGCTGAATTTATACTGCTAACAAAGGGTTTGAGTGGGACTCCTTCTTTGTGGATCTTCAGAAGTCCATATACACATTGTGTAGCATCCTTGGGGTAAATGCTGTAGTATGTAGCACGGTCAATGGCTTTTTCCCTTTCAAGTTGTTGTAAGCAACAGAGGTCTTTCTTCTTGTAGTTTCCTGTGGGGACTCACCTGAAGACCTCATAAGTATTGCTGTTACTGAGGAGTATAGTAATTTTGGTGTGATAATCAGGGGCAGTACTAAAGTGACCCCCTTACACTGCTTTTTAGTTTTAGATTCCTTGTTTTCCACTGTTATCCATTCTGTTACTAGTTAGTGAACAAAAACGTATGTAAGTCTCTTAGCACCAACCAACCAACCAACCAACCCAGTGACGTCACATTCTCACGTTCTGTACTGGCATACGTAAGATGGCAGTAGACATGCTCTAAAAAAAAATTTAGACTCTTGTCTTAAATCCAACTTCACAAACAGTGTTAAATTTATGATATATATATATATATATATATATATATATATATATATATATATATATATATATATATATATATATATTATATATATATATTTTTTTTTTTTTTAGAGCAGGGCAGGGTATAAATTTGCCTTTATGAATGTAGTGTTTCCACTTTACAAATGCTTGGGTTTACACTACTGTATGCTGATACAGTAGTGATCATCATAATAGAAATGCAAAGACAAAGACAGATTCATCAAAACATTTTAAAACTTGATGTATCTGTGTGATTAGATTTTCTTCTATCTGCAAAACTAATTAGTGCAATAACAATATTGATTTGCAGGTTTTAATACTGTACTGCACGCACAGTAGCTTAAAAATGGGAAAAATAATTTATTTAACATAAATTGCCTGTGATTTGACTTAACTGAATGCATAATTAAACTATGCCTTGATATCATTATTGGATAAAATATTGCAATTTTGCAACCAGCTATGAGACTTAATGATTAAAATTTCAGTCCTTGGCAATTTTAACCCAGTGTTCAAATTTTATGACTTTAAGGACATTTGTTAAAAGTGAGAAAACATGAGGCGATGTCAATCTATTCTGAACACTTTTCCTTGGGAAGGAGGCTGACACTGAGCTCACTGGGGAAATATCTTAAGCTACAGACAAATCAGCACAGTAAGACTGTAGCAAAAGTCACAGCATATATATATATATATATATATATATATATATATACACAACTTTGAAAAGACATTTAACGGTTCTTTTGCTTAGTCACAATTTTAGTACACACATGCAGACTGAGATGCAATTTTACAATTCTTCACGCACTTAAATAAAATAATGTCACTACTACATGTATACCAGTAAATGCCTGAGGGGTTTTCATGACCTTTTTTGCGATTCCCCACAATCTATAGTGTAGGATCCTCAAAAACTAATAGTATCAACCTCCAAGTAACCTGGTTTCAGTGTTGCCCATTTAAAATTCGACTTCCTTTCTAAGGGTGCCAAGAAGCTGCTATGGCATTCTATAGCTCATCCTTTTTCAAGACAATATCATGTGTTATCACACCACAACAGGCAGGATTTTTTAGAATCCATCACATGTACAGAGAGCTCTCACCTGTGACTGCTGCTTTGATACAGATGGTTCAGGCTGAAAGCAGTGGCTGATTTGAGAGGCATATCTGCAGCACTCCTGATGAGCAACACTGCTGGCTTCTCCTCACATCTTGGGTTCTCACTCCTACAACAAGTTGCTGTTGAGAACCCAAGTAGCTCTGATGTGGAGTAAAGACTTAGTTAGAGGCAGACCCAATCTCATGGGGTATCTGCCACTCAGCCAGAGTTTTCCTGTTATCTATGCTTTTTGACCATGATAAAATTCTCTCTCCCTGGCAGCTTGATTATACATAATCTATCACCTTTGTTGCAAGGCTGCAATATATTCTTGGGCCAGTGTGGCCCTCTCTTGCTCACTTGGATAACACAAGCGGTAACACTGACAGGGTCTCTGTTACCTGTTACCATCTACCTTCACATTTTCTTAAGGAGAGTTAGGGATCCACTCACAACAATTCAAACAGTGAACAGCCAGTAGAGGCCTGAATTTCTTGAACTTAGCCCACACTGAAAATATTAAAAAGTAATGAAATAACTGACAGTGGTAAAACACAAAAGGGATGGTAAAGAGATGGAAGAACATTAAACGGCTCAATAGTTTATTCTGTGTTAGTGTTCATGGTTATAAAGCCCTTTAAATCTAATTGTTCTAGTGATTTTAGTTTAGTTTAATAAAAGAGAATAATAGTGGAATGTTTATTGACATACATTGCATTGTGACAGTTATTGATGTAAATGGTGATTTGACAATTAAGTCAGATTCTCTTGACAGACTCCACCTCCAGCAGACTATAGCACTGGTCCAGATGAGGAAAATGAAAGTCACATCCACTACTAATTAGTTTTTTACATTCAAAACATATAAAACAGCCTTTCAGTCCCACTAATGCAACAATGAAAAGGAGCTAGGGATGATCAATTATTAAAATGATAATAGGTCCTACCCTTAATGGCTTTTGATGGATATCATTATTGGCTCCTGTAGGTGAAATACCCTGCTTTGACTCACACATATGGGAGCCTATTAAGATATTATCAAGGGTGTCAATTAATCATTAGTAGTTAATTTTTAATCAACTGGAGGCATCTCTTGACCATTTGAATTTCTTCCAAATGACTGCACTGGGATGGACTCTCCAGGGCAGCAGTTTTAGATTATCCCAGACAGGGTTTGCTTCATCTTTGAACCTCCGGTCAGCATATCTGCAGAATATCAAGGCCGAAACCCCCCCCCCCCCCCTTTTTTTTCCCTTAACATATTTAAGATAATGCATTATGAAAGAAAAGTAGTCATCTTTTATATATAGAAAATAATTTGACATGCCTACACTTATATTTTAAATAATAAGGATATGTCAACAAAACACATTTGAAAGTTATACAACACACTGAATCAGTAGCACTGCAAAAGTTTTGGCATCAATGTGAGAATGTTTTCAGAAATAATGCCACAAATAGTTTTTGTTCAAAAAGGCATAACGTTTCTTTTTGTGTGTGATTGAAGTATATGTCATGTTTTGGGAAAAAGCAGACCCAAAGAGCAGACTCAGACAACAGCAGGCAGGTTTACAGTGTTAACTGTGAAAGAGGGATTTGTTAACGGTTTAAAGGCAGTTGGTGGGGGAATTCAGCAGCACTATGGACTGGTACACAGGAGCTCTGATAGAGGAGTCGAGAGATTAACTGGAGTCCAAGAAGATGATGAGAATCAAGAGAGCGAGCCAGAGGGAGGTTAACAGTCTTACCTGCGATGGGAGTGAGCAGAACCTCATCTGGTGAGTATCTGAGAGCAAGAGTTGGAGGAGAAGGTGGGCGGAGACCGGGTTGGCAGGTGAGCAGGTAAATGCTTCTTTTGGCAGATTATGGAGAGCTAGTAAGTAGCACTAGATGTTTCAATGAGCAACAGATGAACAAACTGGGGCTATAATTTACCTTGAGTCACCAAAAGTGGACAACAGAAGATTGGAAAAACATTGCCTGGTATTAAGTGTCTCGATTTCTGCTGTGAGATTGAGATGGGGGGCAAAATTTGGCGTAAACATGAAAGCATGAATCTGTCCACATTGTATCAATGGCTCAGGCTGGTGTTGGGCCTGTAATGGTGTGGGGAAAATTTTATTGGCACATATTGAGCCCTTATTTATACACCCAGTTGAGCATTGTTTAAATGCCACAACTGACCTGACTATTATTGCTGACCATTTTCATTCTTTTACCACCACACTGTTTTCATCTTTTGATGGTTGCAGCAGCTTTTCAGCAACTAGGTGATACTGTTAATATTGACAAAACCTCTGAGGTTACCAGTGCCTTGTTAAATGGTTGCAACAAAGAATTAAGGCAGCTCTGAAGGCAAAATTTAGAAGCCAACTCGGTACTAGCAGGGTGTATCTAATAAAGTGTCCATTGAGTGCATAATTACAATCTGCCCTTCTGTTCCAGAGTAATGTTGCTGAATAAAATCCTTTACACACCGGATGTGTAAAATTCATGTGAATATTTTGTGCGTTAAAATATTTTTGACTGCATAATTTTACATGAGAAATTTTCTCAGATGAAGCTCAATTTTTTATTTATTTATTTATTTTTTAATGACCAATGACATTATAAAGACAACAGAAGTGAATTTCATTTCTGACTGACAAAGCCATTTGATGGTGAAAATTTCAGAACTTAAAAAAACTTGAATCCAGTTTACTTGACTGAGCTGTCACAGTATTTTTGTAGGGTTCTTTTTGTGATCTTATTATTATTAATGATAAAATTAAACTCTTAAAAATATGCTGGTCAATGAAATTCCTGTGCAAAATCCCCCAAAAATGTTTGTGTTTCTGGATTCAAAAAAGAATAGAATTGAAGCATGAAATATGGGTTGTTTTGTGTATAAAAATGTACCTATTTAGAAATTTCACAGTGCAACTTTTTATGAACAATGAAACTCCAAATTAAACAATAATGTACTTTTTTCCCCCTGCGTACAATACAAACAACGGAATTATTTACAAACATTTATAAGCAAATGCCACCACAAACAACATCATAATATTTTTGATCTGTAAAGGAACAATGCAAAGCATTTACAGAGAGAACCATGGTGAATATGTTGATACTGCCAGGGCAGCTGTCTAGCTAGTGAAGAGAAATACTGGCAGATAGTTTGTCGCACACTTAGAGCCTCTCCCAATGCTATGTTTTTTCTGAGGCTTCTGATGGGAGCAAGAATACTTTCTGTATCTGCATCTTCACCTGGCTCCCTGCTGTTTGGATTCTTGGAATTGTTCAGGAGGTTGCACAGTACACAGGCAGTTTCCACAATACTTTCAACTACATCAGGGTAGACTTGCAGCCTTCTGTAGTATACCCTCCAGTGATAGTTGTGAATTCCAAAGCCATTCTCAACAACTTGTTGGGTGGAGAGGGGGTAATGGAACACCTGCCTATCCTCCTGAAGGTGGCATCCTGCAGAAAACCAAAGGAGCAATGGCTTCATAGGGAATGCTTCATCAGCCACAACTACATATGGCACTGATCCCAGGTCTGGTGCATAACTTAGAGGAGAAGCAGGTAGGACAGGGTAGTTATCTGACTGAAGGGATTTGCCAAGATGGGAATTGGCAAATCCGCTATTAGTGCCAGAACTTCCAACTTCAACTGCAAGAAATCTATAGTTTGCATCCACATGTGCCAAAAAGACTATTGAAAATGTTCTTTTCTAACTTAAATACAAAGAGCCAGAGTTTGGTGGTTTCTGTATGATGATGTGCTTCTGGTCCAGTGCACCTATACAGTGTAGGGAGTTTCACCATTCCTCAAACCTCCTGGCAGTTTTCTGCCATGTCTCCACTGTAGGGCGTAGCAAATGACTGCCTTTCATGGTTTCCCAGATAATGTCGCAAATTCCTTTCACTGTTTGGGCCACAGTGGAAATCCCAAAATCAACAACTGCTACCAATGGTGGTGAAAGAATCACCAGTGATACGCAATTTACAAAAACATAATAAAATGATTTGAGTCCTAACAATTTTAAATACACTATTGCCAAAAGTATTACGCCTTTACATGCATATGAATTTGAGTGATATCCCATTCCTAATCAATAGTGTTTAATATGATATCAATCTACAGTTTGCAGCGATAGCAGCTTCAACTCTTCTGGGAAGGCTTTTCACAAGGTTTAGGAGTGTGTTTATAGGAATTTCTGATCAGTCTTCCAGAAGCACATTTGTGAGGTCAGACATTGATGTTGGACAAGTAGGCCTGGCTCACAGCCTCCAGTCTAATTCATCCTAAAGGTGTTCTATTGAGTTGAGGTCAGGACTCTGTGCAGGTCAATCAAGTTCTTCCACACCAAACTTGCTCATCCATGTCTTTATGGATCTTGCTTTGTGCACTGGTGCACAGCCATGTTGAAACCGGAACTGGCCATCCCCAAACTGTTCCCACAAAGTTGACAGCATGAAATTGTCCAAAATGTCTTTCTGAAGCATTAAAAGTTCCTTTCACTGGAACTAAGCAGCCAAACCCAACTCCTGAAAAACAACCCCATAGCATAATCCCCGCTCAACCAAACTATAAACTTGGCACAATGCAGTCAGACAAGTACTGTTCTCTTAGCAACCACCAAACACAGACTCGACCATCAGATTGGCAGATGGAGAAGCATGATTCGTCACTTTAGAGAACACGGCTAAAATCCAGTGGTGGAAAATGTTTGTAGAAGCAGCCTGCATGCCTAGGAGGTTGATTTTTTCAAACTGTATTTGCACACCTTATGGTCATATACTTTTTTCTGTAAAAAAAGTTCTGCCTTGCCATTGAAATAGTTTATTAGATAATAATGGCCTGCAGAGAGATTGAACTACCATTTCTTACAGAAAGATCGATCAGAAAGAAATAGTCTAAATAAATATCTGTAGTATTGAAAGTAGCTGTACATAATGATATGTCTGTTAGATGGTTATGAATATATTTTTTTCTCTAATTGTTCAAATTTTGTTTGAGAGGAAATTCATGAAGTCATTACTAGTTAAGGTTAAAGGAATACTCGGTTCAGCAGAGCTCTGACTCTTTACCAGCTTGGCTACAGTGCTGAAAAGAAATCTGTGGTTGGTCTTATTTTCTTCAATCAGTGATGAATAATAAGATGTCCTAGCTTGATGGAGGATTTTTTTTTAATAGAGTAAAAAACTTTTTTCCAGGATAAATGAAGATCTCCTAAATCAGTGAGACCATTTACTCTCCAGCTTACTTGCTTTAAGGTGCTGTTTGTGAGTTAAACCACGGAGTCAAGCACTTCTGATTTGAGGCTTTTTCTTTTTTCAAAGGAGCCAGTATATGTATATGTATATGTGTATGTATATGTGTCATATGGATTACATGTACTCTGCAGGTAAACATGGTTTTCTTGGCGTTATGCTGTTTATTTACAAGTTATTAGTGTTTAAATTTGAACTGTGTTAACAGTCCTTTCACATGTGACAACATCCAGCTGGAAGGCCTTCAGCTACTTCACACTTCAGTAACCTGCCATTCATCAACATGTAAATTATGCCTGTGTGATCTGCAGCTCATTTCTACTCACCTGTTGCTAATACTGCAAAGCTGCAGTACTGGGTATTTAAATAGAAGAGCTCTGACCATGTAAAGATTTGAGTTATCAGTCTATAGCCAGCAGTGTATTTTGATTTGTGCTAATATATTTAAATCTTTATCTTGAGCTACTGAATTAAAAAAATCATCTCCTTTAATAGTTAGTTTTGAATTTAAAGGTAATGTGAACAAAACAGATTGCAGATTGCAATTAAGTGAATTTTTATAGTGGCTGCTGTAGGACAAACATTTTAGTTAGCCAAGAGAGATCAAAAACAATAAATTTAAACTGTACCCCATAATGGCATGGGGCATGTTTTTACTACTGTTTTTGTACAGACTATATTTTAACATATAATAGTAAAATTAATAAAACAATTATCAATAAATCAGGAATAAAAAGCAAATGTGTGTCAATTAAATATTTTGCAGTATTTTATGTTTTTACTCCTGAGTCACCTCAAAAACTCTGGCTGCCGTTCATCTGTAGTGAGTGACGGCTTTTAGTCTTCTGCTACCTCAGCTGTCAATATGTGTCCAGATCTATTTAATCTGGAGGAGGCTGTAAAACTTTGTGAAAGGCGTCTGATACAGGCTGATGAGTAGGTGAAGCTCACTTCTGTCCAATGACAGTGATACTGAGGTGAGTTCTTAAGAATGTCCTGAACTTTTCTCTTGGCAATTGTCGCTGTTAGCTGCTGTTAGCCAGCGTTAGTGGAACTGATGGGCTACAGCAGCAGAAAATCAGACTAGGTGCCATTCCTGTCAACTAAGAACAAGAAAACGAGGCTACAGTGCCACCTGCAGGAGGCACTTGAGTCACAGTGACTCAAGGGAAAGACAAGGGAAGGGGGCAAGGGAGAGCCCAAGGGATACATCAGAAGAACACCAAATGACAGGTGTCTCCAGGTGTCCAGGTGTCTCCAGGACACTGGCCAATACATTCCTGAGGCCCTTAAAAAATAAATTAAAAAAATAAACCCCACAGCCTACCTGAGTATTGTTGCTGACTATACCCATCCCTTAATTATTATAGTGTATCCATCTTTTGATGGCTGCTTCCAGCAGGATAATGTGTCATGTCACAAAGCTCATATTGTTTCAAACTGGTTTCTTGAACATCACAATAAGTTCACTGTACTTCACTGCCTCCATGATCACCAGATCTCAATCCATTAGAGCTGCATCGACTGTGTGATGCTATTATGTCGTGTGTATCACCAAATTATGTGTTTATTGTTTTCAGGACCTTGCTGAATCTGTGCCACAAAGAATTAAGGTGGTTCTGAAGGCAAAAGAGAGTCCATCCAGTACTCGCAAGGTGTACCTAATGACATAGCCACTGGGTGAGTACATTTTTGCACAGTTTTTGGGAG
Source organism: Archocentrus centrarchus (assembly GCF_007364275.1). NCBI lineage: Eukaryota > Metazoa > Chordata > Actinopteri > Cichliformes > Cichlidae > Archocentrus > Archocentrus centrarchus. Next base: position 10,270,071 of record NC_044366.1, read on the forward strand.
CATTTTTTTTTTTTTTTACATAAACAATAATCTCAAAAGTTACATTTGAATTAAACCTGAATGAAATACACCTCATGTGAAGCGCAGAGACACATACAATTGCAAACCAGTTTGAAACCTGGAAGAAGAGTTTGCCATTGTAGCATGTGGAAAGACCAATTGCATCATACAAAACAGGCTAACAGCACACATTTTCTGACAGCCTTTTCTCAAAGGCATTCAACTGATGCTTTCAGTTTTATAAGTGTGAAGAAGACAAAACAAAAAAGTAAAAGAAATGTGAGTGAAAAGTTCAAATAGTACATATTTCTCATCTGCGTGAAAGGGATGTACTTGCTAAATTGTTGGTTTCAAAATGTTGCCTGTCAGTGTCTAAAAGGTGTGAAAAGAGGGGCTTTTAGATGATTTTTGACAATCTGACAAATACTTTCTTCAAACTATTGGCCTATTGTGTATAAAAATGTTCTTTTTTTTGGTGTTTCTACTGGTCATTACTGTCACTCTGCTATATTTTTATGTCACAAATAATACAGAGATCAGTACTCGTAAAAATTAATTCATTACATATTTAAATGCATAGGTGTTGTGACATGTCTCTATCAGTCATCTCAGTTATGACATGTTTTACAGCCTTCTTCTCTATAACCCTCTTTCAGACAAACTCTGCTTTCAGCTTGCGAATGTGTTAAGTCTGAATTAGCATACTAGTTATTTCTTCATAAAAATCATGATCACAGTCTCACTATGTTGGACCTTTTAACATTTCAACAGGACTCAAGTCTTAACTGCAATTAAGCAGTTGTATTATCGAATAAGCACGCACAAAATTGACCTTTGCATGCCTCTCATTTCTAATCAACTCAGAATATATTACAGAATACGATTAAGACATGTGTTTATGACGCATTGTTGCCATTCCCAGTCCAGAAGAGGGATTTTCTCTCAGAGTGTGATTGTGTGAGGAGTGGAGGAAGCTTCTGCAGCACGCAGCTCCCACACATAGAGACGCACATGCAAAGACAGATACTGCTCTTACTGACAATGACGGGAAGAACAGGGCACACTTCACTAGAGTCAATACTGACAATTGTAATTTCTACAAGTATCTTATGACAAAAATCGTGCGTATTACTGCTGCGTTCTTCATCACTGCCAGGGCTGAATAAGGCTCTGTGAAAGATTAAAAGTAAAAGAAACCCTCATCTGAATGACTGAATGTCATCAGTATGACAGAATGATAAAGCCAGCATCTGAAAATAATTTACCAGATTGATTCTTCTCTGGAATGGTGATACATCAGGATAGTTGGGCATTAGCCATATATCCAGTGCTATATAGTACAGTAGCATAAGGGCACCACTGTGATGAAATGCAAATCATCCAGCTTTAGGACAGACCCCAAAATCCAGAATCTTGATGGCGCTAGATTATTTCTTCATGGCAATTGGCTGGTTGCTTTCAGCACTGTCTTGACTTCAGTTTGTTTTCTACAATAACCTTGTCATTAGTGGCTCTGTGAATCCCTGGCTTTTGCACTGTAGGGTGTCAGAAAGCCAGAGATACCACACTGTTGAATCTGTTCCCCTCTAAGAACAGCTGCTGCAAGTTTCCCAAAATAGTCCAGTCAAAATTATGCACCTGTGAAGAAGTCCAGAAACACATTCTTTTGCTCTGACAAGGTGGTATAATACTAAAACAAAGGTCAGTATGAATCTGACAAGACTTCCTCAGATTGATGTCATGCAGTGATAATTTTATTGAATAATTTTGCACCTATCAGGCTCATAAGGCACTATGGGTTTGAGGGATTTTTTTTACTTCATTTGACCAGATTAATTTCCTTAAGTTAAAACTGTCAGAGATATTATACTATTATGCTATACAGCTGCTGTAAAGTGGTAATTATACATACAGTAATTGCCCAGTTTTGTGTGAGGCATGGTAATGACTTTGAATTGAACATGATCATGGGTTGTGCCCTGTGAAATCAACCCAGCCCTGTCTTCCTGCCCCCTGGTGTGAACAATTGCAACAGTGTAAAAGGGGAGCAAACCTAATCACTCATGTGCCTTCCTGTGTGGTTAAACTGTTTGCTATTTTCTGAAGTTTCAAGCAGGCTGTTTAATCAGGCCCAGTTCGGTTTGATGTATCTCTGTGGGAAGCACAGGGGATTTTCAGCTCAGCAAGACACTAGGGCCTATGGGAGGCTAATCACATGCTGACTAAAATAATACAATGTAAGCACATACTGCAAGATTTCAAAGCCTATTAAATGATGATAGCAGAAGCTTTTAAGTATTTCCTCCAGTATTCATCATAGAGGTGTACCTCCTGTTATGCACGAGGGTAGCATATGAATAATGTTAGACCACTGGACAACCTCAGCAAGTAAAGTAAATCAGGGACACTTTCTTTACAAAAGAAAAAATCAATTTTGTGTCAATTTTTTGCTGTGTCGGATTGTAGCACTCCAACTGAAAATATGTTGAATGTGAATTTATGACAACCGGCAATTATATCATAACTGGGAAAACAAATTAAAGGTCATGACTGATGTAGAATAAAAGTGTTTTATTTGAGGATTGCAGCTAACAATTACTTTCATTATTGATCTGCTGATGATTATTTTCCCACTGATTATTTAGTTTGTGAAATGTCACAAAAAATTTCACAGAATTTCATTTCCCTGCCGTGTGATACATTCTTTTAAATTTTCTGATCTGTAGAAAAAATATCAGCACTGGTCTGACAGCATATACTGTACACAGACACCAATTGCACCACAATTATACTGGCACTACTATATTGAGGTATACTGAGTTTTATCTATTTATTTATTTTTACGTCTGCTTGTTTAAATATTGGTGTGTGGGCACAAACTGTGTGACACTTCCTTTAATTTTCTGCACATCATTATTGTCACTGTTAATATTATTTTTTTGTATCCACTTTGAAGCTGTACACAGTTTACAGTTTAAATGTAAAAGAGACACAATGTAACAGCAGATGATGCTTCACTTGACTGTGTATTAGCATGTGAAGGGAGCTGCTGTGCTTGCCAATATGAAATGAGATTGAGTAGTCTTCTAACCTCTTTAAGGGCCCATGGGGCCTGATCAACTCACCTAACAGTTAATGTGGCTTATAGCAGTGGGTGGCCCGTAGAAATTCAAAAACCATTTTGGTGTGACCACCAGTGTCACTTTTTCTACTGAGGATATGGAACCAGGACGCCCAGGTACATTTTTTGCTCATTAAAAAGAATGAGCAGGTCAAAAGACAACTTCTGAATATTATTGCTCGCATACTGCAAATGAATGGTAATTGAACAGGTTCGAAGATATTGAATTTTTATCCTGAATAAGTTCAGGATATTAATACTGTGCGAACAAGGTGAAAACTACTAGTCATTGTGTAATTCAAAGTTAGGAATTAAATCTAAAATTCAGTGCCGTGTCTTTATTGTACTTGAGTTCGTGTAGTGGAATTGTTCAGGGTTTTTGTATGACGTGTGAAAGAATAATAATGAAGCTAAAAGGACACATTCTTCAAGGTTGCACATCAACATTACAGTTCCATATAGTGAGCGTCTGACCACTGCCACATAATGGAGCTAAAGATAACATGTCCTCTAGCCTTCTCCAGCTAAATCCTCTCATCAGTGTTTCACACATCAGGTTGTTAGGAAGGGATCCAGGTCAAAGCCTTGTTAGATCTCAATCTCAGTCAATTTACACAGGATGACGGCTTAGGATGATACAATCAACAACCTCCTGGCACTGTGGCATGGATTGCTAATTAATTAACTTAGCTTAGGCCTGACAAAGGAGAGCTTATGTGGCACCATTGTTTCATCAGTATTTAATAAATGACTCAGGAGAGAGAACAATACACGACTGAGTATAGCTGCACAAACAGGAGGAGCTGCTGAAATGACCATGGCAGAGTATAGCCATGTTTTTGCAAATGTCATCTTTGAAGTGCTTGCATAGATTTTGATCTCATATCTGACAATATGAAGACAAAAGGCCTCTGCTCCCTGTGTGGCACCATGCCATAGATTCACATTAGGAGTGTGATTGACGGAGAGGAAGTATAGAGTTTTTAATCCCTGCTTTCACTGCCACAGAGACCATCTTAGCCTCATTGGAATTCACAGAGCTGTTCCCAATAAGAGGAGAACATTTATTTCATTTCCATACACTCAGTCCCATTCATTTACACTGTCTCTAGTGTACCTACCCAGAACATGTACCTTTTCTTAGTTTAACAATCATACCATGTGCTTGGAGACACTCCCAGCTGCGGGGAGCGTGAACCAGGAAATCAGCTTACACTGGTAATTAGTTTGCCCATTTTGTTACTGACAGTTGAACTGCTTTCATCAAAATACCACAGACTGAGGTGGCTTGCGTCGCCATGACATATCAGCCTTAGTGACTTGTGATTGCCAGCCCCTCCCAGCAAACAAGACCTTGTATCAATATCATGCTAACTATCTGTCATCCATTTAGTATGCAATTCCATCTTCCGTTCAGGTTTTCCCCCAAAGAAAACAACCTCTCTGATGACAAAGATGTCAAACCTCCTGATAATCTGTGTAACAATGCTTTGTCTGCAAGCCAAGGCCAATATTGTCAGTAATAAGGGGAAAAAAGGCCTTTGAACAATGTCAGCTTGTTTCCGCAGGTACCCAGAGTGTTTTTTCCTTTGAAAGACTCATTAAATTTATGCAAATGGCATTGTCACCCCTTGAAACATGCAAATGTAGTCCTTGCACTGTGTTATGAGAGGAGTGCTCTGCAACGAGTGGAATGTTCTGTCATGGCAATATAAAGAGGAGGTGGCATTTTAGGTGGTGACAAGGTCTGTAAATATTTTGGCTTGCTCTTTTTCCTATTTTTTGATGAGAAAAATGACATACACACAGAGGACAGACAGATAGATAGATAGATAGATAGATAGATAGATAGATAGATAGATAGATAGATAGATAGATAGATAGATAGATAGATAGATAGATAGATAGATAGATAGATAGATAGATAGATAGATAGATAGATAGATAGATAGATAGATAGATAGATAGATAGATAGATAGATAGATAGAATGAAATGAAGATGGAATGAAGAAACACACTAACAAGAAGGGGCACTCGACAAAAGGCAAGGGTAAAAGGCAAACAATATGTACACAAGGTAATGAGGAAAGTGGGAACAGCTGGGGAGGTTGAGACATGGGAAGCAAAACTAAAAGCACAGCACAAGGAACAACAACTCACCAAAATAAAAGAGGGAGTGCCAAATGAACTAAACATATCTAAACTTGACACATGAGGGAGGATCTATGCCACAATACTAGAAATTGAAAATACAATTAATTATACTTAAACAGAAAATGAGCAACATCATAAGCATAATTCAAACCATGGATCTCACAGGATAATTAAATAAACAAAACCACAAAGTCTCCCAAAAAACTCAAAATACTGGGTCAACAACCCAGGATCATGACAGACAGATAAGGAAGAAGGAACTACCAAGGGATGGGAGAAGAACTAGAGAAGATGTACAAGATGAAGGCGACAGTGGTTCCCTTGGTAATTGGAAAACTTGGGGAAGTAACCCCCAAACTGGGGAGTGGCTCCAGCAGAATCCAGGAGCGACAACTGAGAAAACAACTGGAAAACAGCTAAGACACTGCAAAGGACCCTCAAGCTCTTAGTCCATATTTTATATATATATATATATATATATATATATATATATATATATATATATATATATATATATATATATATATATATATATATATATATATATATATATATATATATATATATATATATATTCACTACCTTTATTATGTAATTTATTATTGCTTCATAAAAAAAAATCCTTAAGAAGACTATATAGATTGAGATTAGGACTGATGGCTATTAAACAGATCCACCCTAAAACTTTCTTACCAGCCACCCCTGCAGTATGCAGTCTAATTGGCCTTGGCTGTTTGTCCTTTCTCTTTTACTTGTGCCTAAAGTGTGGTTTATATATTTTCTTTGCCACATCTGTACCTTCCATGATCCTATCCTCGCCTCCAGTGTTGGCCACACATAATGTATTTACAACTAGACTGTTGATGCCTCCAGTGAAGCTCCACTGTGGCACGTGCTGAATAGCCCGTGAGACCATCTGTATCTTGCCGTTCAGCTACACTTCGTCTCTCTGGTCCAGATCTGCCGGGTCTAGTGGAGCACCAGCACCTCCAGGCTTTGGTTCTGGCTGGAGTGGATATCAACCAGCTTCCCCCAGTTGAGCTCTTTAAAATAGGATTAGGCGCGCTTACTGGCTTCTTAGGAAACACAGCTCCATTGGCTTACACTTATCTGTAATGAACAGTCGTGAACTGATGGTAGAGGAATGAAGAACAAAATTTGCCTTTAGAAAAACAGTTCAAATAGCATATAGTTTGTTGTAGCTGATCTAGTTTACAGTATAACCTTGATTCAAGTGATTCTTTCAAGAATGCAGGTCACAATTTATCTAAATACCATCAAAAGGCCAGTGTTGCTTACTTTTTGTCAAAACGGACATTCAGGCAACTATATTCCACTGATTGATATTAAGAATTTAAGCACCCATTCATTAAAACTTTTACTTGACCAACTGGATCACATGAGTTGGTAAAAGCAAATAATTTTGTTATGTCATGTACTTTCAATCAAAAAATATTGTTTTTTCTAAGAGGTAATGTTAAAAATATTACCTCTTAGAAAAAACAATATTTATTTTTTTATTTTTATAAAAAGATCTAAAGGTATCTGTGTATTTTTTTTCCTTCTCATGTGAGTATATCTTCTATAGTGAGGGTATTCAAGATACTTCATGGCCAATGTAATTTAGCACAGTTAATTATTATTATTTCAATATCAGTATAGAGGTGTTTCTAGGTTGAATGGAGAACCAGTCGGTTGGGGGTCTTGGAAATGAAAAAAAAAATCTATCAGAAATAAAAACAAACCCCTTGAAAATTGATTGAAAATTCAGTAAGTAGTTGATTTTAAATGCAGACACCCTGCATTTGTGCATTAAGAAATGTGTCTCATCATATATTTCATTCTTTTAAGAATGCAGGTCACAATTTATCTAAATACCATGAAAAGGCCAGTGTTGCTTACTTTTTCTCAAAAAGGACATTCAATCTTTTGTCCGTTTCTGCGCGGCGAGGATAGAACCAAGAAAATTCGGATGATTGGATTTTTTTGCCATTGAGAGGTGCCAGCAAGACTTTAATGCTGTCAGCAAATTAATCAGTTATGATAGCCGGTACCAAAACAATTATAGTATCTGAAATTTGGCTCCCTGACCAGCCTTGGATAGCCGTCTCATTTTCTCCTGGATGTTATGTAAACAGATGCTCTACGCCCCCGCTTGTCCCGTCTTCTGACCTGTGTGAACTGATGTCCGTAGACCAAGCTGCTGATGAATATTCCACCTCTTATCAGGAACTGTTAGCTGAGGGGGGATTTTGGGTCAGCCCCACAGTAACCTGAACCCACTCACCTCCACTGGCCCCATTCCATCCCCGCCCCTCCCCACCCTAGCGCTCCAATGCTATTTGTGCTTACACTATGCTATGCTATGCAGAGGTTTTTTTGAACCTCATACATTACCCTGGTACGGGGCAAAGTATGAGATGTTTTTTTTTCTCCTCACTTACCCTATTGTATTTGCTATCTTTCCATCTTCTTCTTAAAACGGCAGCACCTTTGATGGCTGCAATGCCGCAGACACTTATCTCCCCTGTTTCTTTGATTTGTTTCTCTTTTCTTGGATGGGTGTTCTGGAACTCATGTCATTATATGTCTGACATGTAATGACAATGAACTGATTCTGAAATTGATTCTGATTCTGAATCTACTGAGAAGTAACAAACAATGTCTTATACCATCTCTTTTTTAATAAGAGCAGGACCTGATCCCTCTTACAGTAACTAAGAGGGATCCCAAAGTAGCTATTTTAGATATTTTATTAGCTAATCAGCATTAACTTTAGGCCTTACACATTGGCAGCCAAAAGATATCAGCAACTTTTTAAATTATCTATAGTTAATTTTGCTAAATTTACCTGGAATACTAGAATATATATTATATATAGTCTAATATATTTATATATAGTCTAATGTTGAAATCTTGTGTATTCTCAAATATAGTGCTTTTTGAAAAGACTATTTTATTGTGTTTTGATATGTTTAATATGCACTGAATGTTACTATAAGAGTGCCTTTAATCTGTTCCCAACAACTTGAGAGCCAGTCAGCAAAAATATACTTAAAAAATATAATTAATTGCCCAAAACTCACCCTGAGCCAGAAGCCCCTTTGAAAAATGACTTAATTTTAACTAATTTCTAATTCTACATTTTCATTTTATGTAGTTACATTAATTATCTCTCTCCAACTGTATTTTTAATGAAGCTTATGCATAAGTTTGATAAAAAAAAAAAAAATCTGTAGTCACTCATCTGCCCGCTTTCTCAGGTGTTCGGCTGCTAGTCTGTTCTTTAAATTAATTCCACTTTCTCACGCTGTCAAACTCAATACTGACATCATTACACTAGTCCAGTCATCTTCTTGCCTGCCTACTTTAAGCCAGTCAGCCTCCACTCTGGGTCTGTGTTTCTGTCATTCTCCCTTTCACGCACTCATTCACGCAACCTATCTCCGCCTCACCAAGTCACTCAAAGCTCCAACCAAGCCTCCATGTTCATCATCACCACTGGGATTCCGTTATGCCATGATGGGTCATCAGAATCTAATCACCAAATAGATTAATTTCTCAATCTTAATAAATCATGTTCAATTCTTCCAAATGATCTCTCCTTATTGAATTACAGTTATGAGTAAAAGAAAATGTGAAATTTAATGTATTCCGTTATTCATTTAAGCAGACTTTTCTCATGTTTCTCCCAAATCAGTACAAGTAGGAAAATTTTAACTTAAAACCTTCAGTTATGACTTCAATATTGTATACGTAGTGCAGTCAGTTTGGGTTAATTTCCTCAATCTCATTACCTGCTCTACTCCCAAGTTACAGCAAACATCTCTAGTTAAAAACCCTTGTCAGTCATGTCACCTTTATAATATGTTATTATAGAGGTGGTCTGGTCTAGAGTGTGTTTTCAGCAACACAGATGCTTCTGAATAAACATAGAAGTATTAATCTAATATTATAGCTGCATTTTTCTGGAACATTAGAAGACAAGAATATCCTAGCTATCATTAGACTGTGATTACAGTCCACCTTCTCTTCCACTCTCTCTGGGCTGTGAATTTTACATCTGGCACTGTGAAAATTGCTCCTTTATGTGGTATGTCTACAGTTTTAAAAAAAAGACTGCGTTGGTTCATATTAAGTTGTAGCTATATAGACCTTTTTTTTCTGACTTTTAAATTGTTACATACTGAAGAAGGTTAAGATATTTCCATATGAGGCAACTATAAGCAGATGAGAAGATATTGGCTTACAACTTATGATTAAAACTCAACTATCTAACTCTACAATGTGCATAGGTGTAAAATGCAGCCGATCAGTTATTTTAATTGTCAAATTTGGATTCAACACATCAAAATCCATAAAAAAAAATAGCACATTTTATCTCTGAAGAGGATGATTCCAGAAAAAAAAAGCTTGATAATATTCCCCAAAATAATTTAATAGTTTAATTTGATCACTTAGTCTCAGGTCAAGCACAGTCTTGAATTTGTCTGACACTATAGAAACTATAAAATGACTAATATAGGATACATATCCACACAAGCATATTTGTTAAGAGCAGTTATTTATAGTTATAACAATATGACAGCATGATTAGATGATTAAAATCTGTATGTGTATATAGGAAATGCCTGAGCTAGTTATAACAACAATACATCCTCATGAGCCTCACTTTGTTGTTCTTACTGACCTTGGCTTTACGCACCGAATCAGATTATCTCAATTAAATACATCTCAAGCAAGGAAATCACAGGGACCAATATGCTCTTAATTTTGATCTCTGACCCAGCAGATGTTAATGTCGTCCTTTGTGCTAGTTCCTTTGAAATTGGTGAATACATTACTGACATTCTGAAGGTCAGGTATAATACAGCCCCCTATATAAAATTCTCTTGAGTCCCTCATTCATCACCATGGGTAAATCCTCAAAAAATAATGTTGGGCTCAGAGGCTTGACGGAGGGACAGATATGCACACAGAGTCCAAGTAAAAGGTCTAACATGGCATTCAATTCTAGATTAAGGAAGGCTGATCTGACCCATCTGCTCTAATGTAAAGACAAATCAGATATGTTTTTTTTCTCTAGTATCTTGTAAAAATACAAAATTAAAAGCATTGCATGCAATGTGATGTTGTTGCTTCTGCGCTCTAATCATTACAGTCTAACACAGAGGTTTTCAGCCATTGGTTTTCAAGTAAGTATTTTTCTTTATTTTGAATTTTTATTTCATTAAAATGTTTATTTTATTTTTATTTTGACTGTCTAAGTGCATGTTATACAAATATGTAAAATATACTTCAGATATTCTTTAGCATTTTTTTTGTGATTTTATCTGTCAAATATCTTTTTGATCATCCTTTTCTTTCATGTTTATTTCTTGGGTTTATTGTACTCTTGTTCAGCATTTTCAATAAAACATCTAAAATTTTTTATTTTTTTATTATTTTATTTTATTGTAGTGTATTTATAGTGTACCCTGCCTCTCGCCCTATGACAGCTGGGATAGGCTCCAGCCCCTCCGCGACCCTGAACAGGATAAGCGGAAGCGAATGGATGGATGGATGGATTTTATTTTAAAATATTAGTCTCCAGCCTGTAGCTCACTATGTCTATACTTATTTATAGTAGTGCTTTCTGCTAAATGCTAAGCGTCAAGATGGCACATATTTGACAGATTTACCACATTCACTTCTTAGCTTAGCCTGTAAATATTAGCACTTTATACATTAGTGTAGCTCCTTATACACAGTACAGATGACGCTCATAAAAAAAAATGTTTTTAAGTATTTTGTTATGAAGAAAAAATATCAATGTGAAAGGTTTGAGGATATCTTTATATCAGCTGAGCAGTGTGTACCAAAGGGGTTTGCCGCATCAGACTGATAATGCTATCCACAGAGCAATACCACTAACATGCTAAGAAATTGCAATAAATAAATTTACACAAATATTAACTAACAATAGAGTATGTTAATCGATTTGTAGATCAGGTCAGGTTGTTTGATTTTTTTCATAGACAGATTTTAAAATAAATTAAATGTCAAGGTTAAATCCAAAAGTTAAGCCAGTTCTGTGCCAGGTGATCGTCGTGTGAGGTACAGGACACGGGGTTCAGCCCTTTGAGCTCAATTTATACAGCTAGGCATTCAGAAATCCTTCTTTGCATATGATGACATTTATGATATGGCCCAAAGGGAGGCTGAATGAAAAATAAGTAAAGTCACTGGGTAGCTTCTCCTGAGAATTTCATGTTAAGCTCCAAATGAGAAGCAATGACATTATTCTTGCCAACATTTTTATGGTGAATGCAGAGCTTTGTGTGAAATTGTAGACTGGATCAATACTGCTTCTCCAAGGATTTCTTCCATTCAAGATAACCTTATCCCAGCAGAAAGGGTGGCCCTACATAGCACACTTGATGAGAATGACAAGGAGCTACAGTAAGACAGTGGAGCTTTTTCCAAAGAGGCTTGAATCTTTTGTCATTATTGTTACCAGATATGAAAGTAACTGATGTGGAAACATGAGGCTTTTGTCAACATATGCTACGCCTCATTTGTCTTCTATTACCCAAGGTTGTTATATCTGAATCTCAAATATTAATTATTATAGTGGCACTTCATGTCAAAACATGCCATAGTTTCCTATCACAGAGATGGCTGAAGCAACAAAGAAAGTGAGCATCAGTGTCTGAAAATGCTTCATTTTGCTCATTGTCTTGAACAAAGAGGATCACTACCACTTTACAGTTTTTGCCACTTCAAGTGTAATTATATTTTAGATATGCTTTAAGTACAAATATTTTTTTACTTATTTTAAAGTTATACTATGCAGGATTTTCTTTCAAAAACATATACTCTTAAAAATTTCTTTCATTTATCACTTATGACTCACTATTTGCAGAGACCTTGGCCACAAAGCACAGAGGATCTGCATATAAAAATACATTCACACTTTGCATTCACACAAAACTTACCTTCTTGCAGGTTTGGGTGGACAACACTACTGTCTTTGGAACCACATACTGTATGTAGGCTTGCTTGTAATCTCTCTCTCTCTCTCTCTCTCTCTCTCTCTCTCTCTATATATATATATATATATATATATATATATATATATATATTACAGGTGGGATTTTAACGTGTTAATTTCGATTAATTAACGAATTAAAATTTTTAACGCATTTTAATCGCACTTTGCAACATGGAACGTTTCTCAGTGCACGAGGTCCAGGCATACAGATTATATCGACGCACAATGTCCAAATTCAGGGGCTGCATCGTTTGACGCAGAGACATATATACTATGTCTGTATATATGTCTGTGGTCCAAAGGACCCGGCCCACGTAGACCGGGTCCTTCGCAGTCCACGAAGACCGCAAAGGCCGGAAGTGAGCGCAGCTAGCCTTCATATCAGCATCGCCTGCCCTCACCTCTGCATAGCTTATGTCGCCTAGCAAAGTGAGTGTGAAGCACAGCTGTGTAAAAACAGCTGGTTTAATGGAGAACGAACATTTGCTCCTTTTTGTGGTTTAATGTTAATTATTTTTTTCAAAATAAGCTGTTAAAACAAGCCTGGCACATTTCAACATCAAGGAATACTGCTGACCAAATGATTAATTTCGAGCTATATTAAGTGAGACATTAATGTTGACTAAAACTATCCAGTTATGATGCTTAACTTTAATTTCAGGAGTTTGCTTATCACAGGAGCGCTTCCACCCTTCATTGGTCTGTGTAGTAGACTGGTGGGAAAATAAACAAAATTTTGAAGTTTAAGCTTATGTAGATTCATTAATTCATCAACAAGACTTAAATTAATATTTATCATGTTAAATATTGAAATGTGATTAAAATGCGATCAATTAATTACAAAGCTTTTAATTAATTTGATTAATTTTTTTAATCGAGTCCCACCCCTAATATATATATATATATATATATATATATATATATATATATATATATATATATATATATATAGACTACACACACCGGTGCCATCATGCACTCAAGAAGACTTAAGAACAGGGGGGGATCTATGGAATGAGCTGCCCCTCATGTAAGGTCAGCCTCCACTCTGCATGTTGTTTAAGGTACGCCTTAAAACTCATTTTTATTCTTTGCCTGTCCAGCTGGAGTGAGAGCTATTTTAGGCTGTTGTATTATCTTTTATATTTTTGTGATTTCTTATATATCTTTATTGGTGTGTGTGTGTGTGTGTGTGTGTGCGTGTGCGTGTGCGTGTGCATGTGTGTATGTGTATGTTTGATGTAGTTATTTTATTTTGTTATCCTTTTTTTCATGTATAGCACTTTGGTCAACCTTGTTGTTTTAAATGTGCTTTATAAATACATTTGGATTGGATTGGATTATCCGTCTGGAAGTCCCACAAAATCTTGGTTTGTCATTCTCTACCACCCATGGGGGCGTATCCCATTTTGGCCTCAGGACTTCAAGGCCACGTGGTTATGGTGTTCCATGTATTCCCTGCCTGCTAGCATCTTGCACCCTGCTGTTGTTTTCTGGATTGTCTCAGTGACATCTCTGCACAGCCTGCACTTGGGGTCTTGCCTTGTGTGGTTGACCCCAGCCTCTATCGAACTTGTGCCTCTGTACTGTCTTTCAGCCCAGCTTTGTCCAGCCATTGGTAGGATTTTCAGTATCAGCCACTTCTTCTATTGGCCAGTGGTACATGCCATGCAGGGGTCTTTCCATGATGGTTCCTGTTCCTTCTCGTCTTCTTTCTCGGGTTTTTGCTGCCTGAGGTATTCACTAAGCAGATGATCATTTGTGGCCATCTTCCTGATGTACTAATGGAGCTTTGTTGTTTCATCCAGGATAGTGGTTCTGACACTCACTAGTCCTTAGTCTCCTTCTTTCCGCTTAGCGTACAGTCTCAGGGTGCTGGATTTGGGGTGAAATCCTCCGTGCATGGTAAGCACCTTTCTTGTCTTGATGCCACTGGCTTCTATTTCACCTGGCAGGGCATAGGTGTTGATTGTCCGGATCTTGTTCTTCCCATTCAGCTGACTCTTCGGGACTTGACTCTCTGCAGGTGCTTGGCAGTTACAGGTTTCCTAGTGGCCTCTTCATGGTTCCCATTTGCCTGTGGGATTCCAAGGTACTTGTAGCTGTCCTCAGTGTCTACAATGTTGGTTTCTGGTAGTGCAACCCCCTCAGTTCTGACTACCTTCCCTTTTTTTTGTTACCATTAAACCATTTGACTACCATTCAACTACAATTCTTCTGTCCGAATGACATTCTGATGTCATTCCTGTATATCCTTTGGTGTGGATCAGTGAATTGATGCCTAATTTACTTGATATCATCCATATAGACTAAGTGGCTTCATTCCGTAGTCCGTATCTGTTGCCAGTCCTGTTGATGATCTGGCTGAGGGGGTTTAGGTCTATGCAGAATAGCAGCCAAGGTTGCCATGGTATACATCAAATGATTGGTTTCAGTGATGATCAAAGTAGGGATTGTCCATAGTACTGCATTCACATCTTCTAGTAGACTTTCACAGGGTACTTCATGTAGTCTTGGTGATCGACCACTGGGGGTCCAGGTTTCCATCTTAGCCATGATCTTATCTTTCAGGTTAGCTGCACTGGCATTTAACATATCAGTTTTTTTTGGGGTATGGTACCCAATCTCAGAGTGTGGGGATAATGATATCTCCCCCCTGACCTGATGTCCTGGCTCCCTTTTGTTGTAGTTTTTGTGTTGTACCTCGTCAATCTCTAGTTGCGATAGCAGTTGCTTCTTACAGATATTGGAACACTGAGCTACTAGTTGTTTCTATGTCTGGATGCTGGGTGTTGAAGAATCCATAGGTCCCACATCTTCTTCATGTAGTCCCTGTCATTGGATTACATTTGCAGTAACATTCCAACAGTTCCCAATGCTCATCTCATGTCCTCTTGTGCCATATCCTTGTTCCAGTAGCCCATTTATCATCAGTATGCCCTGGTTCCTCAACACCTGACGTGGACCTTGTTAATCCAGGTGGATTGGCAGTATGGCTTCAGTTATAGCTTTCTCACTCATATTCCGAGCATGGTGGGGTCTAGCCTGGGAACCTTACTGGATGCCGCTGTAGGATAGGAATGTGACGGTAAAGTTCAAAGATACTATCCATTTACTTCCCATAGGGATCTGACTGTTATAATGTGGTATAAATGGTGCAATACTTTAAAAAAAAGTATAATATTCCATTTTGAGTAATGACCCAGCATTGTTGTACTACAATGCAACAATTTGCTGTTCTGTCATACTAAAGTGTTTTGAATGGATTGTACTCATACACAGAGTGCGCTGTCCGCTGAGTTAATAACATAAATGAATGCTTAACATTTTGACTTGATTTTCGGTTGTTTTTCAAATGACTGTTACAGTTGATTAATTGGCTATATGAGTAATTGCCATTAAATAAAGCTTTATGGCTTGCCTCATTTACTGACTATGGAAAGCGTGACGGATAAGGTTGAAACAATATTCAGTGTGAAGATCATAAAGCAGTAAAATATAATTTAAAAATGGTAACGTGGAATATCTGGGGATGAGTGTCTAGAACTCTGCATGCAAATTCTCTATAATTATTGTAGGGTCTTTGCAATAAAAAAATGCCTTGAGGTGACTGTTTGGTGTGATTTGGCTCTATATGAATAAAATTGAATTGAATTGAACTGAATTGAATTAAATTTAACAGTAAAATAATAAATCTTTAGATAAATAATTCTAATAATTTAGGACCTGACAGTCATGACAGTCCTGTGAAAAACTAAGTACACACCATGATTGTTATATAATCACCTTTAGCGGCAATAACTTCAAGTAATTGTTTCTGTATGATCAGATTTGCACGTTTTTGTAGAGGACTTTTTGCACACACTTCT
Source organism: Archocentrus centrarchus (assembly GCF_007364275.1). Taxonomy (NCBI): domain Eukaryota; kingdom Metazoa; phylum Chordata; class Actinopteri; order Cichliformes; family Cichlidae; genus Archocentrus; species Archocentrus centrarchus. Next base: position 10,286,249 of record NC_044366.1, read on the forward strand.
TTACAACATTGCTTCACTTCCTGCCACAGCATTTCAATCAGGTTGAGGTCTGGACTTTGACTGGGCCATTGCAACATCTTGATCCTTTTCCTTCTCAGTCATTCTGTTGTAGATTTTCTCGTGTGCTTGGGATCACTGTCTTATTGCATAACCCAAGTTCATGGTTGACTCAATAATGGCAAGATGCTCAGAAGGTCCTGTGGTTGCAAAACAAGTTCAAATCATCACCCCTCCATCACTGTTTGGCAGTTGTTTTGAGTTCTGACACTGTGCATTATGGCCAGACATTTCTATTTTGGTGTTGTCTGTCCAAAGGACATTGTTTCAAAAGTCTTATGGTTTGTTCAGATGCAACTTTGCAAACCTAAGCCATGCTGCCATGTTCTTTTTAGACAGGAGAAGCTTTCACCTGGCAACCCTTCCAAGCAATTCATACTTGACCAGTCTTTTTCTCATTGTACTGTCATGAACTTTAACATACTCCCTGAGGCCTATAGAGTCTGAGATGTCTCTCTTGGGTTTGCAGTTTCTCTGAGCATTGTGGCATTTTATTAACACATACCTGAAAGCTCCAGACGAGTAAACTGCCAAATCCACTGCTTTATCACTTGCTGATGAGCCATTAATCAAGTGAATGTGATTCGCAGCACCTGGCTGCTACTTATTCTCTTAATTGTTATGGAAGCAGTAAGGGTGTACTTTTCAAAAGATAGAGTCCAGGACTGTGATGTCGATAGTCAATATCGATAGTATGCAATCAAAATTTGAATTGAACATAATGACTGTTAGTCATTGATATGAATGTTAATTATTTTGGATCATAATGCCTTAGGTTAGGTTCAGGTGTAAAAATGTCTCTTTATCAGGCTACAAGAAGGCTGACAGTTAATAGCATCACAAGAGGCACAAGCTCCAATATTTGCATTCAGGCAGAAAGAAGAAGGTACTTCTGTTTTGAAGCATGTATCCTCTCTGTATACTAATTATCAGCATGTCAGACACACTTGCTGCTAACTGTCAGTTTAATTTCTCTAACCTCAGACCAGGATTCACACCTGGAGCTCGATGCTCTCAGTGCTGCAGTCTCTTGAAATAGAAACTAGTTTTTTGTGACCCAAAACTCCAATAGTTTTATTTTTTTCCAAAAAGGAAGAAAATAAAAAGATGACACCACAACCCCCTGCTTACCTTAACATAACACATACTGCATGCCATGCTGTGTGAACAAACAGTGCCATGGAATATGTGTGGGAATAACAGTAGAATCTCAATTTATAACATTATGGCAGTTTCCCTCAAGACACTGATGAAGCAATAGACAGTACTAGCAGGAATGACTGACAAATCAGACTTGGGAAAGGACTGTCAGATATTAACTTGGACTTTGGGCTGCTGAAAGGTCTCAGTCTTTCATTATACCCATGGCAGTGCCTGAGCCAATGAGATAAAAGCTTCTGCGTTTGTGAGAACCAATCAGTAATACTCTGAAGAGACCCAAGCCAATTAATCTCTTTGGTGACATGAGCTTTGGAGAAATGGCCTGGTTAACTCCTGGTGGCGTGCTGAGTCTTCATCGAAACCCTGCTGCTTTCCTTTCATCTCATGACAGACAAAACTGACGTCCCCTGCAGCAGAGAGAACTTTGAGAGGTTTTGTCTCCGTTTGAAACTGTACCTGTTCTTTCAAGCACTGAAAAGACAAGCTCTATCCTGGAATCACTTCAACAATCTTTTGAAGAATTTGCTGTCAGAATAATTTATGCATGGGGAGTATGCAGCTACTTACTGCATCTTTTCAGGTCTTTTTTTTTTTTTATTATTTCTGTGTAGTGAATACTAGACTAACTGGCAGACCAACATGTCTACTCTCAAACCTCCCAGTAGATCAAAGCGAAGGAGACAGTCCTCCACTTCTAGATGTCACAATGAATCATGCCCTTTCTCCTCAATCTCTGGAGTTGGAATTTTTTTTTTTTTGAACTTCCTCACAACAAAGATTCTAGGTCTAACAATTTTAGTAGGCCTGAGGCATACAAGCATCCTCAGCATACAGTACTCTAAATTATACGGACTGAATTAATGGTACCTTTGGTGTTAAATGATATGAATAAAACAACCATTGTAACAATGCTTGGCATATTCTCGCTTTAGAATAAACACTGGGATTTCTTTCTTTCTTTCTTTCTTTCTTTCTTTATTTATTTCTTTCTTTCTTTCTTTCTTTCTTTCTTTCTTTCTTTCTTTCTTTTCTTTCTTTCTTTTTAAATTGTGTGATTTGATTGAAATGTAATTCATTTAGACAGTGAATCCAATCACACACTTGAACTTGTAAGCACCAATTGAATACATCTCTCTTCTGGCACAGCTGTGGTTCCAGCCCACATTGCAGCCAAGATTAATGCTGTAAACATATGGTATTTCACACAGTGTTGTTCAAGGTGTTCTCTGTTACAGTTGCATGGATTGGGAGGAATAAAATATCATTAATATTTAATACAAGACAACACTAGCCTGGATTAAGAGTGATTATCACATTGAATACTAATAGTTTTGCAGACAGTTTTCTACAAATTACACAAATCAGTGTACTCCTAGTGCCAGTCCCAAGCCCAGATAAATGGGGTGGGTTGCATCAGGAAGGGTATTCAGCATAAAAGACTGGCCAAATCAAACAGAAGAAGAAGCAAAATATTGCCACCTAAATACCAAAGTAATATCGAAGTAACAACCAAGTAATATCGTGTATCAAAAATGGTTTTAACTGAGTAATATTACACTGAAATGTAATTGGGTAATAAGGAACCAGAAACTGGAGGTAATATTGTGGAAATAAACATATGTATATGAGGTAAAACCAATTCGTAATAGTATAATTTGCATACAGGAAATTATATATAATTTTTATGATGTCATTCAAAACTTCAAAAGTTATAAGGCTCTCCTACGGGTTTTAATAAACTTTTACTTGGCTAATAAGTATACTGTATATGTACCCATGATGTCAAGGCAGGAAAATCAACATCACAAACAAGTATGCACTCAGATTAGCCACTAATTTCAAAGTAGCACTGTAGGCTTGCTTCATCTTCTATGCTAAACAGTCTTCTCATGAAAAGAGTGGTGACTAACAGCAATCTAGAGGAGTTCATAAGTGAATGAGGCAGTGTTTTGACAGGACCCAAGCACCCTGATAACCAAGCATAACAGATCTGTCTCCTCTATTTGTCCATCTTTGCTGAGTGCATAATTTTACATGTCTGATAGCCAAACGATCCTCACTATCAGTTTGACATATGAAAGAGAATGTGGCAGAGGGGGTAATGGAGCAGGCGTGTTGTCTTCATGCATTCAGGCCACATACCCAAACATTTTGATGCTGTTGCTACCCATCTGGCCTTTCTCCACCTATATATTCCATCCTGGGTAAGACCTGCATCAAAGAGCGGTCAGGATGACTGAAGATAATCTTGTATCCTATCATGTTGAGTAAGCTATTATGTGACACTGTGGAAGAAACTGACATGGATGTGGCGACTTAAATGATGTTTAAACAGGAATAAAAGCCTGTGGCTCTCTATGGGAGTTTTCTCTAAAAGGCACATATCTACTCCCATAAGGAATGCACTGCAGTTGGAGAGACATGTCTATGTGTGTGTGTGTGTGTGTGTGGGTGGAGGAAGGATGGAGTGGGAAGGATGGTTATAAGGACTGTATTTCACAAAGCATAGCAATTTGTCATCACAGTGTCTCCATTTTCAAAGCTATTCTTCTTAAGAGAAGATAACTTGCTGCTTGCTTTTCATATGCACCCAGAGTCTGTTTAACTCAGCATTCATTTAAATCACAGATTTGCCTTCTAAGGCTCATCATCATAATGCTTGTACACTATTTTGTCAGTATACAGTGTATAAATTATAGGGGGGGAAAATCAAATTTGTCAAAATGAATATTTGTATATTACTAATTTCTGCATAGAGCATAGAACAAGTATTTTTGTGTATGTGTGCGTGCGCGCATGTGTCATAAACAACAGAAGCTTTCATTAATATTAAGTTCAGACAACTACTGTAAATTGGGAAAATATGTGCTTTTTTATGGATGTAACCAAAATAATAAAATATTCAACCACAACCACACAATATCTCTTCACCCATATTTTCATATTGTGAAAATAATGTGAATAATATGAAGGCCATGAAGTTCTCATACCAGATTCTAATTTGGGTTCAATTGTCGTAGGATGTTTGCAATCTGTTTTTTCTGTTCTTTTGTGAAAGGACCCTAGCCCTCCATGCCTTGGGTCTGCCCCCAATGATGTGATGAGGATATCAAGGCTGGAGTTGGCAACAGTTCATTGCCAGACTGCAGTTGCCACTATTGTGCTCACTAGGCCTCAGTTAACAGTTGTTTCTAAATATTTGTCCACGCTAACGCCAACTCTTGCCATTTGCCTCAGTTGTCGGTCCACTACCCGCTCAAAGAACCTGCAGGTGTGGAAACATACTCACCTGTCGCTCAAAAAAAGCCTCCGGCCAAACTTACCTGCTTTGTCATTTGGTCTTGTACAGTAAGCTGTTCAACGAAGGACTCACCTGCTTACCTGCCTACCCACTCTCCACCTGCTTCCACTGCTCCACTAGCTGCCTGCAAACTCCCCACAAGCATCTTCCAAGCCATAGCCCAAGTAAGACCATTTCTCTTCCATAAACATCACTATGTAAATGGATTCTATCTTTTGGGAATTCCATAGTACTGCAGAGACTCCCTGCCACTGGTTCCCTTCATGAAAGCTTTTCCCCATTCCATAATAAACTTTATTTTTTGTCAAACCATCAATAGACAAACATGTTTTCTGCTTTTAAGAGCAGGCTTAAATATAAGCTTTGTTTTGTTTTGTTTGTTTTTTTTATTAAGCTCATAGTTCGGTCTGGGTGAGGTAACCCTGAAACATCCCATATTAATAGTGCTGTGGGCTTGGGCTGCTGGAGGACTGGAGTGTTTCTCCTTCACTTCCCTCCCTTTGTGCTATTGTTGCATGCTATCAGCTTTTGTCTGCTCTCTCCTGAGTTTGCATTTTGTCCTGTTTATTGTTCATGTTCATCTCTTTTGCTGCTCATATGGGATCATCAGATTGTTAGGGCTTACTCTTTAATAATATAGGGTCTTTACCTTACAATATAAAGTGCCCTGAGATGGCTGTTCTTGTGAGCTGGGTCTATATAATATAAATTTGAACTGAACTAAATTAAATAGCATGCTATGTCATTTACCATGTTATAGCCCCCCCCCCCCCTTTTTTTTTTAATATTCCCCACCTTAACCTTAAATGTAACCCTAACCTTTTTGTATGTCATTTAAAGCCATAAAAATTGCAGGCACAAAGTTTCTAAAGCTTAGATACGACATGCAAAACATGCCAGAAGTGCCGTGTTTTTAAACACAATCCCATGACATTAGGTTGCATCACTGTGCAGGTATACTTTATGTGTCCAATATCAGTCAAGCTCCCACTTTGTCATCTGTCCAGAAGGTCAATCATTACATAAACAAACAGCTCTAAATTTGTTGAAATAGGAGATCAGCTTTCTCCTCGGGTGAGATTATAATGACAGTGAATCAATTGACTTCAATAACAAAGCTGATATAAATCCTCTCTAGCTATGGCCTGAAATCCCTGCTGTCCAAATGCAGGCATCAGTTACCCTTTTTCACATGACAGTGAATGACAAAAAAAGGATTAATAGGTACAGATCTGTGAAGTTGAAATGTCCAAAGTAGAAGTTAAATGTCACAGGCCTGGTTTGATGAACAAATATGAAAACACTTAGATAGGTTTCCCAAATTTATAACAGTATATTGTCTTTGTGTCATGCAGCCATGAGTCCAATCAGTAGTGACATAAGGTTACTTGGCTGGGTGCCTAAAAGCACACCAATAAATCTTATTCAGCTTGACCACTGCAGGTGGAAGTATTATAGTTTAACCTTATTGAACACTGCCTATGATGGTGAGATTGTACTTGAATGTACCTGAAACTGTTTATTTCTATAACTGAGGAGATTTTTTTTTTGTCTTTTTGAATCATGGGTAATAGCAATTAAAAGTGATATTTTATTCTTTCCTTGATCTCTTCCTGCTCTTCCTGCCACAGATGTTTATTGTTGACTTTACAGTTTCGGCATCTCAGCGTGTAACTGAATCCTTGGCATACTTATACTCATATCCTCCATAGTATGAGGGTGAACGGAGGTGCTCAGGCGTCAACTTGTGTGATGTTGCAATCGCTCCTGCATTTTTTTTAACTAATTCTTTTTTTTCCCCTATTCTTTCCACTTTTTCACATTTCTTATCTTGTAGCAAACATTTTTAACATAAATAGACTACCAACTGGTGTCCCGGGGACCACAAGAATAAATTACTGTAAGAAGCGAATATAATAGCAGAGTAATAACAGCAATGCTTATTTATTTTTGTATAATTATTAGATACGTAACAACTTTCATTAAAGAAAAAAAAATATTATTATTGCAAAGTTACATTTAATTTTCAGATTTTCTCAAACAGAAATGTAGACATTTCTTTAATAGAACTTGCAGCTTTTATCCAAAGAATAATCCACATTATCATTTAAAGCTTATTTACTATTGTTTGACTATCACTTAGTTTTCAGTAATTTTAAGTAAACATAATTAATTTTGTATTTATATGATGAAACTAATCAGGTTCATTTTGACCTCAATATATAATTGAAATAAATGCACCAGGCAGCCCAGAGATGTAATTTCACCAGGGTGTCCTGGGCCATCCAGGAGACTTCCTGGTTAAGTGCCGGTACCATCTCAGCAAGTTCCTGTTGATGAAGAGGAGTAGTGGCTCTACTCTGAAGCACTCCTAAATGAAAGTGCTGCACCCTAAGGCTCCTCTCAGTCACTACCCACAGCTTGTGAACATACAGTGCTGTGAAGAAGTATATTCCTGATTTCTTTTTCTTTCTTTTTTTTTTTTGCATATTTCTCACTCTTACATGTTTCAGATCATCAAACAAATTTTAATATTAGACAAACATAACTAAATAAAAAATTGCAGTTTTAATTTATTATTTCATTAACTAAGGGGGTGGGGGGTGGGGGGGCTATCCAAACCTACCTGTCCATGTGTAAAAAAAAAAAAGAAAAAAAAAGTAATTGCCCCCTAAACCTAATGACTGGTTGTACCACCCTTGGTGGAACAGTGGAGTTGCTGGTGTGTTTAAGATTATTGCCACATAACCCAAGTGTGCTTATGCTTTAGGGCATGAATTGATGGTCAGACATACTCCTTCAGGATTTTCTGGTAGAGAGCAGAATTAATGGTTCCATTAATCTTCCAGCAAGTTGTCCAGGTCCCGAAGCAGCACATCATCACACTACCACCATGTTTGACTGTTGGTATGATGTTCTTTTTATGAAATGTTGTGTTAGTTTTACACCATATATAACGAGATTCAAGTCTTTGTCTCTTCAGTCCACAGGATATTTTCCCAAAAGCCTTGGGGATCATCAAACTGTTTTTTTGAAAATGTGAAAGAACACGAAGTCTTACCTTTGAGTTCTTTTTGGTCAGCAGTGTTTTTTGCCTTGGAACTCTCCCATGGATGCTATTTTTGCCCAGTTTCTTTCTTTTTGTTGAATCATGAACTCTGCCCTTAACTGAGGCAATTGAGGCCTGCAGTTTTTAGACATTTTTCTGGGTTCTTTTGTGACCTCCTGGATGAATCGTTGATGCGCTCTTGGAGTGATTTTGGTAGGCTAGCCATTCCTGGGAATGTTGACCACTGTTCCAAGTTTTCTCCATTTGTGGATAGTGGCTCTCACCATGGGTCACTGGAATCCTAAAGTATTAGAAATGGCTTTGTAACCCTTTCCACACTGATTTTCAGTATTTTAATAACTTCCACCTCTCCATCCAAATAGTGAAGCCAGCAATGGAGTCTTTCTTCTTTACTGACAGATTACCCCTACCCCTCTTGAAACTGTGATGCTATAATTTAGGATCAATGGTAAACATTAACTGAATAAATTGTTGTATTTATTGAAAGTGCATAGGGAGAACTGGATGCTTTTGACTGGAGTCCCCTGGGATCGCAAAGCATTTGTATTTTTAAAACACACTTGTCAAAGCAGAAACAAAAAATGATGACGTGACATCATTATAAACAAATTTATTGACAAAGTCACAAAAATAGAATGAAAGAAAAAAACACCTGTGAAATATGACAAAAAAATATACCCCTGAGGTCTGCGTGGATCCCAGTTGGTAGGATGAGAGTTAAGTCTTGCCCTCTCAAACATGCTGATTGAGAGAGCTCTTGCCTTTTTTATTTGCTGTGGGAATACTTGTTTCTTTGGGACAGCGGATTGCAGCCAAACATCTTCATGCTGCTCACATCGTTTACTCCAGAGATTAGCTGAATGCCCTGAAGCCAGGTAGTCTGTTGGCCAGAACAATAGTGATTTTAATCTGGAGACAAACAGAATGAGGATGCAGAGGTGGCCAGAAGAAGAGAAAAAAGAGAGATGGGGAGAGACAGCGGACAGTTTTGGAGAACCAGAGATATAGTATAAGACATGTCTCCCCACTCTCATCATAGGGTTGCTTCATCCAGCATGTGAGCTGTCCCACCAGAAAGGAAAGAGCAATAGGTCTGCTATATGCAAATGTTAAGGATATAGCATATAGCAGGATGCAAATGCATTCATCCTGCTGAACCATAAATTCTGCTTCAAAAGGGACATCAAGCACTCCTCAACAGGAAGAAGACAACCTTCAGAGCTGGCAATAGGAGGAGGTGAGAAAAGTTCAGTGAATTGAATGCATTGCTCCTCAGTCTCTTGTGAAAGTCCTTTCACATTTCATACCCTGGCTCCTAGGCTCATTGCACTCTCCACACTCTACATTAGGGCACCTCCTCTCCTCCTACTCCAATCATCTTCACTGCTGACCAAATCAGGGGACACGTGGTGTGACTCTACTCAGGCAAGTCCACAGGTCCTGATGACATAAGTCCCAGGGTTCTCAAAGCTAATATCCCCAGCTATGTGTAGTGTTCCATGCAGATTTAAGTTCAGGATGAACCAGATTTAGGTTCAGGATGCCTTAGGCTCAAGATGAACCTAAATCTGCAAAGGGTCCCGGTGCAGTGGAAGAGATCATGCTTTGTGCCTGTGCCAAAGATATCACATCTCATTGACCCTAAGGACCTCACTGACATCACACACAATGAAGACTCTAGAGAGATTTATCCTGGACTAGACTTTGCCTATCAGCCCCAACTTGGAGTTGAGGATGCCATCCTTGACCAGCTCAACCATGTCTATGCCCACCTGGACAAGCCAGGGCTCTACTGGATGATAAACTGACAGTGATGCCTCCTTAGTAACCCTGATAGAACCGGTTGTGCATATGAGCAGGACCAGAACACTGGTGACTCCTGTTTCCATCCATGGGGTCTATGTGGAGACAGTGGAGGGTTACAGATACCTCAGTGTTCACATTGGCAATGTACTCAACTTCATCTGGTGGACAATGCTCAGGATGTTTTATGAACCTATTGTGGCAAGTGCCATCCTCTGTGCTGTGGTGTGCTGGGGTAGTAGACTCAGGGGAGCAGATACAGATCCCAAGACACCCAATAATCGGCTTGCTGATAGGCAAGGCTAGTAACATTGTGGGTGTGGAGCCTGACATTGTGACGGAGGTTTCAGACAAGAGGATGCTGTCCAAGTTATGGACAGTATTAGATAATCCTTCACACCCTTCTCATCTTGGGCTGGACAGCCACACAACCATGTTCAGAAAAAAACTAATTTCACCATACAGAATGCAGCAGGAAAATTATTCCTACCTGTGACCATCAAATATTTACAGTTTCTCCTTATGGCACCTGGACTATTTTCACTTGTAATATCTTGTTTATACTGTACCTGGTATTGTTGAATTTGGGGATATTTAATGTCACATTGCACTTTGAGCACTTGTTTTTACTTATTTTTTCCTTTTTTAGAGTTTACATTTTCTAGCTTTCGTATTTGTATTTTTATTGAGCATCTGTAATAAACAGTTTCCTCCTGGGATTAATAAAGAATTATGGTTCTGATTATGAACTGTGCACAAACTTACATACACAATGCATTAGCTACAGCAACAGCATGTTTTTGTTGTTGTTCTTCTTTGTTTTTATCCTTCATTAACAAACCATCCTTTTCTGACACAGTCAACACAGCTTCTCTGGTTAGTCTGAGCATGGAAGAGAATGAGAAAGGAGCTGATCACACAGCTTTCTTACTTTAGTGAACAGCTGAAACACCTACACTGGTTTCTGCTTTTGTCATTAGACAGGATGTGGATCAAGGTACATTTTTGGGGGGGTTCAGGGGGGTGTTCAACTGACACAGGCAGAAACCCAAAATAGGTGTTTTTTAATTGTTGTTTGTACAGTCTGGGGAAAAAATAAACAAGGAAAAAAAATAGATTTTCTGTTTTCTTTCTGTCATTTGTCATTCTGAATTACAAAACAAATGTAGCATTTTTTTTTTTTTTTTTTTTTTTTTTTTAGTGGTTGGTGGGCTCACAGCACCCTCTTCCTTTTAATTAGCACTGGCTGGCATGCTTTATCAATTGGATTTGCACTGTACTCTTCAAAGTAAAGTGCCTTAGTTTATATAAGCCTTTATTCAAAAAAGAGGTGTCATACATAATGACAATAAAACCAGTTGGAAACGACTTGAAAAATGAAGCCAACACTAGTTTAATGTGCCAAAAAGTGCTGTTCCACTTAAGGCTGGCTCAAAGAGCATGTCAACCCATAGACTCCAATCTTAAAGCTTTAACAACTTAACAGCATTAAAATGCATATTAACAGCATGGTACAAAAAATTATTTTGGTTTCCATTTTGGAGCATTTTAATGAAATTATCCAACAATAATACTACTTTCTGTGTGGTACAACTGTTTGTGCTCCAGTTTTGGTGAATGAAATTCCAGCATTTTATTAGTCTGTGATTTTGCACTAATTAGTATGTTTGCGTTGCACCTGGATGCAGCTTAATAACCAATCTTGTCAGCATAAACTGATAACTGAACGTGAGCTTCTTGTCCAAATATGGCGATCTAACTCCAAAAAAGCATAACTTGCTTATACTTCAAAATGAGGCTTCAAAAGGCCAATGGATAATGGCTAGTGGTTGCTTAATCCATCTTTTGTTGTATGAATGTTTTTAATCTGTTATACAGTAACGGAATTCCACAATATTTTAGTGAATTAACTGCTTATTGTATTAAATGTTGGTATTTATGACTGACCACAGAGAAGGTTCATGGATATAACAAAGGAAGACATGCAGAGGGTTGATGCTGCAGAAGTGTGAGGTGACACAGGAGCCACTCGTTGCACTCCTAAAAGAAAGTCAAAAGAAGAGAAGCAGAAGAAGAAGTGAAAATGCTACATTATGATTTATGGCTAAAGTGTAGAAAATATTTTGGGAGGGCTACTTCATTGCCAAGTAGGAAAAATAATCCAATGTTCAATCATCTGATTTGAAAACAATAATTCAGTGAAATGTATCCATCAAACAACCAACCATCCATCCATCCATCCATCCGTCCATCCATCCATCCATCCATCCATCCGTCCATCTTTCTCACTGCTTATCAAATTCAGGGTTGCAGCACAAGAACTCCACAGTTGCTAGAAGTTGGTAAATGTAGTTCTATGTATTGTATAACACATACAAAACTTAATGCAGATGAGTGGAAAGCAACTGTGGAGAACTAATGATATTATTTTTAGAAACTCCCCAGAATTAATTTAGGAATAATTCTAATAAAGAAAGAACCCCACCTGCAGAAGGACAAGTAATACGATGCTAGGAGTAACAAATGACGTTCAAGTCCTTCTGGCAGAGATATTGGGAGCTACAACCCCATGGGGATAAGTGGGTGGGCAATAATGTCTTCCCAGAGGCCCCACCGGCACCCTGACTCCCCCACAGGAAAAGGGATAGGTTCAGTGCACATACACAAATAAAGTAACGTTATTCACCCAAGAGACTCCAGAGCTATACAGGTAAGACCACACATGTATCACTTCAATTTATCATTCTCACAGGGCAGGCTTTGCAAACACAGTGTAGCTGTGCTAGATCAGCTGATATCAAACATGGCCAGACACAGGCATACCAGCAGCTCAGTGAAATGGCAATGTGCAAAATGGGGATTAGGTCATTGTGGCTTGCAACAAGTATAAACAACACATAGCATCAGTATGCTCCCATGCAACATTGCTATCTCTGTCCTAAAAGTCACAGAGTGAAATTTTTGAAAAATTCTTGACCTAAATCAGAAATGTATTTGCTGGCTTTCCTCTAGCTGAATTCATTTCAGACAAATGCACCACACTGATTTCAGTTTCAAATATCTTCCTTATACCATTTCTGCTAAAATGAAACCTAAAAACTTTATAGGAAAACTGATTCCTGTTACTGCAATTAAAAAATGTTTGCAGTTTTTTTTTTATATTAATGTATTCATCATATTATTTATATTATCTAGGAAAATTTAAGGTTGCTTTCTCAGAGAAGTCTGTAAGTAAGCATTCAGCTCACTGCATGTGGAAACAGTTTACTGTAGATTAAAAAAAAACTATACAATAATAATAATAATAATAATTTTTAAAATGGTATGAATAGAGATAAAATTAGTTTTCCAAAGCTGATATTTGCTTTTTTTTTTTTAATTATGGAAATAGTTTTGGAAACTTGTGGAAACTGGTAATAATAATGTAGGAAAAACAGTAAATTAAAATTAAATGTTAATCTCTAACAATGCATGTGGGGTGTAACACATCCCAAAGTAATGCCTTACTGTAATCACATTAATCAAACAACTAAAAAAGGGACAGTTTTCCTGCACACTTGCTCAACAGTCTGCTTTTAGAGTAAGTGTGCAGGCGAAGGAGAAAAACAGTAGGGTCTACAACTTTTGAGAAGTGGACATTATTTCGATTGTTATTGCGCAATAAGACAAGAACATGATGTTTCAAACTGTGTCCAGGCCAGAAACAACTCTCTACTGCTGCTAACACACAGCAGGCTTATACAAAGCTAGTAGCAAAGTACTCTGGACCCAGAATGATATTAAAGCTGAGTGTTTGCCAACACCAGCCAAGCAGTCAAAGCTTGTTTTTCAGCAGGTAACAAAAGCAGTGATGAGCAGTAAAACTTGTAGCATTATAACCTACAGCCGTACCAGTCTGTGTAGTGGAATCGCTGTGGCCACACTTTTTTTATTTAATTGTAAAATGTTCTTCAGGCTGTTTTTTTTTTTTTTATCAACCTTGCTGTTGGCGCTGTGTCAATACTTAAATTCTAAAAGAATGATTGTGTGTGTATCCTTTTTAGGATACAGAATTGTGCCAATGTTATATTGTTAAGGACTAATTATGGGACTCTCAGGCTGTGTTGCAAAGTTAACAGTAAATAAGTAAGGTGATCACAAGGTAGTATACAACCCCTGCTGGTCCCAAGCCCGGAAGGGTTGCATCTGGAGTAAAAACATGTGCCAAATCAAATATGCAGATCAATCTATTGTGGGAAATAAGAGAGCAGCTGAAAGTGGGAAGGCAAAGTTTTATATTACTGATGCTAGAAATGTTTTATTTACTCAACAAGAATTTCTGTGTTTTTTTTTTAAAGGTTGAAATACATGCCAGTGAAGTTAGAATTGTATTGTCAGCCTCACAGGAATATTGCAATTATGTGAACAAGAAAATTGAGTTCGAGTTGAGAAAACTCATAAATCTGCTGAGTCATACTGCCTTGATATTTTGAGTTTTCTCACTTTTTTCCCCACCTTTTTAGTATGCTGCTGAGTATGACTGATTGAATTAAGCAAAGAAACATGATTAAAGACTCAAATGTAACTGGAAGGTCAGTACCGATTTACCAAATTTCAAAGCACAGGACTGCAGTCTGCCTTTTAATGCAGAGCACAACTAAACAATAACTCTTAGTTATCAGTTTTGAACCAGTACGTTCCATGTACACATGAGCTAAACACATTGTCTTTAATGAAACTGCTCCTAAGATGATTAGAAAAATACAGGTTAATCATCAAATTAAGCAAATAAACTTTATGGAAAATCAAGTAAATTAAAAGCTACAGGCTAATAATGGGGCTAATAATGGACAGATCCTCTTTCAAGGTTTTAGATGATGAATAAAATGGAAATAAAGCATATTTAAACTATCATTTTTTTCTCATCTTCAGCATGCAGCAGTCACTGCACCTCAAAATATGACTTAGAAGGGCATGAACTCAGGTAGCACCAGATCAAAAGCCCAGATTTAGATTAAATCAGTGGATGATGAATTTACAAGGAAAGCAATTTATATGGACCTTAAGAGTTCAGCTTTTGTTTAACATCAGGGAAAGCATGGCTAGTTCAGTGCCAAACCGAAGGGACTGGATGCCTGACAGTCTTAATTTGCTTTGGATCGTCAAATTTGTTCTCATCCTTTAGATTTTAAAAGCTTTACTGGCATCGAGCGGGACCATAAAGTTCACTTCACTATATTAAAATCAAACATTATATAGCCTTCTTCGTGCACCAAATGAAACATAACAAATTCACCCTGGCATCAAGCAGTGTATTACCTTAAAATGAGGGACAATAGTTGGTTAAAAATATGCTGGCAGCTTTTTCCATGTTTGATCTTATAACCTTGTAGGTCCTGCTGTGTCCAAAAGCAAACACAGCACAAATCACTGATGAGAATGAGCAGTCAAAAAAGTAGCATCCATGCAAGACAAATCCACTGAGGGGGAGAAATGATGGCCTTTGAACCTAAATCCCAGTCTGGCTTAGCAACTGTCACCATCAGCAAAAAAAAAATCTACTCCAAAAATAGGTTCAGCTCCATAGGTTTCAGGTTACACAATGCACATAATCACTGCAGGGGCTTCCTGTGCCAACCATAAAATAAACACTTGTATAGATGAATGTGGCGTTGAACTATTACTGTGGAGCTGTTTTTTTTTTTTTTTTTAACTTTCTATTGAAATTTTTACCTTCTGATGCTTTTATTAGAGGGGTAAAATGTGTATTCTTGCTGAGCTTGTAATGCACGCAGTGGGTTTGAAGTCTCTGGGCGCCTGTGCCAATGATCCTTACAAGCTCTGTTCGCTTGAAGAGAGTATTTTAACCAAACAGCATATCTTACAAAATGTCGAGATTTTCTAATATGGGGAAATGTGAAGCAGTTAAAGCAAATGGAGGGTGATCAATGCGCGCCTTATCTACCTCATACTGCAGAGTTATTCTTAAATTTCTCTTGTTTTCGCTTCAGTGCTCCCAACTGACAAACCCTCTGCTCTCTCCGTCTTCTATTGTCAGACACAGCTGAAGCTGTGTCTCGCCAATTAGAGGAATAGGAGACTCAGAAAGCCATCCTGCTATGTCTCTCCACATTTCAGTCTCAGTAATAGCGTGGATATGCCAGTGGTTAGGGATGGGATGTCATATAAAGTACAGTCTGCCAAGAAAATATGTGCGCTACTGGAAACATAATGATCAATAATTTGCACAATGTTATCCACCGATGATTGCAGTCAAAATAACCTGTGTGTAAAGACACCGTCGCTGGACAGATTCAGTTCACTATCAATCATCAGTATTGAAAGCTTTTTATGATTACCTCATGACAGCCATTCACATCAAATATTGCTGTCATCAGCAACTAGAAATTGAATATGCTGGTATGTGTTTTTCATGACCTTATCCACTAGACAAGAAATCCTTGTACAATGAATGTAGGTCTATTGCACAACATATATTTACTATCTATTGAGTAGGGCAGTTTGACAAGGCTGACTTTTAACCATTGTGTAAATAGTTAGGTAGCGATTGTTGATGATATTCTTTGTTCTTGATGGCAAAATAAATAAATGAAAGCTTGTCTTAGGACTGTGGGAGGAAACCAGAGCACCTAGAGGAAACCCACGCAGGCCAGCTCCACAAAAGGTATCAGTTGTGCTGATATACAGAAAGAAATAACAACTACTTTGCAGTTTCTGTTTAGTTTTTGGAGCAATTTAGTATCATCATGCTCATTGCATTGGTTTATATGCCAGGTTTTCAGATTAAATAGACAGCTGTTTGATAAATTTCATAAGGTCTCGCTGTGTATCTGCTTAACACCAAATGAAAAAAGTTAGCAACCTGAAGCATCCATTATTTATTTATTTTTTTAAATGCTCATCAGCTTGTGGTTGAAGGAGAGCTTGTATCTATACCACAAGGAGAAAGGCAGACTACAGGGCACCGGCCCATCACAGGGCCCAACACAGAGAGTCAACAATACAGTCTCATATCTACACCTACGGTATGGCCAAGTTAGAATCACAAATTAACATAACATGCATGCCTTTGGACTGTTGCAGGAAGCAAGACCACCTGTAGGAAACCCGGACAGGCAAAGTGACAACATGCAAACTCTACATAGGAAGACTCCAGCCAAACAGGACTCTTCTGGCTGTGACACACCATTGAGAAATACTGAACCACTGTGCCATGTGAAAGCATTTAGCAGCAATTATTTATTTATTTATTTCTCAGGAGATGACAACAAAATAATTGCCTTTTTCTTTTTCCTTTTATCCTCATCTCCCAACTGATGGTGACGTATGGCTGCCCCTCCCTGAGCCTGATCTGGCCATTGGTTTCTTCCTGTAAAAACGCAGAATTTCTGTCGCACTTTCACAAGTGCTTATTCATAAGGGATCATCTGATTGTTGGGGATTTTCACTAATGTTGTAGGACCTTCACCTTGCAGTGTAAAGCACCTTGAGGTGACTGTGATTGGTCAGTATATAAATAAACTTTAATTAAATTGAATTTAAATGTAACCAAAACAGAGCTGGGAGAGATACAGATACACAAATGGTGACAGATCTCTCATTCCTGGTCCCATATGCACATTTGTAAGGGAGCCCATGGCCTCACACTGAACTGCACTTTGCAAGCATGGAACATAGCATAACTCTGAACAGGGTTGCAGGATTGTTATAAAGGGATGTATTTTAACCTAAACCGCAGTCTTTTTCTAAATCTAACCAAGAAATTTGAATGTCTAAATGTAACGGCCCAGCCAGTGAAAGCAAAACTGAAAAGCAAGTGAAAAAGAAACAAATCATCAAATGAAAACCAAGTGAAAGAATAAAACAGAGCTCCCAAAAAGAAAACAATCTTCAGTCTTCTGGCTGACCTACTTTGATTTACACCTCTAACCTTCTAGTGCAGATTTATATCTCTATAACACGGGACTGTTGTGTCTTAGCCCCTAATAAGATACCAGTGCCACCTTCTGTAGAGGTAGGCAGCTGTTTGCAAATCTGTAGGCTAAAGCATCACAATACATAATGATATGTCAGTTTATGTCATGTGTTATTTCAATTAAATTTAAAGCTCTTATGAACTGATTGCTATTGCCTTTGGTAGAGCATATATGTTTTCTTTATTTGCTGTGGTGCTGAGGATAGAGTAGATTACACCTGGATGTGTAACATCATTTTCCCACTTTCTTAGGTTTGCTTCAACAAGAACTAGAACTCTTTTTTTGTCTTTGGAACTAGGTTGACAATCTCTCTCACCATCTGCCACCACCACATCACATGACTTGGCCAGGGATGCCAAGATCAAGTAACAAGTATTGCCTTTTGTGTTAATAATCAACCTACCATTTTACTTTAGAAAAGGGTAGGATCATACAATTGAGTAGTATCCAACATTTCTGTCCACATTTAGTGAAGCTTGATGCCCCAGCCAAACACTGGAGACTCCAGATATTCTTGTTAGACATTTGGAAAATTACTGTGCAGCTTGCAGTCAAATTTTACCCTTTGTTGCATAAAATTAAACATTCCCAGCCTCTGACCCATTCTTCTTTTTACATCATGAATCAATCCCACACCACCTGCTTCATTGCAGTGTCTTGAGGAGTGATTCATTCAGCTCCCAGTCAAAGGGATGCAGTGCAAAATATTCTTGCATTGCCCCATGGCTAGTGGGCCTCACTCTATGGGAATTGTAAGACTCTAATTCCCTGAAACAGAATACAGATGAGTAATCTACAGACACAAACAAAAGAGGCCATAACCATCATATTTTAGCAGTTTTTGGAACTTGCATGATCGCAGCTGAGAACAATAAAATGTTAATGAAATGTTATTGAAATCAATTATTAGTGAAGGGAGTACAAAGTCAGCAGGGGGAGTCAGGGCAAGCTTCAGAAATGGTCACATTTACCTTAAAAGTAGAAACAGGTGACACAGAAGGAAAAAGGGTGACATCTCATAAAAAAAAAATACATCTCTATGAAGAAAGTTTCAGAAAGTATTTTGATTTCTAAATGTAATTAAAACAATGCACCCCTTGAGATGCACTAGCTTGCTGTGAAGGAGCTACAAGGACCTACAGTAAGCATGAAATATATGAAATATTACATGCAGCAATTCATCTTGTCTGGAGTTTTTCAATAAAGATTTCCAAACTTTGCCAGATTTGTGTAAAGTATAAATGATTTTGGAAAGGAATTAGTGTTACTATAATGTTTAGTCTATAGTTGTTCTGAACAGAAGGACAGAAGGAAACACAAATTAGTATAATTCACTAACAACATTAAAGTTACATCGGTTCTGCATATTTCACCTATTATGTCTCTTCCTGCTGTTGAGCACCCCAGCAGTAGACTAAACCTAAAACCTTGTTGTCCCCACCCAGAAGAATCTCTGTGGCTGTATTTAAATATGGATCAGGTTGGGTATTATATTAAGAGCTTGTGTTGGTCCAGAATTGATTAAGGGATAATTGCTGAAAACAGAGTGACTCATGTTGGGCTTTGTCAGTGTGAGCAAGCACAGGTTTGCTGGACTCACGCAGGGAATATGAATACCTTATATATCAGTTTCACTGACAAAAATAAATACTTTGACTTGAAATTTGGATGTTAGCATATTAACATTTTCCATGCATTTGATGGAGCTCAAGGTTCATCCTGGGGAAAATGCACTTTATTCAAAGTGACTTTGCTGATAAACAGCTTCAAAAAAAAATCTTGTGAAACACTATCTATATTGTCTATCAATTCAGAGACTATTAAGAGACATACAGAATACTGAAGTAAAACTGTACAACAACTGTCCAGCATCCTGTAAGTTACTCTGGATGATCACTTATCAAAAACAGGATCATTCATAACTGTTTTGTTTTGTTTTGTTTTGTTTTGTTTTGTTTTGTTTTTTTCCAGATTGCCCTTTTGGCTGATAATGTCAGTACAGCCTTAAATCATTACAAAATAAAGATAAAAGACAAAAAGACACAACAAATGAAAATGGTTCACTTAATATTGAGGGAAATAGGTTTTTCTGTTTGTTTACATTTTCACATTGTATACATCTTTACATATACACCTTTGCCAACTGGAGCTGTAAAAATTGTCCTACTTTTGTGATAAGAAGTGGACTGAGCAGGTGATAATGTAACACAATTTGACACTAGCTAATTAGCATATACCAAAGTTCAGCAGCAACTCACCTCTCACCTCACCAGAAACGTGTTAGTTTGGTACAGGAAATTAACCTCCAGGTGCATATGCAAAGAAAAGAAGAAAATAAATAAATAAGACTTATTTCGATGGTTTACTAATTTATTTATTTATGCTATGCATATTTTTATTTGTTTATTTATTTATTGGACAGTCCACTCATGCTTACAGTGCATCTCTTCCTCTTTTTCCCAGTCAAACAAAGAATATGAAGTTTGATGAAAAAGCATCCGGGAATTGTCCCAGAAACCTTACCTGATTTAAATATACATATGTCCAAACTCCAACATGGCTGCTATTTTTAGATTGCTCCATGCTTGTGCCTCTGCAGTGTGTGCTGGATCTCCTCCACAGTGTCAAAAATTGTGATCCTTCAATGTGATTTTCATTTTTGGTAAGTGGACAAAATCATAGAGGGCCAAATCCAGTGAGAGGTCCATGTCGAGAGTGAAGATTGTGTAAGTTTAACTTTTTATATTTGAGTTAATTAAGAAAAAAAAAAGTCTTTACAAATTTTACACAGCTAACTGTATTTGTATTTAGAGTTACATAAATAGACTTTTTTAACACATACAATAATTTGTTTAGTCTACCTGTGTGTTTCACTGACAGTTACCTCAGTCTAAGAACTTCTAGGTTCTGTTTAATCAGTATTAATCTCTGGCTCTCTTCCACAGCATGTCTTGTCCTGTCTCTCTTCCCTCACCCCCAACCAGTCATGGCAGATGACTGACCCTCCCAGATCCTGGTTCTGCCGGAAGTTTCTTCCTGTTAAAGGGGAGTTTTTTATCCCCACTGTCACCAAGTATTTGCACATCTAGGGTCGTCTGATTGTTGGGGTTTTCTTTGTATTATTGTAGGGTCTCTACCTTAAAACATGAAGTGACTTGTTGTGATTTGGTGCTATATAAATACAATTGAATTGAATTGAATTGAACAGACAGACTACTTTAGTTACATGTAAGTCAGAACCAGGAAGCTGTGGTGGAGTTGATGAAGTGTGGAGAAATATAAAGGTCCTGATTAAGAAAGTCATTCATCTCCATCCTGCTATTTCTGTTTTACTAATAGTGATCCACCACAAAAAGTAAAAATGTTAATGTTAAAATTTTGTGTCTGTGGCCAACAAATCAAAACAAAACAACCCCCCCCAAAAAACTGAGTTCAGATGCTGGCATGCACCATAGTTCAGGTTGTTTTCCACCTGAAATTTGTGTTAGTCTGAAACAGAACTTGATGTTCACTGCACAGCTTTGAGGTAAAATTGCAAAGCCAACATTCCAAATGGTCAGAAAGGAACTCCTAGGGAGCTATTTAAATATAGCAGCCAATAACAAGCCCAAAAACATGATCTTGAACAGGAGATCAGCCAAGTTTAAATCTGATAAGGTTAAATTACTATTATCCATCTGTAACCCAGGTTGTTTTTTTGCCATTTTAGTGAATGTATCATTGCTCAATAAGTATTGTTTTCCCATGTTCAATGAATGCACCATTGTCCGTGCCACAGTACCTCTGGTCTACAGAGGGAGAAAACATTTTTTCTCACGGTCGGGAGAGCAGAACTGTTGTGAAACTTAGCGATTTGAGGAATTTGGTCGGCATTTTGTAAGCACGGAAACCATATAGTTGGTCCAGTGACATGTGAATGCCATTAAGGGTGACTTAAGTTACAGAGAATTTCCTGGTAAGTCAGTATATCTATTTGCAACGTGCATTTGTGTTTTTTCCTGTGTGAACATGGTGCAGATTGGAGTTCGTTATTAGGAAAAAGGGGGAAAAAAAAACTAAATAAATATGCTGTTGTGTGAAATGTGGAAGCTATGAGCTGCTAATGAGTTGTGAGCTGTGTTAGCCCTGTGGAATGTAAGCTAGTACAGCCACGTGGTTATAACGTTTTTTTTTTCCGGGTATCACTGTGAGCCAACAGGTGTTTAGCTTCCATGGGTAATTTCATTGTGCTCTGGATTACTATTGCTACTGTTGTTGCTATTTTTTAACAAAATTATATTGTTAACTAACTAGTAACAATATGTGGAAGTAGAAAGGACATTTTCTATGGTTCATTTACTGAATTATGTTATTTAAAGAATTAAGAGTTGCTTGCACGTTGTGTGCAGGCTGGGTGTTTTTTGCTGATAGAAACTGCTTCTAAGGACTGAGCTGGGATGCCTGAGGACTGGATGCTGGAGATATCTACCCAGGACGTCTCGTACCAAGGCCACCTGTTCCCAGGAGGGTGGTAGGACCTGAAAGGATTTTCCTTTTTTTCCCCTTCCTCAGAGGATTTGTTAATTCTCCCTTATTTTACTGAGATCTCAGATATTTTATTTGCTACTTTTCTTTGGGTCAGGACTGATTCCATAAATAACCGATGCATCAAAAAAGTTAGGAGTAAATGAACTCTACTCTAAACACCCTGACGCAAGTAGACTTTAAGTGTATAAACTGTTATGGACAGTGTGTTCAGAGGACATTATAGGAATGGTATCAAGAAAAACTGAAGAATTGAATCATTTTTTTGAACAACAAAACAATGATTCAATTCTTCAGTTTTTCTTGAGAATCAGATCAATAGATTCTCACAGCCTGGACTGCTGCATTCCTGAAGGGTTACACATCCATCCATTTTCTTCCACTTATCCTTGTCATAGGGCGAGAGGCAGGGTACACCCTGGACATTATTATTACTGTTCTTGATGTTGGGCTGTTCTCTGTGACATGTGTGGTTTGCTGTGGGTTCATGTATTCTGGGATTTCTGCTAGGATTTCTGTCAAAAACTCTTTTCATGACTGCAACTGTATGCACGCACAAAGCAAACACACGTGCAGATTCAGTCATCATGAAACTGCATGTATAAACCTGATTTCCAGTCCCATCTTTAGTCAAGCGGTGTAATTCCACTGAGCCTGAAACACAGACACTCACCAGAGAATTGGAGAAAAGGAAATGCATATTTGCTGATCTCACTTATCTTTAACAGCAGAAAAACTACTGAAGAGAAAAGGTTAACAGATTGCTATCAACTTTCTCTAGCAAACTCTGTCAGAGGTAAGGGAAAAAAAGAAATAAGAAGCAGTACTGTACGTATGATTGTAAGCAAGAGACAAAATAGCACAACAGTTCACACTAGTAAGCAGACCATTACACTAGGCCACAACTTCTGTAGAACATAAAAATAATATTAAAATATAGCACAGTAAATATTTAAAATTAAGCTTGTGAACATGCTTCGTAAAGATTGTTAGTGTGCATAATGATGTAGATTTGTAATCATCCATCCATCCATCCATTCACTTCCGCTTATCCTGGTCAGGGTCGCGGGGGGGCTGGAGCCTATCCCAGCTGTCATAGGGCGAGAGGCAGGGTACACCCTGAACAGGTCGCCAGCCTGTCACAGGGCGATTTGTAATCATAACACTATCAAAGTCATCTGATTGATTTTATGTTAAATTACATTTCACCATACAGGTGCTGTTCATAAAATTAGAATATCATGAAAAAGTTGATTTATTTCAGTAATTCCATTCAAAAAGTGAAACTTGTATATTATATTCATTCATTACACACAGACTGATATATTTCAAATGTTTGTTTCTTTTAATTTTTGATGATTATAATCGACAACTAATGAAAACCCCAAATTCAGTATCTCAGAAAATTAGAATATTACTTAAGACCAATACAAAAAAAGGATTTTTAGAAATGTTGGCCAACTGAAAAGTATGAGCATGTACAGCACTCAATACTTAGTTGGGTCTCCTTTTGCCTGGATTACTGCAGCAGTGCAGCGTGGCATGGAGTCGATCAGTCTGTGGCACTGCTCAGGTGTTATGAGAGCCCAGGTTGCTCTGATAGTGGCCTTCAGCTCTTCTGAATTGTTGGGTCTGGTGAATCGCATCTTCCTCTTCACAATACCCCATTGATTCTCTATGGGGTTAAAGGTCAGGCGGGTTTGCTGGCCAATTAAGAACAAGGAAACCATGGTCCTTAAAGCAGGTACTGGTAGCTTTGGCACTGTGTGCAGGTGCCAAGTCCTGTTGGAAAATGAAATCTGCATCTCCATAAAGTTGGTCAGCAGCAGGAAGCAGGAAGTGCTCGAAAACTTCCTGGTAGACGGCTGTGTTGACCTCGGACCTCAGAAAACACAATGGACCAACACCAGCAGATGACATGGCACCCCAAACCATCACTGACTGTGGAAACTTTACACTGGACCTCAAGCAACGTGGATTCTGTGCCTCTCCTCTCTTCCTCCAGACTCTGGGACCTGTCAAGTCAGCAGTCTTCCCCATGATTGTGTAGCCTATAGAACTAGACCGAGAGACCATTTAAAGGCCTTTGCAGGTGTTTTGTGTTAATTAGCTGATTAGAGTGTGGCACCAGGTGTCTTCAATATTGAACCTTTTCACAATATTCAAATTTTCTGAGATACTAAATTTGGGGTTTTTGTTGGTTGTCAGTTATAATCATCAAAATTAAAAGAAATAAACCTTTGAAATATATCAGTCTGTGTGTAATTAATGAATATAATATACAAGTTTCACTTTTTGAATGGAATTACTGAAATCAATCAACTTTTTCATGATATTCTAATTTTATGACCAGCACCTGTATATGTTTCATATCTGCTTCTACATTATGCTTCACTTGTTCTAAAAAAAAAGAAATTTGCATACGTATGACAATGTGTGGTGTAGTCTGCACATATCACCATGCATTTTATCCTTTATTAATATCTTTAAAAAAAATCATGGTTTGTGTCTAGCTATATATTATTTATCCTTTTTTGTGTTTTTGTCCTATTAAGATTTATTGTCCAGACATGTTATCACTGAAGGTGTTTTTGCTTCTCACACCATCCCTTTCCTTCTTCACACTTCTTTATGAAGTCTGGAAATCAGTTTGTGTGTTATGAAATGTGTGATTTTCTTGTTCATCAAGATTAGGTACTTGTTATCATTCTAATTGTGAGCTGGCATCTTTAGCAAAAATCATTCGTTGTGGCTGGTCATACAATGCCAGTTGAAGTGGATTATTCGGAGTACTGTACGTGGCATCAACAGAAACCAGCTGATAGGTGGAACTTATGGTGTATTAAGGGATCATTGCAGTGTCTCAATGAAGGAAAATAAAAAAAAAGATGAACCCCCCCCAGAGTTATTCATTTATACACAATGACACCCAGGTGTACATTGGCTAAGACTGATTAAAGTTTTACTCTGTGAGAACTTCAGTTCAACCCTCAGCTCAGTAAAAATTAAGTCACATACATTGTTTACCAACGACCCCAAACCTGTTCTAAGTTTTTTTGTTACACTGTGTCTGCCTTTGTTAAATGAAGTGGCCATCAGCTAATCTCACCAAAGCAAGCTGATTTTGTTGAATAAAAATTTCTGCCCAATTTCTGTAGAAGGCATCAATTATTACATATTGTACTTGAATCAAATGATAAAAGTACAATTTATATGAATGGGATTTGAAATGCCATAAGTATTAAAAACATATAAAAGGCTATTCAGTGTATGTTCAAAGTCTCTTTGTATTAGTAGAGCTCTTTTGTTCCCCTTACATGAATGTTTTATCCCTTCTAATAAGCTGTAGTTAGGGCAGGGGCATGCTAAATCTGTATGATTGAATCTTTTTGTCATCTGTGCTGGCT
This sequence comes from Archocentrus centrarchus, assembly GCF_007364275.1. NCBI lineage: Eukaryota > Metazoa > Chordata > Actinopteri > Cichliformes > Cichlidae > Archocentrus > Archocentrus centrarchus. The sequence continues at coordinate 10,311,548 of NC_044366.1, forward strand.
ACTCTGTGATGCTCTTTGCCTTTGTGAGCTTTGGTATTAACAGTGGCTCTTTAAGTAAAGTTGTGTTGTTAAAGTTCATGCTGTGAATCCAAGCTCTGTGCTCTGAGTCACATTTGTTACTCATGAATATAATGGCCATGTCTGTCCTCTAGAGCTCTTGTCATGCTCGCTGGGAATAAGAGGAATAAGAGGGCTTGCAGCTGATGATGATCAGGCCACTGTGTTCATCTCAGAATCCTCTTTTTTTGGGATACAATGCACATTTAAGCAAAAATATTTTATGCGAAGGCAATCTAGTAAACAATACAAATTCAGATCTTCAGTGCTATCACCAACCTAGGTGATAGGTGAATAAAAAGGGAGGGATTGAAATTCTTTAGAGACTTTCTGCAAGTATTTGGAGGTGGGAAAACAGACTAATTTATGGGAACATTTGTGTGCAGAGGAAGATGCTGTGCATTTTAAACAAATGGAGATGTGTTAAGGTTAACAAAATAAGGAAAAACTTTTCAACTCATCCTACCCATCCTAGATTTACAATTTTGCACTAGTCCTAGTGTAAGTACTAGTGTCATAAAAAAAGTATTTGCCCCTTTCTGATTTCTTATTTGTTGCGTATTTGTCACACTTTCATGTTTCAAATTTTAATATTACACAAAGATAACCTGAGTAAATACAAAATACAGTTTTTAAATGATGATTTTGTTTATTAAAGGAAAAGAAAACCTATCCAAACCAACGTGGCCCTGTGTGAAAAAGTAATTGTTCCTAACTCTTGTTGAATCCGAATCATAATTGTCATTATGCCAAAAGCACTGTGAAATTATATTCTGTCCAATTCAGTGCAAGAGAGCAATCTATCTTAAATTTTTATTCTATGTACAAAATGTAAAAGTTTTTCTAATAAATACAATATAAAACAGTATAAAAATATAAACAAAGATATTTACGCATGTGTGTTTGAGTTATTATGATGGCAGCAGGACTTGTACACCTTTCTCTAAGGAGAGGAGAGCACAGTCGCTGATCTTCTGTGCTGTGTTGATGACCCACTGGAGCGCTGTCTATTCCTGAGCAGTGCAGATGGCAAACCACATGGTGATGCATTACACCAGTGCACTCTCAACAGAGCATCTGTAGAAGGACACCAGCAGCCCCTTGGCTAGTGTTGTTTTTTAGGATCCACAGGAAGTGGAACCGCTACTGCGCCTTCTTGATCAGCGCAGTGGTGTTGATTTTCCAGGTAAGTTCATCCTCCAGTTGCAGGTGCAGAAATTTGAAGTCCTTCTCCACACAGTCCCCATTGATGTGTATGGGCTGAGGGTCAGATCTGCTTCTCTAAAGTCCACTATTTCTTTTGTTTTTGTGGTGTTGAGGACCAGGTTGTTAGTGCTGCAACGTGATGCCATTTTTGAACATCCAGGGAGTGGACATTGAGATAGTGGACTCTTATAAGTACCTGGGTGTTCACCTAAACAATAAACTGGACTGGACTCATAACACTGATGCGCTCTACAGGAAGGGTCAGAGCAGACTCTACCTGCTGAGAAGGCTGAGGTCTTTTGGAGTGCAGGGGACACTCCTGAAGACCTTCTATGACTCTGTGGTGGCATCAGCCATCTTCTATGCAGCAGTATGTTGGAGCAGCAGCTTGTCTACAACTGAGAGGAAGAGGATAGACAAGCTCATCAGGAAAGCCAGCTCTGTCCTAGGATGTCCTCTCGACTCAGTGCAGGTGGTGGGAGACAGAAGGACTCTGACCAAAATAACATCTCTGATGGACAAGGTCTCCCATCCCATGCATGAAACTGTTGCTGAGCTGGAGAGCTCCTTCAGTGACAGACTGCTGCATCCTAAATGCACAAAGGAGCGTTACCGCAGATCCTTCCTCCCAGCAGCTGTAAGACTTTATAACCATCACTGCTCCCAACAAAAACCACAATAGCCTACACAATGTAGGATAATATATAATAATAATAATAATAATATACTGTAAATAGTCCGGCACATCATGCACATTGTATATAGTGTTATTATTATTAGTAGTATTAAGGTTAATATTGTTTGTTGATTTTATATATATTCTTTTCTTAATAGTGTGAATTATTATATCTTTATTTATATTTATAATAACTGCGGCTGCTGTTACACCCAAATTTCCCCTCTGTGGGACAATAAAGGCTGTTTCTTCTTCTTCTTCTTCTTCTTGTCCCTGTATGCAGACTCATCTCCTCCAGCTTTAGCTGAGAAACAAAGTCACTGATATCTATCCATCTGGACAGGGTTACAAAGGCTTTTAGATAGTAAGGCTTTTGGATAGTGAACCACAACAAGAGCCATCCACAAACTGAGAAAACTTGGAACAATGGTGAACCTTCTCAGGAGTGGCCGGCCTACCAAAATTACTCAAAGACTGCATTGACGACTCATCCAGGAGGTCACAAAAGATCCCAGAACAACATTTAAAAAACTGCAGGCCTCAATTGCCTCGTTTAAGGTGTGCATAAAATAGAATAGAATAGAACTTTATTGTCATTATACATACAACGAGATTAATCATTATACATACAGCAAAATTCCATTCAGAACAACCATGCAGATGGGTGTCTGCAGCTTCAGCCACTAAGGGTGCCGCCAGTATGATTCAACAATAAGAAAGAGATTGGGGAAAAAAATAGCATCCATGGGAGAGTTTCAAGGCAAAACTCACTGCTGACCAAAAATACCACAGTGGCTTGTCTCATATTTGACAAAAAAAAAACTCTTGATGATCCCTAAGGCTTTTGGGAAAATTCTACAGACAGATAAGACAAAAGTTGAACTTTTTGGGAGGTTTACATCCCATTGCCTCTGGCATAAAACTAACACAGCATTTCATAAAAAAAACTTCATGCCAACAGTCAAACATGGTGGTGGTTGTGTGATGGTCTGGGGCTGGGTTGCTGCTTCAGGACCTGGATGACTTGTTGTAATTTATAGAACCATGAATTCTGCTCTCTGCCAGACAATCCTGAAAGTGAATGTCCGGCCATTAGTTTGTGCCCTGAAGCTCAGGCACATTTGGATTATGCAACATGATCAAAAACACACCAGCAAGTCCACCTCTGAATGGCTCAAAAAAAAAAAAAAAAAAAAAATAGTTTGAGGTTTTGGAGTGGCCTAGTCAAAGTCCGGGCATAAATCAAATTGAGTTGCTTTGGCATTACCTTAAACAGGCTGTTCATGCTTGAAAACTCTCCAGTGTGGCTGGATTAAAACAATTCTGCAAAGAAGAGTGGGCCAAAATTCCTCCACAGCAATGTGAAAGACTCATTCCCAGTTATCGCACATGCTTGATTGCAGTTTTTGCTGCCAAGGATGGCACAACCAGGTAGGTTTGGATAACTTTTTTCCCTTAATTAGTGAAATCATTTTTTAAAAACTGCATTTTGTATTTAGGTTATATTTGTCTAATATTAAGGGGGAAAGGGGCAAATACTTTTTCACGGTACTGTATGTAATGAGAATTTATCTGATGAAATTTAAAGCAAACAAATGGTTGAAGAAACAAAGCAGTGCAAATTTTTGGATAAAGACTCTTATTTATTGTTTGATAAAATGTATCACATACAGTCTATTTTAAACATTTGTAGTATTAAAAAAAGACCTGAATTTGTCTTTGACAGCGTCCTTGTGCAAGACCAGAGATATGTGTGGGTGCTCGAGGGGTTTATGTCTGCCTTTGACATTTAGCCCACTGAGACTATACCGCTTATCCATCTGCCCAATTGCAAACCATGGCAATTACTCAAGGGTCTTTTAAATGGTAGGTGATTAGGATTGTGCATGTCAATGAACTCAATCATTACTAATTTTATTACATGTTCCCTCTCCTCCAGTGTCTGTCAGTCTTGCTCCTTCAGCCCTTTTCACATACATCCTTACATTCACATACCTTGATAAGGGTCATAAATTGTGAGTAACACCTGGATAGTGAGAGAAATTGTTGTCAGGCACCACATTCCTTTATTTGCATAAAATAAAGTATGGCTAAAATTCTAGGTTAGATGATGCTATACCCTGAGGACTGTCCTCCCTGGTGAGTCCCAGGTAGGGAGATAACCACAACCAACTGCTGCAAAGATGAAATGACTCCGGCTGAAATCAAAGCTAAACATTTAATTTATCAAGACTTCAAAAGGAAACGGCAATTATAAAGAGACATCAAAGAAAAAAATGACTGCATGAATAAGCAAATATAAGGTGGAAGCTTTTCATTGATGCATGGATGGCTGTATTTCATATTTGATCTAAAGAGGTCAAAAAGAGATTAATGTGTCATAAATTCTTAGAAGTTTTTAAATTTAATCATAAAATGACATTTTCATAAATGAAATCATGTAATACCATTAACAATACAATGCAGCCAATATTGTTTTATAGCCATGAAGATGTCAGTGAAGCATTCAATGTATTTTATCAATCCAGGCAAAAATCATTAGACAGATACTCATGATCCCCAAAAGTTGAGCCTACTCCCTTTGGATCCCCTGACTTTTCATGTTGCATGATCCTGAAGTTTATATGTGTGTACTGTGGAGAAATAACTTAACAGCTACTGGATGGTTTGTTATCCACTTCCTGCAGACATTCATATACCCTCAAATTAACAGAGAATGTCCTGACTTAGCGTTATTCTAAAAACATATAATTTGCCCTATATTGTCTTACCAAATATTTCCAAAACTACAGATGGAGATCCAGCCTCAGTGGATTAAGCTAATGGAGCACCAAAGTATTTGCATTTGGTGGTTAACACTGTGAGAATATTGTGGATTAGAATCTGCCTGCTGGCAAGGGTCGTGTGTGGAGATGTGCGTGGGTTTTCTCCAGGTACTCCAGCTTCCTCCCACAATCCAAAGACATGCATGTTAAGTTAAATGGTGATTAGGTTTTTTTGAATGGTTTTAATGTGAACAGCAGTCTGTCTGTCTGTGTTAGCCCTGTGATAAACTGACATGTCCACGTTGTACCGTGCCTCTCACCCAATGACAGCCAGGACCACTAGTAGTGCTTTACGCTACTAGCCACATTTAACCATACATTCATACAGTGCTCTGTACTGTGGGAGGAAGCAGCAGTCAAACCCACATGGGGAGGAAGTGTAAGTCCAGGGTTCAAACCAAGAATCTGCTGTGAAGATGGCATTAACCACTGCACCACTGATAGTGAATACAGTGCATCTTCAAACATATTTGTGTAAATTTGTACTGCACACAGACAAAAAAAAAAAATCCTGAATCTGAAAAGTTGCTACTTTAGACACCATCAAATTTACTAGTAGGAGGCCACTGAGTAGGCAACTGAGTGTTGGACTAAAGAAAAGGTCATGAACTAAGTGTTGTATAATTTATATCTGACGTATAACATGAGAACAATGAAAAATCCATCATAGATAACTAAAAACCAGCTAATAATTTAGTTACTAGTGTCTTGCATGTCTATCAATCTGCTCTTTAATTATTTTAGAATATTTGTCAGCTATTCATTAATTTGTTGTTAGTTTCTCGGTTTGTTGCTTTCTAGTTCCTTTGTATCTACTTTTGTGTGCTTCATTGTGAACTGCCAAAGACGCATGGCTGCTGGAGAAACCCCTTCTGAATGGTGAGGGGACTGTATGTGTTCATGTAGTCTTGGATTATCCAAGCTTTAGCTTAGCCGAAGGAGTGAAGATTAAATACTGCAATGACCGAAGGCCAGTGGACTTGACTACTGGGGCCAAACAGACTGTTATATCTGAGTCAGGCTCAGTCAGATCAGGGGAGATTTATTCCTGTGCCCTACCGTGGTTTGACTCGGGGCCACCTTCTAAACCAGTAATAAATCAACACTGTTCCTCATTTGAAACCTTTGTTTCTTTTAGCTCCCTCATCTAATTTCTTAATTTATTTTTGGTGAGACTTCAGGCAAGAAGTGTATTTGGGAATATAAAGGATCAGACAAACGGTCCCCAAATAATTCAGAGTGCGCGCACACACACACACACACACACACACACACACACGCGCGCACACACACACACACACACACACACACACACCTGCTTTCCATTACATAAGAGGACATAAGGCTGACATTTATTTCCTTTATTTGCCTAATTTCTCAGTGATTTTTTTCCCCATATATGACAAGTACACTTACTAAGCCAGTCCAACTGTAGAAATGATTTATTTGCCATATGAGGAAATTTAGAGTTTTGAGATGGAATCACAGCCCATAATTAATTATAGTTTCTTGATTGCTATGGACTCCCAGATGCCACAGTGCTGGCGGGATTTAAATGATTTTTGAATCAGAAACCTCACAACCAGCAAAAACAAGCAAACAAAAAAACTCTCTGGAAAGGCCAGTTATGGATTTTGAGCAGAAACCAAAAAAAGTACAGGTAACCATAACTGGCCAGGGAGATGAAAACATGGAAACATGGTAAGTTCACACACTGTATCCAAGTCTGTGATTTTCTCAAGGGCTCAATTTGAGGCTCAGAGGAGATATTTAAAAGGGGTTGAGAGTTGGTAAGGATGAAAAAGAAAAAGAAAGCATTACTTTTATTATTTTTGTTAGAAGTTTGAGGTTTGGCTTGCGAAAAAAAAAAAAAAGTCCCATTATGGGTGAGTTTTTGCCCAAAATATAATCAGCAGCTGCAGTTTGAATTTGAAGATATCTGTTGAAAATAATATTGTAAAGACATGTCAACAAATTGCTTCAATTTCAGAACAGCTAGCCTGAGCTAAAGTACAGCCTGACATGAGCCGGGGGGGACAAAAAAAACAAGCCTGAAATGACAGGCGTAAAAATAAGTGGATTTATAAAAAGCTGCTGAAAAGAAACATTACATATTATTTCGATGTTGTCAGTTAAATTATAGTAATTCTATACAAAACTATTTCAATACAATCTATTACAGAGTGGACATTTTGAGTTGTTGAATTTTGGCAGAAAAAGTCTGTAATAATAACAATATGTCTTAGTTCTATCCACTTGTCCAGCAAGCCTTTAAAATATGACAGTGAGGCAGCATTCACAGTAGGAACATGACACAGAAGCAGCTAACGAATGTCACCATTATTTTTTATATTATTTATTTGGGTACTATGAATTATCATAACATCTCCTCTGCATAAGCCCTAAGAAATGTCTAATTTATTACAATCTATGCTACAGTTGATATAGCTACAGTAATAGCTTTGGTATCTGTTCTAGTGTTAGCCAAGAACAATCTTTAGAACCAGTGAGAAAGGAAAAAATGAGGCAGAAAGGATGGAAAGAAAGGAACATTCCTTGTTACTCAGTATGTGTGCTCTCTGCGGCTGTGCTATATCATACCACCCAGGATAATACAGGTGTAAAGTTTTACATGATAAAAAAGTGTCACAACATCTGTGGCATAGCAATGCTATATGCTTATATGTGCTCAACAATGACACAAGTTCAGATATGTCTGAGAGCGACAGCAGCAACAGCCTCCGAAAAAATGATTTAGTAACTAAAAAGAGAGCTACTTCAACAACCTCCAACAAAATGCAATACTTTGCAAAATATACAAGAAAACAGTTGCTGCTAAAGTTGGAAACAAACTTGTTTCACCACTTGAGACAAAAACACACCATTAACTGCAACTAGGCTATGGAGGCAGTTGAGGATAAGATCCTAAAAGCTGGTAAACAAATGACTCAACTGAGCATCACTGGAGCAATCTACTGATGCATTTAGATGGTGGAAAATAATAATAATGAACTAAATAACTTAAAATTTCCATGGAAAATGCTACCTATCACGGCACACGGTGGAATGTGGACTCACTTGTTGGACACAGAGAAGACGTTTAAACAGGTTTATTTTCAAACTCAGAGAGAAGGAAGGCAGGAATTGTTAAGCCCAGGGGGAGATCTCCGGACAGTTCGTGGGCACAAAAGCTCAAGAGGGATTCCTAGTAATAGGCGGTCTGCACAGAGATAAAGGTTAAGAGCCAGGAACAGACATAGAACAGAACATGGAGCCAGGGCACAATACCTATGGCTGACGCAATGATCTGGCGATGACTGAGGCCTCTCTTCAGTCTTGAATAGCAAGTAGTAAAGACCACATGAGTAAAAGGTGTGTTAATCCCCAAATGTCTTGCAGGTGAGAGCTTGACATGAGGGTGGGGAGACCAAGAGAGAACCACCTCTGAAACAGGTGATCACTCAACACAGAGAAGGAGAGACAGAGAGAGAGAAGGCAGGCCAGCATAAGAGGACCCAGGAACCATGACACTACCTAGGTTACTTTTGTTCTTACATTTGACTTAAGTTGTGTCACTGTATATAATCACTGTCACTACTATTACACTGTGTTGTTACTGCTGGGACCTTTTTTGAAATAGATCCACAGTTTTAATTAGGCAGTCTGTCATCCAGGGCATTTTCCATCTTTCATTGGAAAGAAAGATGTAAAATGCCCTTCATTATGTTTGCACTAATAAATGTTGCAACCTGCAAGCTCACAGATAAAATGCTGTTCGGTGTTTTCTTTTTTTTTTTTTTTTTAGCGTCATAAATACCAATATTGCCAATTTCTTTGAAACATTGTTATATAGTTTTGAGACTATATTGCCCACCCCCTGTGTTCTCTAGTCACAGAAGACTGTAGTGAATCTGTTAGTTGTGAGTTGCCTTATGTTAAAGTAAAGACTAGTCAATTTTCCCATCCGTTCTTTGAAGGATCAGCACTCAATGTGCACTTTCTCCCACAGCCAGTGTATTCCTACTGGTTTATTTTCTCGCTTCAAAGTCACTGTCTCTTTATTGTCAATACCACATATGTACAGGACATATAGAGGATTGAAACTGCATTACTCTCAGACCCGGGGTGCAACGATGTAAACATTACACCACTTCAGTGCAAAGCCTTGATCTTTCACATACCCAGTCAATGCAACACCAGCTGCATTGACTGGGGTGTGGGAAAAACAAACAAACAAAAAAAAACCAGGGTAAAGTAATATTTCTGTGTGCAAAAATGAAGTTTTTTTTTTCCCTTTTGGTTTGATTTTTGTTTGATTATTATTAAACTCCCGAATAGCAGCGAATTCTATTCATAATTGAGTTAGTATAATCTTGTTTGAGATTATAATGGTTCCTCAGAATAAAAAGGAAAATTGTAGGTTGTCTTTATAAATCATGCTGATTTAAGGCACCCTCAAATGAAACTCTGCTAAAACCTTTTTGTACAATAAGGATGTCATTCTAAGTGCAATAAGGCCAAAAATTGTCTGCAGGCTTGGGCAGTCACAAGATGATGTAGTTGAAAAAAAAAAAAAAAAATCACAGAGTAATTACCTTTTAAGCTGTCAAGCATGCCTTTTTCAGCTTCTGAAGGGTGTGATTAGTAATTAATTGTGAACTGTATGTTACCACTTCCTTGTATAAATAGAAGTCAGTTTAGCATTTGACATTTCAAGAACTTTGAAGATTAATTATTTGCTTTATGGAACTGTTGGTTGGTTATCTGACAGCCAAACTTCAAGCTTCAGTTTTAATGAAATCCTTTTGAAATTCTTGTTAGTCAAACCATTAAATGAAGCAGTGTGATGTCACAAAAATTGTGATTTACCCCAGCAGAAGTACCAATATGTAAGTCTTATCTTTATTTCAAAGTTTTATGCTAACTCAAAATGCTACAATCAATAAAAATTAATCAGCAGGCCTGAAAAATATTACTGCCTCTTCACAGCAGATCTGCCTTTGTTCTAATCCTAAAGCACAGCAACTACAAATCATGTGCATTTTTATAACAGACTTGAGAAGTCAGTATCCACCACTGGATGTGGCAGGTGAAATAGCAAAATGCAATTTCCCCAGTAATTAAATGTGTTCTATACATTATCTGCATGAACTAGGGCTGCACAATTAATTGAATTTTAATCTCAATTATGATTTTAGTCATATTGGAAAAGTGTGCTCCACCAATAGAGTGCAAAGCAAAAGCAAATCAAGCACTTCCTAAATCATGTTCCCTGCATGTAGTTTGAATGAATAGCACTACATTAAAGCACAGCGTTACAAATAACAGACACTGAAACAAAAATCAAATGTCTGCACAGCAGAAGGTGAAGAGCTCGTCCCTCAAAATGGATCATCATCCATTGTTTGGAAGTAACTCAAGTGATGTTAACCAAGAACAAATCATATGCAGAGTGCTGTAGAGGTGTGTTTGTGCTGCAAAACAACACAACTAACTTATTCAACCAAGTGAAAACACACCACTAGCTGTAGTACAATGACTGCATGAAGGCTAAGAAAAACAATGCAATGGTTGTAAATTGTCCAACATTAGGTCCGATATCCATGAAAATGAGACTGTCCGGCCCACAAAGACGCACTGAAATCACCAACACAATTGCATTCTTTGGCCAGACAGTCTCATTTTCAGTTAACATGATTAATAAAGAAGGCTTCTTCAGGAAAATGGTGTGGATTAAAGATATCCCCATGCACAATTTTTTTTTTTTTTTTTCCAAAGTGGTCATCCCTGTGCTGTCTGTGAAATGTTACAGGTGAAAAAGAGAAGTATCTCAAAGATGGCAAGTACTTTCCATGCAGGTGAAAGACTTTTGCTTTTAGGAGATGGACTTGCATTGAGTGAACAAACACCTTATTTGTCCATAAAGACATTTTAATTAAAAGGATTGCAGCATAGTGATAAAGTGAAAGCAGTGTCCTGTTGATTTCATTTTGTGTTTGGTTTTGGTACAACTTCTTTTAAGAGATGCACTGAATAAAGATGAGCAGTTTTATTTTGCTGCAAAGATTTGTAGAATGGTGCACAACATGCATATTAAAGCAGTGTTATGTTTATGTGACAGCACAATAAAAAAAAAAAAACATTTTTGTCACTAAAATCAATGAACAGTCATGATAAATAATTGTGATCTCAGTATTCATCAAACTAATTGTGATTATCAACCAAGACCAACTGAACAACAATTCAAACTATTAATTTATATCATGAGAAACACAGTCATTAGATATGCTCACTGTGTTTTTTGTAGAAATTTCATGTCACCTAGATATCAAAATTTGGCGCACAATAAATGCTCTGAGTTTCAGATCCAGCTCACACAGATGGACAGATGGTCTCTTTACAGTACAACTATTAGGATGACAACAGCCCACATGGATTCTGCCAATTCACACAACACAGAACCACATAAAAGTGCTGTTGCTTTGAGACTGAACATATTTTTTGAACACAGAAAAAGAAACTGAAGGTTCTGACACATGCGACCACAACAACTCTGAATGATCTTCTGACGAATTAGCCTCCTGTGAAATTTTACACAAAGGCATTGGGAAGCTTTTTGCCTGACCTCACACGATGAAAAATTTCCCAGCTGACACACTAATGCTGAGGTTCCATTTCATGGTCTCGTGGTTACCACCGAGCTGTCTCAGAATATCATTTCCCTTTGCTTTCTTTGGTTCGTCCACAGTCCTGTATTTTACCCATACACCACATAGTAGTGGTGTATGGGTAAAAAGCTTACTAAATTAACCCAGAGGATCCACATTTGATAACACACTGCTTAGTTTTGTGAAATCATCATGAGTGTGGGCAAAACAGATGCTGCCTTGCCTTTATAACTCTGGTGTTGACTTTGGCTACATGTCAACTCCTGCTTCTTTTTGATTTCTGTCTTTTTGCTATCTTCCTCCTGCTCTCTCCTTGTCACATTCTTTATCCTGCTTTCTCAGTCTTTGTGCTATTACGCAAAAGACAAATGTAACAGTGAAAAAATAAATTCCAACCCAATGAAAGGCATAAATTGATGCATATCAGTTTATAACAATATTTGAATGAAATACAGCCTGCTGCTAGCCATTGACAAGTAACATCTGCAAATAAATGAAATCAGACATAAAAAGTTACAACGCTGAATGTTCACATTTGATTACACTCATTCAAACATCCAGTGTAAGTCCACTTATGTTTGCCTGTTCTAGTACGAGTGGTGTGATTTAGTGCCTGTGCTGTTACTGCAAAAAAAAAAAAAAAAAAAAAAAGGTCATCTGTTTCTTGCAGTATTAATCAAAAGTGACCACACAGTCTGTTTGTTTATCTTTTCTTTCCATGCCCTCAAATGCATCCTCTTCTTTTCTATGTTGGTTATTGTGATCGAGTTGTTTTTTTGGAAATTTCTTCTTCTTTCTGCAGCGCCCCTTAGGGGTCGCCACAGTAGATCATCTGCCTCGATCTCAGCCTGTCTCTAACATCATCCTTTCATACCCATGACTCTTCTCTTCCTCCTGCCTAGCAGCTCCATATTCGACATCCTTTTTCCAATATAGCCACCATCCCTCCTCTGCACATGTCCAAACCATCTCAGCCTTGCCTCTAACTTTGTCTCCAAGCCACTCAACCTGAGCTGTCCCTCTGAGATACTCATTTCCAATTTTGTCCATCCTGGCTACTCCTAATGAAAATTTTCAGCTCTGGCACCTCCAGCTCCACTTTTTGTCTTTTTGTTAGTGCCACAGTTCCAATCCATACATCATAGCAGGTCTCATTGCCATTTTATAAACCCTTCCTTTCAGTCTTGCGGCTTCCTTCCATCACAAATCACCCCAACACTCATCTCTACCTACTCCACCCTGCCTGCACTCTCTTCCTCACCTCTCTTGTGCACTGTTTGTTGCTTTGGATTGTATTTAAACTCATCTACCTTCACTACCTCCTTCACTACCTTCACTACTACTCCTCGCATCTTCACTGTTACACTTGTCTCCCTCTCATTCACATACATATTTATTCTGTCTTGCTTCTACTGGCTTCTACTTTTATTCCTGTTGTCTCCAGAGCATACCTCCATCTCTCCTGGCTCTCTTCCACCTGCTCCCCACTCTCACTACAGATCAGTGTCATCTGCAGACATCATGGAGACTCCTGCATGACATGTCAAGTGTCCATCACTGCTGCAAACAAGCAGGGGCTTAGAGCCTTCTTGTTTGCTTCTTGTTTGCTGACGTAATCCCACCTACACCTTGAACCCATCTGTCACTCCCACTGCACATTTCACCACTGTCTGTCTTTCCTCACGCAGTTCCTCTTTTGGCACCCTATCATATGCTTTCTCTAGATCTCCAGAGACAGTGCAATTCTTTCTGATCTTCTTTATACTTCTCTATCAACATTCTCAAAACAAACATCACATCTGTAATGCCCTTTCTTGGCATGAAGCCATACTGTTGCCTCCGTTCTTAACCAAGCTTCAACAACTTCATGGTATGGCTCATCAACTTTATCCCTCTGTAATTACTACAATTCTGCACATCAGTACAATTTCTTCTCAATTCCCTAGGCATCCTCTCACTCTCTGAGATTGTGTTAAAAAATCTAGTCAAACAGTCCACTGCCCTCTATTCCAGATATCTCCATACCTCCACAGATATGTCATCTGAACCAACGGCCTTTCCGTTCTTGATCCTTTTCGTAGCTGCCTTCACTTCCTCCTTATTAATCCTCTGCACTTTCTGATTCCTCCATCTGTCCTCCTCGCTCTCATTTTTTTCATCAGCTCCTTATAGTACTGTGTCCATCTTCTCAGCACACTCTCTTTGGTCATTAGTACATTTCCATCTCTGTCCTTAATTACCCTAACCTGTTGAACCTTTCCAGCTTGAACTCTCTGTCTAGCCAATCAGTAAAAGTCCATTTCGCCTTCCTTAGTGTTCAGCACCACACACAATTCACTATAACTTATTTTTTCCTTTGCCTTGCCACCTCTCTCTTTTCCCTACACCTAGCCTTCCAGTATTCCTCTCTACTTTCTTCATCTCCCTGACTATCCCACTTTTTCTTTGCCAACCTCTTCAACCACCACATCTCCAGGTCTTCTGTCCTCTCTCCAGAGGATAAACCAAGCACCTTCTTGGCAGTTTCCCTCACCACTTCAGCAGTGCTTTCCCAGCCATCTAACTCTTCCCTTCCAAGAGTCTGCCTCAACTCCTCTGTGAACACTGTGCAATTTTCTTCTTTCTTCAATGTCTACATTTAATCCTCTGCCTTCATTCGTTTCCTCTTCTTGATTTCCAGAGTCATCCTGCAGACTCCCATCCAAGGCTACCTAGCTGCATTCTCCCCTGACACCACCTTGCAGTCTCACATCTCTTTCAGATTACACCTTCTTCATACGATGTAGTCCACCTGTGAGCACCTTCCTCCATTCTTATGTCACACTGTGTTCCTCCCCCTTCTTGAAGTATGTGTTCACCTCAGCCACTTCCACCCTCTTTGCAAAAGCCACTACCATCTGCCCTTCTGCATTTCTCTCCTTAACACAATAATTGCCCTACTCCTCATCACCTCTGTTCCCTTCGCCTACATGTCCATTGAAAGATACTCCAATCACCACTTTCTCCCTCCTGGGGACACTCTCTACCACTTCATCCAACTTGTTCTAGAATTCCTATTTCTCTTCTAACTGACATCCAACCTGTGGGGCATACACACTGACAACATTCAGCATCACCTCTTCAATTCCCACCTTCAAACTCATGATCCTGTGACACTCTCTTCACCTCCACAATATTATTTGCATACTTTTTCTCCAGCATTACTGCCACTCTATTTATTTTCCTGTCTACACCATGGTCGAACAGTTTGAATCTACCTTCAGTGCTCGTGGCTTTGCTTCCCTTCCACCTGGTCTCCTGCACACACAATTTATCTCTCCATCATATCAGCCAGCTCTTTCCCTTTATCAGTCATAGTCCCTACATTTAAAGTCCTTACTTTCAACTCCACACTCCTGTTGTTCCTTCTCTCTCGCTGCCATGCCTTCTGCCCGCCCCACCCCACCTCCCCAACCACCACAGCTGGGTTCTGTTTTTGAAAATGTAAAGCTATTAAAGATGTCTTGCTATGATTAAAAAAAAATTAAATTAAAATGACAGGCTAAATTACACTGTGATGGAATTTTTATGAACCTGCCTGTCAAAATGACATACAAGGAGAAAGTCTAATAGAGCCTCTGCTAGTGAATGTGAATGAATGAGTAACTAACAGTAACTGCCATCAGTCATCTAAAGCTTCCTTCCAAAAACAGTTGCTAAATGGCTCATAAACACTGAACTACATTTGCTAAAGTATCACAAAAGATGGCTTTTTCATTAACTTCTTGTTACAGTAGCTATTGAACTATACTTGAATATTAAATATTATTTTTCCCTTTGTCATAGCTACTCATGATTTTGTGACAAACGTACAACTTGTAATTACTCTAGTTGTCTGGTATCATTTGAAGGCACTGCTGCTTTTCAGCTTCAGGGTAATTATGCACTAGCTTTATTGCTATATGCTCATAGCATATTTATTTTCTTTCTACACCCTGAAGTCCTTTAGACCACATTTTAAAAAAAAACAAACAAACATATAAACGGAATGATGTATTTTCTGCTGGTCAACCAAAGAATACACTAAATTTTTTTCAGTTAATATGCAAATATTAAATTATCGTTTCTATGAAAAAAGCAAAACAAAACAGTTCCAGCATAATCAGATCTGCAGATAGTCACATTTGTAATCCAAGTGACAAAGACTTTCTGTTGTTTTACCAGCAGCCACTGAACCACTGGCCTTATGGCCTTAGAGAAAATGTTTTTTGTTTTTTTTTTGGCTTCACTGATACACCTGAAAAGCTGTACTTTAGCGCTATGATGACAGTTAACTGTGTTCCCAGTGGTCCATTGTTTCCAAGGTAAATGTCATGACGTATTTCAGTTAGTCAGCCAGATAATACACTATTTTTTTTCAGTTAATATGCAAAAATTCAATTATCATTTCTATCAGAAAAAAACAACCCACCCACAAACCAATTCTGCCATGATCAGATGAGCAGATAATTACATTTGTAGTCCAAGTGACAGAGACTTTCTGTTGTTATAGCAGCAGCCACTGGCCTCATTGCCCTAGAGAATATGATTTTTTTTTTTTTTGCTTCACACCTGAAATGCTGTAGCTCTAAATGACAATTAACTTTTTCCTAAAAATCCATAGTCAGTGCAGTTACACACTTACACTTCTCACTTACAAGTGAGCTCATACGAAGATTTTTGCTTAATGATATGAAGTCTTTATTGCGTTTTAGCTTGATGTAGTAAAAATATTATCTCTAATTTGTTCAGGTGTGTGGACTAATAAGGATCCTGAATAGCATCTCTTTAATTCCATTCACTGAACAAGCTGCAAAGGCTGTCATTAGGTCTTCTTCTTATAGAACCCACATTCATGTAACAATTTTAAAAATACTGTCAAACCATTCTGACTTTGTAATCCTAAATGTCACAGAGTGAATCAAATTATATTCAAACTAATCATATTGTAAGAAAAGAATGAGCAATGTGCTGTTCTTCAGGGAGAAAAAATGATTCTTCAGCTTGTTAATGTAGGTGATTGGTGATTGTGAGCTTATTTTACATGCATTACAACATACCCAGCCCTTATTTTAACCACAGCAAAATGCAGCAAATGCTGTTTTTCAAAGCCAGTTGTTCACTGCTACTCATTATTTCCATATACTGCAGGTAAAACACCTGCAGTATAAGGAGGAGCACAGTTAGTTTGTATATAAACTGCCAAAGTGGTTTGTTTTGTTTTTTGTTTTTTTTGTTTTTTGCCACCAGCAAAAAGCTACTGTTCACTACAAAGACTTACAGCTACTGTCTTATTCAAACACCTGACCCCTTCTCCTGCCTTCTCAAACTCAAGACTCCCACTTCTCTCTCTAATATCCTTAAGGGGGCTCAGAGCAGTTAAAACAGTCATGTGTTACTGATCCTGGTCTATAAACATACAAGTGCTGTCAAAACTCACAAAAATAATGTACTGAAGGGATGTGTGGGAAGTTGGGCCCTAACAAAACTGACGGGAAATGGATAAACCAGGTTTTATACACTCATGCCCTCCAGTAATCATGCCAGTAGGGAGTAATTTAGTAATTTACGGCATATGTTCATATACAATAATCTGAATTAGAGTTCACTACTTCTGCATTATTTTTTTATGTCCAGAATACCCCACTGAGTAAAATATGAAGTGCAGGCAGTAGTAGGACCTTAATTTGATATTTTGATAAAGCGCAAATCGGCATCCCACTTGGAGAGCAGTTTGGAATTTGGAGGAATCTATTAGCATACATTATCACACTCAGCAGAAGAGGCAGTTTAGGGCTAGTAGAGGATCACTTGTGACCAAACACATCAGCTTGATCCCCTGAGCCCTTTAAAGCAGTCTCTCCACCAACATGATGTTGAATAACTTGCAGAGATCCAGCAGGTTAAAAAAAAAACTGCCAGTCCAAACACAGATGTAAAATAAGATATATGGTTAACAGCTTTAGTAGTCTATAGCTATGGCTACTTTCCAGCAATGGAAATACTTGTCTGCCTACTCTGCATACTTTTCTACCTTCACATAACTATTTATTAACCATATTACATATTCAGTCTTTATTTGTGCTGTGTATGACACCTCAGGCTACTACATGAAAATTCCTGGGCCTAATAAGGCAGATGGCCAACTAATAAGATGTGTCAAAAACACAATCAAATGCAGGATCATCCAGCTGATGAAAGCGAGATGCCAACCTTAAAATGTTTAACCTAAAATAAGCTGGCAAACATCTGCATTTCAAGTAGATGGTCTCAGAACAGTTATGATAATCATCAGTTATGACCTCTACTAGTATGTTTAATCCATTCAGTGACAAAGAGGGTGAAACCTGCCATGCATTAATTGCCTATACTACAGTAAAAAGGCACATTTTCAGTAAAAATATACTGTAAACACAGTCCCTTAGTTGCACTCCTCCAACTCCTCCCTTTATTGGTGCAAGCTGTCCCTTTATAGGGCACTACTCTTTTGTCTTTTCCAGGGGCAATAAGTGTCTTTAAACCACATGACAATATACCAAACCCATCCTTGTAGTTGCCACATTTTTTGGTTCTTGTATGGCTTCCTTGATATTTTATTTGTAACATGATTGTGATGGTAAATGACACAAACAGCCAAAACCTGTTGTAGCAAAAAAAAGTAATTCTATGTTATGTACGTGTTGCTGGAGTATTAACAACTTTAGATTTTTTTTTCCCACCCCTCCGTGTACCTTGAAAGTAAGTGAAGTTGTGCCACAAACCCCTGCTCAGCATTCACAGGCACCACTGGGCAGAGCTGGCCCTGCTGCCGCCTGTGTATTTATCTGATGGGATTCCAGTAATTTAAGAGTAATTCTAGACTTTTGGAAGAGATACTACACTGCAGTAAATAGGTGTTGTTGTTTTTTCTTTTGTCTTTTAGTGCAAATAAAGCAAAGAATGTGACTATTATATATTATTATTATTTGAAAATTTGTGAGATCCCTTTCATTTGAAATTTTGGTTTGAAGAACATGCTAAGAAACCACATTTTTGAATAATTTTTTTAATCAAAATCTTAGCAGTCTTCTGGGTATGGAGACATACCATATTGGTATGGTATAGAGAGATTTAGAAAGACTAATACAGAAATGTCCTCCATTAAGACTGGGAGGATAAAACCAGAGAAAAATTTACTTTTTTTTAGTAAGACACTATTCACATTCATTCAAGATTTGATAACTTTTTGTAATAACTTTTTGTTTGTTTGTTTGTTTTGCTTGAAGTGGGATTTATTTTCATTGTTTTGTGTTTACATTTACTGAAATACAGATCTCATAAAATATGAGTGCAACTAATATAATTGGACATTGGTACTGATTTAAAAAACAATGACCTCTTATGGAGGTAAGTTTCCAGAATTAACATTAAATTATACTTGGACCCCTGCTTACCTTTTCTCATGCATATCTTATCTGACTAATATCAGACTTTAATTGACAGGAGTGTCTGTTTTTTGCCATTAGTCAGGGTCTGGTGACTAATGAAACAGCACTCCATCTCAGAGCTAGTTCCAATAAAAAAAAAAAAAAAAATCTTCAGGATGAAACCAACACCCTGCGGCTTGATGCCTAGCTTCTACAGGATGTTACCACTGCTGCCAATTAAAACTCTCACATCAGCATGAGATTTGTTTAATAGACCCCAGGCAATCCACTTCAGTCCAGCTGCAGTGTAAACTGAATACAAAGTAAAGGTTTTAACATGAGTGTGTCTCTGCAAGCTTGTTATTAAATGTTTTTTTTTTTTTTTACAATTTAAATAGCTGTCAACTTTATAAATTGTGAGTAAAAGTATGCCTTCTATTTTTGTTGATGAATCTATAGAGTGGTAATTTGAAACACTGTAAACAGCTTTTCCACTTCATTGGCTTTAGGAACCAATGACCAGTACTCATATTTTTAAGACAGTATCACGGTGCTGTTTATGTGCCCCAAATCATGTACTGTAATGTTAATGCTATGAATAATTTAAAATTATTGACCTGCCTTATGTACTGGATGCACACTTTATTAGCTTAGATACTTACCTTTAATATGCAATTATTATTATTATTATTATTATTATTATTATTATTATTATTATTATTATTATTATTTATCACACCAAAAAGGCTTTTAAAAACCTTGCAGAATTCCTTTCATGTGTCATATGCACACGTGCCTGTTACCATGTCAGATTGTTTTTCCTTTTTTGACAGGTTATTTTTTTTTGTTTTGTTTTGTACTCTTGAGAGACTTTGAACCTATTTTTTGTTACTTAGTTTGTTTTTGTGTATTCGATGATAATGAAATAATCATTAAATAAAAAGGACTGGTATTTCATTTAGATAGATTAGGTTAGATAAAACTTTATTAATCCCTTTAGGAAGATTCCATCAGGGAAATTAAAGTTTCAGTAGCAGCTTTTACAGGTAACATAGGCACACAAGCACAGCAGAAATCACAATAAACAAACATATGAATAAATAATAAATAATAAAATGGACAAGAATGAAGAATTATTGTAGTTGTAGTTTAAAACTTATTGTCCACAGTGAAATTTATAGAACAGGGAACATTACTTTTTCTAGTAAAAAGTTTATAAACCATACTTAAGAAATAAATGTGCTTAAATACACAAGGGTTGACCCTAAATACATGGCATTGAGTTGATAAAATAAATCAAGGTATTTGTCCTAACTTCGGTAATAATAGTAAGATCGTGTTTGTCATAATTTCACAAAATAATCTACAGTGTATTACACATGTTTGCATAATTAACTATATCCCCAGAGCATTTTAAAGCCATACAGTTACTACGTACCACAGACAAAGTAATCCTTATAGTCATCCTTATAATGTACCCAAATGCTCTTGTTGTATTGTTGTACATTTGGGATCTAATGTGTTTATTAGAGTCCTTCTATACAGGACTGTTCTGTTTATCATTATTGATAGGCTACATGTCACAGGCCTTGAAGATGGTTACAAAACCCAGAAAAGTATCAGTCAGAATTTAGAGTTCATTGTAGCACAGAAACAGCACTAGTGAAGATTATGAACGATCTTCTCATGGCCTCTGAGAGTGGACTCATGAGCATTCAATACTTCTGATCACAACATTTCACTATAGAGACAAGAATGTTGATATTAAAGGAAATGTGATCCACTGGTTTGAATCATGGGTATCTTTTATGGAAATGAGGAGTCTCCGTCATACACAAAAATAAGTCAGAGTTCACCGAGATTCTGTGCTGTGTTTTTCACATTATTCATTCTTCCCTTAGAAAACACTACATACACTGCTGTTGCTATGCAGATGAAACCCAGTTATATTTTTCTATGAATAAAGATGACACAAATTAATTAGTTAAACACAATGCATGCCTGAAAGTCTGTAATTTTCTAAATTGGACAAAACTCAGATTTATTAAATCTCCAGGGGAAAAAATGGTATCTAATGAGATCCTTATTCTAGATGACATTACCCTGGTCTCCAGTAACACTGTGAGGGGTTTAATTAAACTACTGCTGCATTATTTCATCTGTGGAATATTGCTAACATTAGAAGCATTCTGTCTCAGATTCATGCTGCAAAACTAGTTCATGCATTTATTACTACTAAAGGTTTTCTGAAAAGCATTCAGTTGACCCAAACACAGCACTGAGAGTACTAACAGGAACTAGAAAAAGAGATCATATTTCTCCCATATTGGCTTATCTTCTTTGTCTCCTTGTGGAGTCTGAGTGATGAGGCTACATCATTTCTTGAAGACCTTTTGGTTTCATACTATCCCAGTACAGCATTTTGCTGTCAGACTGCGGGTTACCCTGATTTGCAATAATATTTAAACTAATACTAGAAATATATCAGCTGTATACTCTCACGGAGATTTATCTTGTTTTCAAATAAGCAAGTATTTTGTAATACTGAGTACAGGTACCGCTGTCAATTTCAGTTTTACTATACACGTTTAACAATTGGCCCATTAGTTTCTCTTTAAATATTTCATAAATAGCACTTGGAAAGCTGCCATAGAATGATACCATTAAAATCAGAAATACTTTCACAGGCTTCCCATGAGCATCCGCACTGCCAGCATCCAAACAATATGGCATCAATCATTAAAAACTGTCTATTTGGCCGTATTCTCAGGGCAATTTGAGGGGGACAGGGGACTTGTGGTGATTAACAAATGTATATGATTTATTTAAACTGGCTCTCAGTTACACTTTGTCACTTCTGTTGCCACTAATGGATCTTTTCGAGGTAATCAAATGACAGACTAACGCTGTCAGGTTTTTCCCTACGGTCATATAAAGTTTGTTTTAGGCTAATTAAAATGAATTAAAACTTTTTTTTTACTTCAAATGTTAAGCTCCTCATATGCAATATTGATATAGCTGCTCCCGTTTTTCAGTTTACAGCTATTTTTATCTACTTCTCAATTATTGAGTCCAGAATTTGTGATTACTTCATTGTTATAACACACACTAAAATAACTGTTTAATTGATGCTGATGACTGATCCCTGACAACTGTTTTAGGAAATTACAGAAATATCACCTCTACAGGGAGTTCTAGAGTTTGGTAGACCTCATTTTTATGTTAATATCCTTTCCTTTTTAGTTCATGTTGAAGAAAACTCCCAGCACCGATGTTGCGGCTATTAGAGGATAAAATATATAAATTTCAATACAGCTATAGGTGCTGAACATACTCTGTTGTGCCTTGTTCAGCATGAATGGGCCTCCTCTGCTTTCAATCTTCAACATTCTCAAAATGTGATTTCTGCTGAAATATAACATACTGTATTCTCAATAAAACTTAATTAATTTTTTGTCTTCCCCATCTATGCATTGGCCCTCTGTGTGTCTTCACCTGATACAATAATTATTGCAGCAATGTTCGCTCAAAACAAACAGTCCAATTAAAATGGACTTTACTCATCTGAGATCTCAGTTTCAAGTATGTTTGGCCCTGAACGAGCAAGCCACAGTTGCATATTGGGAAATCAGTTTACTTTACAATTAGTTCTGTTTCATTGATGTGCATAAAAGTGTTTGTTCAAAATCAGAGAAAACCCTGCAGATATTAGGCTGTGATCATTTTACATCATAATTTCCAAGTGTAAAACTGGTAAAACTAGGCTCGGGAGCTTGAAAAAGGCGACTGGACTTCTTTTTGTTTCTTGAAGACGTTTCACCTCTCATCCGAAAGGCTTCTTCAGTTCTCAACCAAATGGTGGAGAGACCCAGGTATTTAAACCCCTGTGGGCGTAGTCCCCTGGAGGTGGTTATGACCCTCTATTGATCATGTGCTTGAACACATGTGCCCAGGTGTGAAGGGGGCGTGGGTCATATTTAATCAGTGGTTTCAGTTGAAACCAATTTAGGACTCCGCTCCATTGTTTCCTGTGGCCTATTGAGGTCACTGGAACAAAGGTGTGAATGGGGGTTGAGACGTCTGGGAAGGGAGCTCAGGACAGCACTGTAAGCGGGGGAAAGTTGGTGACGTAATCCACCTCCTCTGTTCAATGATGGTTGTTCACAGTGGACATAGATGGCTTCTTTCACTCCTCTTTCAAACCATCTGTTTTCCCTGTCCAAAATGTGAACATTGGCATCCTCAAAAGAGTGCCCTTTTTCCTTCAGATGCAGATGTACTGCTGAATCTTGTCCTGTCGAGGTGGCTCTTCTATGTTGTGCCATTCGTTTGTGAAGAGGCTGTTTGGTTTCAGCAATGTAGAGGTCCGAGCACTCTTCACTGCACTGAACAGCATACACTACATCGCTGATCTTGTGTTTGGCGGGTTTGTCCTTGGGATGAACCAGTTTTTGTCTTAGGGTGTGACTTGGTTTGAAGTATACTGAGATGTCATGCTTGGAGAAAATTCTTCTGAGTTTCTCTGACAAGCCTGACACATATGGGATGACAATGTTGTTCCTCTTGTCCTTCCCATTCTCTGTAGTTTGTGTTTGGCCTTCATTCCTGTGCATCTTAGCTGATTTGATGAAGGCCCAGTTGGGGTAACCGCATGTTTTGAGGGCTTTCTTAATGTGTGTGTGTTTCTTATGCTTCCCTTCTGCCTTAGAGGGAACACTTTCCGCACGGTGTTGTAGGGTCCTGATCACCCCAAGTTTGTGTTCCAGAGGGTGGTGGGAGTCAAAGAGGAGATACTGGTCTGTGTGTGTGGGCTTCCGGTAAACTTCAATGTTGAGGCTTCCATCTTCCTCGATAAGCACCGCACAGTCCAGGAATGGTAACTTGTTATCTCTGGTGTCCTCCCTGGTAAAACGTATGTATTTATCCACTGAGTTAATGTGACGAGTGAAGGCTTCTACTTCTTGGGTTTTGATTTTGACCCAGGTGTCATCTACATATCTGTACCAGTGGCTAGGTGCCTTCCCTTTGAAAGAACCAAGAGCTTTACTTTCCACTTCCTCCATGTAAAGGTTGGCTACAATGGGAGACACTGGGGAGCCCATGGCACATCCATGCTTCTGTCTGTAGAATCCATCATTGTATTTAAAATATGTTGTGGTAAGGCAGAGATCTAAAAGTGCACAAATCTGATCTGGGGTGAAGCTGGTTCTGTTCAGTAAGGAATCGTCTTCCTGTAGTCGTCTTCTGACGGTCTCCACTGCCTCAGTTGTAGGTATGCAAGTGAAAAGTGAAACCACATCAAAGGACACCATGGTTTCATCTGGATCCAGTACAAGATTCTGGACCTTGTTAGTAAAATCTGTAGAGTTTTCAATGTGGTGGGGTGTGATGCCAACAAGCGGTGATAAGATGGTGGCGAGGTGTTTGGAAATGTTGTAGGTGACCGAGTTTATACTGCTGATAATGGGTCGAAGTGGGACTCCTTCTTTGTGGATCTTTGGGAGTCCATAAATGCATGGAGTGGCTTCTCCAGGGTACAGGCGGTAGTAAGTGGGGCGGTCAATGGCTTTTTCCTTTTCAAGTTGTTGCAGGCAGCAAACAACTTTTTTCTTGTAGTTGCTTGTGGGATCACGTCTCAAGACCTCATAAGTATTGTTGTCACTGAGGAGTGTAGTAATTTTGTTGTGGTAATCCGATGAATTCAGCACAACCGTGCACCTCCCCTTGTCGGCTGGCAGTATGGTGATGTTTTGATCCTTGCTTAGGGCTGTGATGGCCTTCTTCTCCTGAATGGTGAGGTTGGATGGAGGAAGTCTTGCACTGGAGAGAGTGGCTGAAACTTTCATCCTGATCTGTTCAGCTACAGGATGAGAAAGTTTGTTATTTCTTATAGCGGTTTCTGTTGCTGTGATGAGGTCTACTATAGGAAGCTGTTGTGGGGCTATGGCAAAGTTGAGTCCTTTGGCTAGCACATTTTCTTCTGGTTTGGTGAGGACCCTGTCTGATAGGTTCTTCACCCACTTTCCTTGGTTTCCATTGCTTATCGTGTCGTCCTGTTTGTTAACAGATGAATGGTATGCCTTGGTTTGCAGAGTTTGAAATTTACGTAGTTGTCTTTCCTTGCCTTTGATGTGTTGTGCGCTCTGGGCTTTGTCCACAAATGTAGAAACTTCTTCTGCGATGGTGTGAGGTAAGAGTGATGAGAGTTTCTGCTGAGTCTGGTGGATTTTGTTCTGGAGTGCATCTATGGTGAAATGGACCTGTCTTATCCTTTCACTTAAAAGGTGGTTCTGTGCTCTCCATAGAATTTGGTCAGCTCTATGTCCTTTTACTGTGGACCCAAGGTGCAAACTCTTGGGAACCAGTCTGGACTGTCTGCATCTCAAGTTGAAACGAAGGACTTCACTTCGTCACATTAACTCAGTGGATAAATACATACGTTTTACCAGGGAGGACACCAGAGATAACAAGTTACCATTCCTGGACTGTGCGGTGCTTATCGAGGAAGATGGAAGCCTCAACATTGAAGTTTACCGGAAGCCCACACACACAGACCAGTATCTCCTCTTTGACTCCCACCACCCTCTGGAACACAAACTTGGGGTGATCAGGACCCTACAACACCGTGCGGAAAGTGTTCCCTCTAAGGCAGAAGGGAAGCATAAGGAACACACACACATTAAGAAAGCCCTCAAAACATGCGGTTACCCCAACTGGGCCTTCATCAAATCAGCTAAGATGCACAGGAATGAAGGCCAAACACAAACTACAGAGAATGGGAAGGACAAGAGGAACAACATTGTCATCCCATATGTGTCAGGCTTGTCAGAGAAACTCAGAAGAATTTTCTCCAAGCATGACATCTCAGTATACTTCAAACCAAGTCACACCCTAAGACAAAAACTGGTTCATCCCAAGGACAAACCCGCCAAACACAAGATCAGCGATGTAGTGTATGCTGTTCAGTGCAGTGAAGAGTGCTCGGACCTCTACATTGCTGAAACCAAACAGCCTCTTCACAAACGAATGGCACAACATAGAAGAGCCACCTCGACAGGACAAGATTCAGCAGTACATCTGCATCTGAAGGAAAAAGGGCACTCTTTTGAGGATGCCAATGTTCACATTTTGGACAGGGAAAACAGATGGTTTGAAAGAGGAGTGAAAGAAGCCATCTATGTCCACTGTGAACAACCATCATTGAACAGAGGAGGTGGATTACGTCACCAACTTTCCCCCGCTTACAGTGCTGTCCTGAGCTCCCTTCCCAGACGTCTCAACCCCCATTCACACCTTTGTTCCAGTGACCTCAATAGGCCACAGGAAACAATGGAGCGGAGACCTAAGTTGGTTTCAACTGAAACCACTGATTAAATATGACCCACGCCCCCTTCACACCTGGGCACATGTGTTCAAGCACATGATCAATAGAGGGTCATAACCACCTCCAGGGGACTACGCCCACAGGGGTTTAAATACCTGGGTCTCTCCACCATTTGGTTGAGAACTGAAGAAGCCTTTCGGATGAGAGGTGAAACGTCTTCAAGAAACAAAAAGAAGTCCAGTCGCCTTTTTCAAGCTCCAGAGACTACTATGACCTGGATAACTGAGAATCTACACAGACATACTGGTAAAACTAGGATTTGAAACTAGGACAATGACACAACATTTTCAAGAATATTTTTTATTTCTAAATTAATTCTGGATTTCTGGGGTTTTTGGTTGGCTTGAGTGAACCCTAACCCTTAAACATTTTTTATCTATAGACTTCCAGATGTCTTCATATGTCACAGATGAACACAATGTGCTCCTGATTAAGGCTTATTGCTTCTTCTGTCTGACATAACTCATCAACAAATGCCCAACAGTGAAAAAGCAATTGATTTGGTTGGCGGGAGGTCTGAGCTCAAGCTGAAATTAAAATGACACAGTCCATTGCTCCCACTCGCAATATTCCTCCTCATGTCAAGGGAGACTCTGTGAGACTGTACGATTAATGCTTACAGGCAGAATCTTGCCTAATTCAGTCCCCCAACTGCTCTAATATCCCTGGCAGAACACAGAGAAGAAAACACAAAAATCACACAATTTAATTAAACTCTTGTTGACTTGTGACAGTACTATGTCGTCACTTACATGACAGTTTTGGGGAAGTTATAAAAGATAAGGTTGAGGGTTATCAAAGGGAGTCATTATACCTGACTGGAAAAAAGAAATTAAAGCACAAGTTTCCCAAAATATTTTTTTAACTAATTTGTAAATGTCAGCTTCTCTTTTCTTTTCTTTTTTTTGCACCACATTGACAATTTAACAAGTCAAATTATCATAAGCGCTTTGCTGAAAGCTTCAAATATGCATGCATCTAAGTCTTCTTTCATGGCTTTAAAGTGAACCATTTCCAGGAAGTCTTTGCTTGCTGCAGTTTTGTTGAAATGAACCAGCCACTTCGTCTAATGACTACAGTTTAGCTGTCAGCTGTCCTCACTTGAGTGAGATCGCTCATGCAGAGACACTTTCTGAACAGCTTTAAAGTGGATAAAATCAATATTTTAATAATGATGTAACAAAGGGCGAAGAACAATAGTACAACTTAAAAGGGGTCACTGAAAGAGGTGAACCTTTAATATGACCCTCAGGTTTTATGGAGCTTTATAGAAAATTTCAACTCCACTTCATTTCTCTAGTCGACTCTCACCTTTCTCATTGTGCTGTTTTCTGGGAGTTTGCTGGTGTTTTTTTTTTTTGTTTTGTTTTTTTTTCCTCTGTGCTCTATAAAACCCACTGTGCTCTACCTACTCAGCACCAAAAAACAGGGAAAGTTACTGGCTAGCTTATTTACATAATGAAGCATTTAGCAGCTAAAGAGATAGATATTTCCCTCCAGCGTTGTAGGAACCAGAAACAAAACTACAATAAAAATAAATATTGGTAAGAAACTCTATTCTGAATAAATCACAGTGTTGTTCTATTACTGTCAGATGTGAAAATACCCAATCCTTTGCCAAAAAGTTTGACATATGTTTCAGCTTAAGAGCTGATAGTATATCATTTCTCACAACTTGTTGTCCCAAATAACCACAAAAAAAAAAAAAAAAATCATCTAATGTAGCTTTGAGGAAAGCAAACATTAGACAGGAAGGTAGTTAAATGAACGGGTTTAGCCGTCTTTGCAAGAACCAAAATGTCCCAGCATTTCCTCCCAAGATGGGGTCAGACGACCTATCGATGTGTGTGGTATTCATGTAATATCAGTGCTTTTGTTTATCACACACCGCACAGAAACCTAATTTCTTTTGCCTTCCTGGTGATAAATTATGTTTATAAGAATATGTGGAGAGAATCTATTATCCGACTGTTTTCAATTCAATAGAGAAAGGGAGAAAAATTGACCTCTAGTCTTTTCAAGGCACAATAATAAGCACTGAGTGGATCTTAATAGAATACAAACAAACATAGGCACTAACACACAATATATAAACAGCCCTATGAGTTATTGCATTTATATTCTGTAAAGGTTTTTAGAAATGTGAACTCCGTATGAATGAAGAGCATAGTTTTTCTAAGCCATTTTGAATACTTTTAAAACTCTCATTAAGATCCATGATAAAGATGACACAAAATTGAAGACTAGAGGTGTTTTTTTAATGCGGCTGCTGCCTGAACTCAATCATGATGTGAATATTACTAGAATTCAGATGCTCTTACTTTGTGATATTTCCCACATTTATGATCAGCAGCACACGTTGGAAATAACCTTTTTAGCCTTTTAACACAGACACAGAAGGTTCCTGTTGAATCTTTCTTTCCCAAGATGCAAAAGTAATATTTTAACTTTGGAAAGAAAACACAGGGCAAAAAAATTCAATCCACACAGTCAAACTGATGGCAAACCCCTCGATGGCCCGCCATGAAACAGATGGTATTACAATATGAGGACAGCACGATTAACACATCCATCCATTTTGTGCCTGTGCTGGGAGTGGAGCACATCACTGTAGAGTAGTTTAGTGAGCCAAAATCGTCAGATGGTCACTCCACCTTTCATGTGAAGAGGGAGGTTTTTTTTTGCAGAAAAGAGCATCCACAATGATACACTCTGTGTTCTCCCATTGCCAAGTGGCATCTTATCACTTTATGTCTCATGTTGTCCTTTGATTATCATTGAGCACATGATGTATAAACTCCACTCAGTAGCTGTCATAATACTGTCAGAGGCCTTATGTACTTAATCAGGGCTTTGAAGACACATGCAACTCTATTTCCTCAACTTGGAAGGCAATGGTTTGACATTCAGACACTCAAAGAGCACACTATAGTTCCCACTGCACTATTTGTAAATTATATGTTACAAAAGACTGGCAAAGTTAATTGCTGCATGAATATTTTAGATGCCTATTGTCTAATTGCACTTAATTAGAGTAAGAATTAAAGGGTGCGTCTAGAGTGGATGCTGAGATGAAGTGGTAGCTGTCACTTGTGTTAAAAATAAAACAGAGACTCTGTCATTAAAAGTAAAGTATGCATTTGCTTTTAAATGCACACACTGAAACATTACAGTTATAGGAAATCTGGTAAAAATAATTTTCAAAATGGGCATATGACTACAAGTTGGCAAACATATTGAAATCTCACATATCAATCAAATCCTGATATCCTAGAGACATTTGCAACTTCATAGCGCAAAGCAGCAGAGAAGAAATGTTTGACTTAGCTATTATCTGATAAAGTAGATTTTTGTGTTTTTTAAACAGGAAAAAGAACTATTGCCATTGTTAACCAAGACAATTTTCACATCTGTATGGATATGTTGTTAACAGCTCCATGGTGTTGTGCACATTCACCTGATATGTGAAAGATCCCCAGTTTGAGACAGGGAGGGGGGGTCACAAGCTGCTCCTCGATAGATGGAAGCGTTGCATCAGGAAGGGTATCTGGTCTAAAATCTGTGTCAAATCAAAACATGTGGACCCATCCTTTGGATAAGTAGCTAAAGCCAGCATCCAGTTAGCTTAGATTAGCATAAAGACCAGTAACACAGGGAAACACCATACCTGGTTCTCCTTGTCTAGCAGTATATCCAAAGTTTACTAATAAACACTTTATTTATTTGGTTAGCCAACTACTGCAAAAGAAGCTAGTTATGTGCCCTCTAAATATTAATCATATAGATTTATTTTTTGTCTGTATTTCTTTATTCAAGGGATTCCCTGCTAATGATTAATAGTTAACACATTTTCAATTATAATTTGATGGCAAGTAAGGGTAGGCTGCCAAGAATATAATTTTAGGCAATGTGTTTAACACAACAGCTGTTGTAAGACATCCTTGCTGCACAGCACAAAGTGACAAATGCAGACTTCACAACCTCAGGGGACACTACTGCTGCTTCCCAAAGGTGGAAGAAACCTCATGTGTAGAGTTGGCATTATACCAGCCGTTGGGATAGCTTCTAACTTGCCTACTGTATACATTACTACAGTCTTAAAGTCACTGTCATAGCAATTTAACTAGTTTTTCAGCATCCCTGCAAAACAAATTCTGATGAATAATAATGTTCCTCACGGTGGTACTGATGGCCAAGTTAATGTCCTGCGGTATCAGCTCTGAACCAGCCAGACCTGTGTTCTTTTTACATTACTCACAGTCTCTATGCAGTATTCAGAAGAGTGTGTGTGTGTGTGTGTGTGTGTGTGTGTGTGTGTGTGTGTGTGTGTGTGTGTGTGTGTGTGTGTGTGTGCGTGATTTACATCAGATGAGATACATCAGCTGGACCAAGTGTCTTCCTTCTTTGACACTTAGATGATCAGACTGGTCATCACAGGCTTGTTTGGTTTCAGACCTACAACAGAGAAAGAAGCTGCTTTCTTTGTTCCTTCTTTGTTCCAGTTCAGTTCCACATGTTGCAGTAATTTCTGGCATGTCACTTTTGCAATAACCCCAGCAAGGCTGGGACTGGGCTGGGATCCTTGCATTTTGGCAGAAAACAGCCCACCTCAATCAATCACAAAACACCTACTGTATCCACATACAAAAGGTGCTGTAAACTAAGTCATATTACTGTAATGTGACGAAGCTGCTGTTTTATTGACAACTCTTATAAAAATGTTCTTAGATACACCTGTTCAGCTGCTTATTAAACCTGTTACGGCACTAGCAGGGCTTGCTGTGACTTCTTGACCCACTGGGTGTGGCTCTCTTTCTCCAGCCCTTTTTGGTACAGCTGACTCAACTCAGCAATTAAGCGTGCGTACTTAAGGCCAGAGAGAGGAGAGCTCCAGTGTCAGAGATTGCCAGAGTGCCTTTGTGAAACAGCTTGTGAACTGTGTGTGTTACAGCTGCTTACTCCTGCTTGGTGGAGAGGTGGGTATTTTTGGGATTAAGGCCTCTTACCTTACCTTGTTGATTTTATGACTAACTTCTGTGTTTTGTTTTTCCTTTTATTTATTTATTTTTGAAGGTAATAGCAGCTTGTCCATTTCTTTTTGTTAAACCAGTGATAAAAAAATTTTGCCTTCATGTCTCCTTTCTGTCAACCCGGACACTTTTTGTTACTTCCCCAAACCCTCTGGTCTCTTTGGGGGAACGTAACAAACCCAAATATCAGCCAGACACATGGCAGCAACCCAGTGGTTTTAGGATGTAGACATGGTCAAGATGAACTGCTGAACTTCAAACCGAGCATCAGGATGGGGAAGAAAGGTGATTTAAGTGGCTTTGAAGATGGCATGGTTGTTTTTGCCAGAAACTGCTGATCTACTGGGATTTGCATGCATGGCCATCTCTAAGCTTTACAGAGAAAGGTCTGAAAAGGAGAAAATATCCAGTGAGTGGCAGTTCTCTGGGGGAAAATGGTTTGTTGACACCAGAGGTCAGAAGAGAATGGCCAGACTGTTTCGAGCTGACAGAAAAGCAACAGTAATTCAAATAACTGCTCGTTACAAATAGTGTGGAGAAGAGCATCTCTGAATGCTGAACATGTCAAACTTCGAAGAAGCAGAAGACCACATATAGTGTAGCTACTGACTAGGGCTGCAGCGATTCATTGAGTAACTCAAATAACTCAATTATAAAAAAATCCTCTACACAATTGCTTTGTTTAATCCACAAATCTGTACCGTTCAGTTGTCACTGTTCAGGTGAAGTGAATGAAAACAGTTTTCTAGCATTCAAAACTGCAGCGCTGTTGTTCCTGTAATCACCATTAAAACCTTTAGTGGGAAAGAGCTGGCAGGAGTCCATCAAAACACCTGATCAACAAGCTCCAACATTAACTTAGTCTGATACGATGCTTAAATTAGGCAGCTTATCTGAAGGCTGTCTGCAGCCGCTCTGCTTTCTGTGTCAGTGATACCTGCAGCAAGCAGGGGTGAGTCTAAAGGAGGGCATGGGCTGTACAAGACCATATTTATTTCAAAGCTTTAGAAACTTTATTTTGCAGATAAAACCCAGAGCCACTGACCTGGGGCTGTTAAATTGGACACCGAATTATTATTAACATTAATTATAAATATAATTTTTAATATGTACAGCATCAGAACATCTGTTTTCTGCAGCAGGAAACTTTGCACAGGATAAACCTCAGTTCTGAGAATGTTGCTTTTCTTAATCCTCCTTTAAAGTCTTACAGAGACACATACACATACATTCACTATCACAGAAACATGTAGAGACACACATACACAAGAACACACAATAAATTTACCTCATCTAGGAGATACAATACTGTCAGAACTCTTTGCTTGCTACTGGTGTTAGAAAACCTTAGCTTTTTTTTTGACGGATGTTGTACGCAGTTAAAAAAAAAGCCTAATTTCTAAAACAGAAACCAATGAGCAGTTCATTTTTAAAAGACCTGTGTTTTTTCTCCTTGGTATATTTATGATTGGTCATTAATAAGACAAAACTATTTCTTTTCCAATTACTCGATTAATTGATGGAATAATCAATAGAACTCAGGTTACAATTCACACAGGCTCACCAAAATCAATCAACTCATTGAAAAAAAAAATGTTGCCTAGTCTGAAGAGGATCGATTTCTGCTCCAACATTCAGATAATAGGGTCAGAATTTGAGGTAAACAACACAAAAGCATGGCTCCATCCTGCCTTGCATCAGCAGTTCAGGCTGCTGCTGCTGCTGCTGGTGTAATGGTGTGAAGGATATCTTTCTGGGACACTTCGGGCTACTTAGAACCAATTGAGAATCACTTGAACACCACCTACTTTACTTTTGTAGTGGACTGTGTCCATCCCTATATGGCAACAGTGTACCATAGTCTGATGGCTGCTTCCAAAAGGATAACATGGCATGAAAGTGGAAATAATCTCAAACTGGTTCCTTGAGGATGACAATGTGCACTGTGCTCAAATTGCCTCCACAGTTACCAGATCTCCATCCAACAAAGAACTATACTGTAAGATATAACTAATAAAATGGCCAGAATCAGAATCAGAAGGTTTTTATTGCCATATGGGTGAACAGGTTCACAGCATTAGGAAATTGCTGCGGTACTTCGTGCTTACAGAAAAAACAAATAAGTATAAAAACTATAAGACAATATACAAGTATACAAATTGCAAATATACAGAGATATTAGAGCTATAACTATAACACAATATTACAAAATTACAGAATATACAGTGCAGGCACTAATTAAAAGATAAAAGAATGTAAACTATATTCCACTAATATGTACATCAGTGCAATCAGACAGGTGCATAGACATAGGGTCATCAGCGTTTGTGGAGGGTGGTGGTAACAGTCTTAGGGTAATTGTTCATGAGTCCAACAGCAGTGAGTGTATATAATTTGGCATTTTATGGGTTGACTGTCAAAACCTAATGTTAACTGTTTTAAACCATTCTGATCTGTACAAAACCAAGGCTCGCATAGAGTCAACCACGTCTGGAGTCTTTGAAAACATGTCCTTTTTTAACAAAAAATACATGCTGATTGAGAGTCACTTACTTTGGTGCAGTGGTTCAGACTTTTGCTTTTGGTTGCAGTAGAAGCACGACTGGACTGCATTCTGTTCTTTCACACCCTCATATGGCTCAGAAATGGTAGAATGGCCCCTTAGAGTGGGGGAGAGACAGAGATAGAGAGAGAGGGAGAGCTTTGGCTTTCGGCATTACTGGAGTTGGAGAGAACGGCTCAAATTGATAATGCTTGGGACCACCAGGGTCCTTCACCACGCTAAAGCCTGCTTCAGGGGATTCTTGAGGGGAAAAGTCCTCCATCTAGAAAGAATCCTCTGTTGCATAGGTGCCTTGTGATTCTGTTTTGCTCTCCAGTTTCCTCTGGCCTAGGGAAAAATGAACAGCTCTTGCCACACACATCAGTCCCTGTTGTTCATCCCCTTTTTCACACTTTTTAGCATTTTTAAAAAAAATCTGCAGTGGGTGGAGGTACAGTAGGCACACAGCTTGGGGTGAATTCACACTTTGAAAAACAAGTCATTGGTATCCTGTGAGAGAAGTGTAAAAATTGCCATTTACATAACACTAAAAGTATGGATAAATGATTCTTTTTTAATTCTTTTTCACAAACACACACACACACACACACACAAACACACACACACACACACACACACACACACACACACACACACACACACACACACACACACACACACACACACACACACACACACAGTGTAACAAATTAGCCAAAGAAGTAGAGCAGAACCTGTAGTTTGTTTTAATTGCAATGTTAGTAACATACCTTTGCTAACACTAAACAGCTAGTTTATCCACTATAGAGCTTCTTTGCTCAATTTAATTAAGAGTATCCCAGTGGGTTTCTGGACTCCAGTGAAGCCAAATCCCCATCATCATTATCTCTAGCAAATCATGACATCATACAGGCAGCCCACTGTTAGTTTCTACACTTTCTCCTTTTTTTTTTTTCACAATTTCTTAGTGCCTTATTTGTATTTTCTATTATACACTTTGGCACTCTTAGAGAAAATGAACCTAAATGGTAAGGGTTTGCAGATTTGACTGAGCCAGAACAATCTCAATAAAAACATTAATAAAAGAAAATAAGTTACTTTGTGTTTTATGGACTGTTGTGACAAGAAAAAAACAAACAAAAAACACAGGAAACTGGAATAGGAAAACAGTTGTATGGGTATCTAGGGTATGTTGGCCCATTGGGAAAATGCCTGGTATGCCAATCAAGCCTCTAAGCTTAAAAAAAGTGTTTGTTCCTAATGCTTTGTCACACAGTTTGTCAGCTGCACCAATGGTGCTCTACTGGATTGAGATCTGGTGACTGTGGTGGTCATTTAAATAAACTGAACTCATTGTCATGTTTGAGAAACCAGTTTGAGATGATTTGAGGTTTGTGATATATTGCATTATCTTCCTGGAAGCAGTCATCAGAGGATAGGTACACTGTTGTCGTCAAGGGATGGAAATGGTCAGCGACAATACTCAAGTAGGCTGCTGTGTTTAAACAATGTTCACTTGGTACTAAGGGGCCCAAAGTGTTCCAAGACAATATCCCCCACACATTACACCACCATAAGCCACCTGAATTCTTTATAGAAGGCAGGATGGAGCCATACTTTCATGTTCTTTACACCAAATTCTGACCCTACCATCCAAACGCTGAAATTGTTGTAGAAATCGTGGCCTCAGTTTCCTGTTCAGGAGTGGCACCTGGTGTGGTCTTCTGCTGCTGCAGGCCATCTGCTTCCAGATTCAATGTGTTGTGCATTCAGAGATGCTTTTCTGCATACCTTTGTTGTAAAGAGTGATTATTTAAGTTATTGTTGGACCGTTCTTTGCAACCCTAGAGATGGTTGTGTGGGAAAATCCCAGTAGATCAGCAGTTTATGAACTATTTAGACCAGCCCACCTGCTACCAATAACTATGTCAGATTCAGAGTCCCCATTCGTCTGTCTTCCCCATTCTGATGCTCAGTTTGAACTTCAGCAGGTTGTCCTACATGCAGCAAGTTAAGTTGCTGCCATGTGATTGGGTGATATTTGCATTTACAAGCAGTTGAACAGGTGTACCTAATTAAGTGGTGACTGTGGGTGTTTATCATATAGCTATTCAGCTAAAATCAACAACTATGTCTGCAGTCATTTACAAGCAGGTGCTGGCACACACTTAATTACAGCACAGTAATAAAATGTATTTTCTCACAGTCAATGTCACTGGACATCACTAAACTTTTTCAAGCTGTACACAACTGCATCTTAATATGTTTGTGTGTGTTACAAAACATCTATTAAATGTTTATAAATTACATGATTTGCCTCTGAATACCAAATAGAGGCACATCATGATTTTTGTAATTCAAAAAAAAAAAAAAAAAACTTTTGGAGTCTCAGTTGTATTTTGTTGAAAATTGAACCATAACCTTTTGAGAAGTTTTTGGTGACAGAGTGGATAGGAGTCTTTCTTTGGGTTACTGTCTTCACTCCTGGAAAGTAATTCTTAGGTTGCATTATGACAAACCACAAAATCCATACATTTCCCTCATTTTCACCTGCAATAAAAGTGGTGTTTACACAGATGTCATTAGTTTGGCTAGCCTAGTAAACATTAATGCAATGTGTGTGTGTGTGTGTGTGTGTGTGTGTGTGTGTGTGTGTGTGTGTGTGTGTGTGTGTGTGTGTGTGTGTGTGTGTGTGTTGGGAGGGCTTGTTGTCAGGACCCATTAGTTTTCTGTGATTGTGTGCCATTACACTGTCATTACCTCAGGGACGTATGTCTTTTACAAGAATGGGCTTGTCTACAAATCCATGTACCGTACTATTAGCTCAGAGAAGAAAACAATTATCCATAATTTAAGAAAAAAATATAAGGTTAGTTAATTGTAATTCTAACTGTGATTGTAATACCATATTTTTCTTTACAATAGTACAGGAAGTTGTGGTAAAATACAGAAAAAGCACATCAACCTAAACCTAAACCAAGTCAAACTGCATTCAAAGCATCCTGGAAATGGCCAGTACAAACTACATGTTGTTTCAACAGCATTCAGTTGAAAGGCTAAAGAAGAGAGTTAAGAAAATCAAATACTGGATCTCTAATGGATTTACAAACAGCTTTTCAACAAATAAAAAACCTGCAACATTTGCATGAACTGTTTTGACCCATAGTCAGCAAAAGTGAGATACAACCTTTGAAAAATAGTAAGTTTAGTGAGTCATGCACAGGGCTGTACACTCGGAGATCAAATATATTGAGAATATTATTTTAATTTCAGAAAGGAAGATTTTCTTTAGAAACTGTTCCATCTCTTCTAGCTGGTTTCTGCACAGTTATAACTATGTGCCAAAACTAGATTCTCAACATGTTTGGCAAGAAAACAGTAACCTTGCGGGAACTTTGAGTTCAGCCGTCCCCGTGGGCTCCAGTTCAAGGATTTTTTTTCTTACAGTAAATTTGAATTTGAGTTTAGTTATGAGAGTAATGAACTATAAACTGTGAGGCGTGTGTTAATACAAAGTAAACTTTCAGCTTGCAGCAAGCTGTAATTTTGCACCATGTTTTTCAAAATGTAATTGGATATATCTATTATTCATACTTTATTACATTTCTAGAAAAAAAATATTATGTGACAAGGAGCTGTACTTTTTTCCCAAGGGATGGATTGATCTCATTGGCCCAGTGTGTACCAGACTATTCTGAAAATCCTCCACACCTCTCACTTTATCACTTTAACATTACTGGTAATTACCAGAAACCTGAAACGCAGGTCGGAACCTGGAAAAAATCCACAGACCGCAAGTGGGAGTCTTGGGAAAGAGCCAGACATTCCATTTAATACCACCACTGATGTCTCTGGATGTTCATTTTTGTTTTACTATCTGTTTTTTTGTTTAACATTTTTCCTTTAGTGCTTTGCTTTAGTGTCAAGGAACAGCTAATGGAGGTCACCCGTGATGGGATTGCAGATGGGATTTGAGAGTGCTAGAACAGCAATGCATTCTGCAGTGCAATGTGTCTTTTCAATTCTTAAATAAATATTTAACTTTAAAAGTTTAACTTTAAAAAAAAAAAAAGAAAAAATCATGGCAGCCTCTATATTGCAATCCAAAGGCTCAATACATCCTGATAGCTCAAGATAATTTGGTCAAACTTTGGTCAATCTTCACTAAGGATAATATCATTTACTCACTGTCCCTAAATGGATATAGGAGATACTACAGATGCTACATTGCTTAGCCTGTAGAGGTCTGTGCGTCCCTCTATGGATATGCCCCCCAGACCATCACTGACCCACCACCAAACTGGTCATGCTGCACAATGTTACAGGCAGCATAATATACTCCACGGCTTCTCCAGAGCCTTCCGCCACTGGCATCAATCACAGGGCATTAGCATGTTTTCTCCCCATACAATATAGACATCTTCATGAAAGGAAACACCAGTTATGCAAAATGAAACAAATAAACATACCTATAGACATACTGTATATGAGACTATATAACCATACAAACTTGTCTTCATTATATCTATTTCACAGGTTATTTCCTGGCAAGAAAGCCAGACTCATAAAAGAAATGTAAACAAAGCAATCACCAAAACATAAAACTGAGTCTAATTAACTGGCCAATTCAATTCCAACATACCAAAATAAGCAATCAATAGAAAAAATCTGATCAATATGTTCAGAGACCAGGTTCAGTGACAGGGCAGAGGAACAAAACTGTTCATAAGCTCTTGGTTTCTTTATAACATGAACATGCAACTCTACTGTAGCATCAGCAAGCGTGAACTCATTAATTATCCTAAAATTAGAATGGGCTGAAAAGGACTTCTGAGCTACCCTTCATTAAAAGTCCTGGGCTGGTGTCATTCTTCTTTTATTGATATCGCTGAATATCATGCAGAAAACAACAGTAACAAAAACACTTATCCTGCAAGGCACCGTCTGTGAAGGCGATAAGGTGATTTATTGATTTGTATTTCACTATTCAGATCACAACTGAATCCCTGAGATGTGAAAATCCTTTACCAGCCTTTTTACTCTGCTCTACAGACACAAGGACATATTATAAATACTGTTCCCAAAGCATCTGAGCCCATTCTTTTATACACCATGGGATTCATTTTATACACAAGCACTTTCTGCTACTTGCAGAGACACTGTACTTTCATGCAGGTCACTTAAACCAGCTTCCCAAGTGAGGACACTGAGGATATTTTCACTTCGACGGAATAGTGTTCTACTGGCTATAACAACAAGCATATAAAAGACAATAAAGGTAATTCAGATTTTAAAGAAAAACACATTTTGCTGAACTGATTGCAAAAAATCAAATTTCTTTCTTATAGATTCAGCATATTCACATGCAATCTGTTCATAGAAATTAGATAAATGGTTTATAAATAAGTAGACACAAATAACTAAGCAATGTTCCAATTTTTTTTTAGAGTTTCTTCTAGTTGCAGAACTCCTATATTAAGAACCCCATTCACATCCTTTTTATAAAGGACATCCACAATTCATGCTTTTCTGTTTTTTTCTTTTTTTATAATACAGTGACAGGAAGAAGGAACCTAAGTTCATAATGTCTGCTTTATTAGATTCCATATGGTTTCAGGTGATGGAGATGTCTTCTAGGCTGCCTTTCACTCTCACTTCATTTAGAGAATGAAGATTGGGGGGGCGGGGGCTCTCATCCTCGTCCTACCCCTGCAAGATTAAAAGATGTTGTAGCCCAATGCAGCCCCTTCTCTGGGGAGAAATCCAAGTGGAAAAAGCTCATTCCCCAGAGTGGCTGGGTGGTATGAACCTCACCTTTGGATAAGCTATCATGAGGTGTCTCTGCTCTCAATCAGTTCATATCTACCTCGGCCGTCTCCCTCCTGCTTTCAGAATTCTCCTCAGCAAGTGGAAGCAGCATCAATACTGTTTTCACCTCACGCATCTTTGAGAGAAGGCCCATTCTCCCTGAAATCAACTGAGAATTCTCCTGAAAGTGAAAATTGAAACTCTTAACTGTTCAAATAAGTAAAAAAAAAAAAAAAAAAAGAAGGCGGCACAAACACTTTCAGTCTCTCTGAAACGAATTTAGTCCTTAACACCTCTAAATGGAGACAACTTTCGAGAATGAAAGTTTCTTTCAGTAATGTGGATAGAATGATGCATGTAGTTAAACACATGCTAAATCAGCCGTTCTGTTAGTATTATTCTGTTTACATCAACTGGCAAAATTGGGAAAGTAAGAGATTTTCTTCTTTCAAGATGGGTTAGGAAAAGTGCATGAATCTAATGTGAAGGCTAAGATGTTTCCTTCTTCTCTGTGTGGAGAACAGAGATTTTGCTGCCAACTCAATTAACTATGCAAAAGACAAAACAACAACTTGCACATAAATTTGAAAAATTAATGCTATTTACGCAAGCAAAACAAACTATTGTAACAGC
Organism: Archocentrus centrarchus; assembly: GCF_007364275.1. Lineage (NCBI taxonomy): Eukaryota > Metazoa > Chordata > Actinopteri > Cichliformes > Cichlidae > Archocentrus > Archocentrus centrarchus. The sequence goes on from NC_044366.1 coordinate 10,351,801, forward strand.
AAAGCACTTTGCCTGCCGTGGCTCTGGTATGTGAACAGATCTCAAAAACATTCTCTTCAGTATTCTTTGGTTCAGCAGTTAGGGGAGGTATCGGGTGTTTCGTGCATATGTATTGATGCATGTGCGCATACAGGAACAGTCAAATTATTTGACACGAACAGATGAAAATAAAAAAAACTGCACTAGTTTGTAATTTTATGTTTTTTCTTTTCTACTCCAAAAGTCAGCACTCACACCACCTGTCACTGGAGGGCTCATACGTCCACAAAATGCCATTTTTCTGCTCATGCATTAAAAGCTTTAAATTCAATATTAAGTTTAACTTTATCCATCCCCAAAAGGGATTTTATTAAAAAGTCACTGTCCACAATGCCTGGCTCATCAACCATTTATGATCTTTCTTTATAAATTAAACTGAAATTAAATTAGTTTTCACAGCACAGAAGAGACTGGCTAAATTGAATATAGAGTTCTGATGTACCAGCGAAGATTAATTTTCATAGTTATTGAATTTTATTTATTTATTTTAATAAAGAAATACACAGCTTACAAAAAACATATATTTATTCCCTGTAGAGTGATGAGATGCCAGGCTAATACTGTGGCTGGTTTCCTTGAGATAGTTCTGTCATATAGTAATACTTATTCTGAAGCTTTTTCTCATAATATATGACACTACTATTTAAATGTGTAGCTAGACTTCTACTTTGGAAACAGTTATCACTACAAGGCCACAAAAAGTAAAGAATATATTCATCACTGGTAGAATTAATGCAAGGTACGCTGCACTGGAGGCAAAAGAGTAGAGGGATAACCTCGGGAAAGTAAAGCTGTGCATAAATCCTAATTTAAGCATAAGTGTAAGATCTGTGTGGCAAGGTGTTTTACAGATCGTACATGTTTGAATTAATCTACTCTGCAATAAAAAGAAGCAATCTGTCATTATAATGCACCCAGAAAAATGTAATCTCTTCTGGAAGTGGGTGAAATTTACTTTTCTCCATAGTATCCCGCAACTATAAATTGATAATATAGTTTCAAATCTTTCTAAATGTCCTTGAAAGTTCCTATCCTTCTGACAAAAAAAAAAAATGTCAGCATTTGCTTGTGCCTATCTATATTGTTAATTACACTGCTGTAATAGACAGTCATGCCATTCTGATCCAGAAGTAAACAGATGTCATACAAAGGACACTTAAGGAGAACTGTAGGTGTTGTACATTTGCCATTACCTGTAATGGTGCTCCATCTGAGCGTTTGTGTCCCATTGACTTTGAAGCATGGTGTGCTAACCTAATGTAATGTGGAATGGAATAGACGCACTATCCCATTAAAATGTAAGCAAATGCAGAATCTGACAGATGCTGCTTGTTAGTTCCATTCAGTTTGAATGATCCACAACAAACTGTGTGACACAGCTGTCTTACTAAACACAAGCTTTTAATAGAGATATGGCAGATTTGTTTTTTTTTTGGTGCATTCATGGTGGGAACACTATGAAACAAAGTAACTGAATGGAATTCATAAAGTTTGTAACTACACTACTGGAAGACCAGAAAAAAAAACTAATGTATTTTAATTCATCTCCCAGTTTGTATACTGTAGTAGATTCCCACATAATACTGTGTACTTGCTTCCATTATCTTTGACAGGGTTGTGTGATCTCAAATTTAATCAGTTTTGCACTTACCAGAAATGACAGTAGCACCAGTTTGCAGGGAATGTCATGCTAGCTGATATACGTCATAAGAACTTTCAACTTCTCACACATCTGACCACATACAATACTGAATTCTTCAGCAAACAAAGCATCGCCATCAGCTGGCTATGCAACATGGAAGTATGCAATTTGAGACAGAATACAGCATGATATCTAACCAGAGAAATCATTATGATGCAGAAAGAGGCTGCTGGGCTGGCAATTAATTTTCATCTTTGTGTGCAGAAGCACAGGCGCTGTGGTCATTGTTTACCGAGAACACCTAAACCCTTTGATGTCTCGAGAAAAATGTAACACTGCTCCATCCTTGGCTTCATTTTACTTTTCACGCTATGGCACTTGACTTTGCTAACACTAGTGTTATTATAAAACTACTGACCTGCTGATTCTCATGTCTCATGCTATTTTATATGCATAGCTGTGATTATTTGTGTTGGTTTCCAGGACATTTAAGGTATAATTTGTCACCTCCCATTATTTGTCATGGTTTGGGGTACCTATCAGTGACTGAATGCTTTCTTTTTCTTTGTTAGTTTAGCAGGAGTAAAACATTAAGTATACTGCTCAAAAAATTAAAGGATTACTTTTTAATCAGAGTATAGCATCAGTTTCAGCTGCTTTGGCATTAATGAAATTAACAACAGGTGCACTAGAGGGGCAACAATAAGACAACCCCCAAAACAGGAATGGTTAGTATCCGTTGTCTCGTTAGGAGCATGCCCCGATGTTGTCAGGCATGCATACAAGCACGTGGGGGCCACACAAACTACCGAGTTCACTTTAATTTTCAGGCCTCTGTAGGTTGATTATTTTCATTTCCATCAAGCAATGTGGCATCCTTCCATTCCTAACACATTACCCAGTCCATGTCGGCATAGATGTCCAGCATTTTTTTTTTTTTTTTGTCATTGAGATCTGATGTGTTTTCAAAGTTTTCCTCTAAGATTTTTGAGCAGAGTATTTTGGTCTTTAAAATTTACACATATTTATGTAGAATCAAGAATACTTATAGCAGCAGAATGCAAGTTAGCATTTCTCAGACTGAAATGTACACCGATTTTGTATATGCAACAGTCTCAAAACATGTTAACACAAAAACAGAAGAACATGTTGGGTCCAATAGTCTTGCCTAGGGTGCGACACTGTCCTCAGTTATGTGTCTGCAAAAATGTCAGATCAAGGAAATTATTTTTCATTCAAAATATAATGTGTAAGGGGTATTATATGTAATATTTATCATGCTGTAAAACACTGGCAATAGGTGTGAATGTGAGTGGAAATGGTTGTCTTTGTCTCTGAGTTAGCCCCGTGACAGACTGGCAACCTGTCTAGGGTGTACCCTGCCTCTCACCCTGTGGCAGCTGGCATACTGTAGGCTCCAGCCCCCACGACCCTGAATTGGATAAGCAGAAGAAAGTGGATGGATGGATAATTATCATATTACAAATCAAATCAAATTGAAAATAAAATAATGTCCACAAGTCTCTTTGAAGTCCTTTTGAATTTTGATTTTCAATTCCAAAATAAAAATCTCAAGAAACCAAGAAAACCTTGATATTTTGCAGAAGAAATCAAGACAGCTTTTTGATTGCTTTTCTAAATGCAACTTGGGACACTAAACATTCATTGTGCTGAGAATGAGAACTCTAATTCATGTCAGTTTCATATACAGAATGACATGCCCCAACAACAGTGCAGGAGGTTTGTGGATTCTGTGCAGGCAATTTCTTGCTTTGTTTGTTTTATGTTTGGATACAGGCAGTGCAAAGAGAATTACCTGCTCATTGTTTGTTTTTACCCAGATAATACCTGACTCATTTTATCAAGGGATAAATGATGTTTGCAACGTCTTTGAAAAGATAAGAAAGAGGCAGAAGGCAAGTCGCTAAACTTGCAACATAGCAGATTTAAAGAAAAAAAAAAAAAAAAAAAAAAATATATATATATATATATATATATATATATATATATATATAAAATTCCCCACTTGCAATGTGGGTGGTCTTTGGTCCTCCTCTAAGCTTGGGTAATTTACTAGATGCCTGGGAGCTTGAGGGTCCTGTGAAGTAGCTTAGCTGTTCCAAGGACTTCACTCTTCTGGACTGAGATCTCAAATGTTATTCCTGGAATCTGCTGGAGCTATTCTCCCAGTGTTCCGATTACCGCGGGGACCAGTTTTACCTTCATGATCCGTATCCACTCTAGCTCTTCTTTCAGGCACTGTGTACCTGTGTACCATTAGACCCTGATGCGCCCTTGAGTGAAGTTGTATCTATGTAGATTTAACATCTGTTTTATTGCACCAAATGGCACAGAAGCATAAAAGACAGCCATAAAGGCTGAATGCTACTGGTGGATCAGGAATGAAGTGCCTGTACAATCTGAATATTTCAGAGGAGATCCACACCTTTTTTACAGTCCTGTGAAAAAGAAAGTACACTCTCTTTCAGTTCTAAGGTTTTACATATAAAGGTATAAAAAAAAATCCACACCTTTTTTCTACTGTAGAATAACTCTCATTAAATTGCTGCTTGAAGCTATGAGGAATGAAATTGGTAGATTTTTTTTTTTTTAAATCAAAGAAGAAAGTAATAGCCATCATTTAGAGGCTGTAGTGGCTTCTTAAAAGGAAGCATAAAGTTTTTTTTCTCTCTTTTTTTGCAGAATAGAAAGCATTTAGCCTAACAAAGAAAATTATTCCATTTGCCACACAGTTTTGTCCTGTTACTGAATCTTGTCAGCTATTTACTGTCAGTGAAGATCAAAAACATCCACACGGCTATATCCTCTATGGAGAGAGAAAAGAAGAGATTAAATTAAACTTAATTTCCTCAGTTATGTTGAGCCACAATATACCACTATACAGTATATTTAATGATTGAGATCCTCTTCTTTTTGCTCCTGCCTCACTTCACAATGAAGTGGGATGTAAAAAGTTATTGCCTTAGATTTTTTGCTGTTTAATTGAATTAAAGCCAATCGCTGTATTTGCTATAGAGCTTGCAGATATCACTAGCAAGCAGTAGTGAGTCACTGTCCATTGATATACAATGGGTGCACATCAAGGAGTGTTCTTAGGCCCAAAATGCTAAAGACACAGTTAACATCTGATGCTTAGAACTGCTATAGAAAGGACAATGACTAACAATGACTGGATCAGTTACATTTTAAAGACAGACAGTTTACAGTCACTTTTGTTGAGATTCGTAGTGAGGTGTCAGTGTCACAGTGGGTAGGCGCTCACCTCGCAACCAGAGGGTCGCTGGTTTGAGTCCTCTTCTGAGCGCATGCTGTCATTGTGTCCCTGGGCAAGACACTTAACCCACATTGCCTAAGTGTGAATGTGTTTGGTGGTGGTGGTCGGAGGGGCCGTAGGCACAAATTGGCAGCCACGCTTCTGTCAGACTGGCCCAGGGCAGCTGTGGCTACATTTGTAGCTTATCACTACCAAGTATGATTGAGGTATGAATAAATGGTGCTTTAAATTGTAAAGCGTCTTTGGGTACCTTGAAAAGTGCTATACTGTATAAGACTAAGGCATTATTATTATTATTTCATCAATTGGGAAAAGGTTGGTATAGGTCCAGAATTTAAATAATATACAAACCACTGATCTGATACTTAATGTTTAATCTTTCTATGAATGTAACTTAAATAGTAATTAATCCCTCCATATCTTGTTGAAGGAAGTCATTAAAAAAACTGGGTAAAAATCCAATTTAATATCATTTTAGGATACTAGTGAAACATAATCTTTTGAGATTTCTTTGAGAATTTTAAATTATATCAAAAGTGTCATGATACAACTCCACTGGCAATTTAGACTTGTTTATCCATCTTTCATGCATCTCTTTATCAGGGAAGACAGTCAGTAAGACCCACTGGGCCAACCATTTTTGAAGCTTCAGTGAGTCTCTGCCTGAAGGCTGGATATGTAACTTCTGAATATACTTCATGCAAACTTGATGGGTTCATTTGAATTTATTTATTATGAAAAGCTAAATTAATCAGTTATGTGCTATTAAAAACAACAGAAAGAATTTCCCTGCAGTTGGTATGACATGGCAAGCTCCCTGTCCCAAAGGACCAGAGGATCTTTAATCTGTGCAATATTACCTATATTGCAACATCTATCTAAACTGAAATAAGCACTTTCAAAGCAATGCCACACGCAATGTGTTTGTATATTGTATTTGTATATTTCCCCAATGTGCTTTAATATATCAAAGATACTGTTAATAGGACTAAATGTTTGTTGTATCTCCATGATAGTAGTCACTGAATATAAAATGACATCTGGTAAACAGCAGCCAGCTTACATTATTTGACAATGATTAAATTTACTGTTGCATACCAACCGCATCAAAATTGTGCCACAGGATCCCCAGAGTAATTTGTGCCTGGTTTGTTAGTAGAAAATCTCGTCAGTCTCATTTTTTTTGTTTTGTGCAGTTTATATTATATGCATTGGACCATGTGAATAAAACACTCTGGAATCTTAGTGGTAGGAAAATATTAGTAAGGCTCCCTGAGGAGTTTTTGGCCTCTTGTAGCACTATGGAACCTCCAGTTTTATCCAGTGCATGTGGATGAGGAAACACATCCACCTGCTGTACATGTGCAGATATTTATGTACACTAGTGACGCAATATACAATCTTGGCAATGTGTGTCACATAATCTGTCTTATCTGCAGGTGGTGATGCTAAAAGAATGTATATAGATCTACCTGGTAACAGACAGACAAAGACTGTGGCTTATAAGCATGAGTGCTTTTCAAGTGTTTGACGAGGAGAGAAATGCATTTGGTATGTTTGTTAGAGTTTAAGGATATAAACAATACATAAAAATTCGTTAACATTAAATTTAATGAAAATTCAATATTTTTTATATCTAACCAATATTTTTCCAGCCCAGTAACAATGTTCTGGAGTAATTTTTTTTTTGCATCATATCAAAATAAACAGATAAAATTCAATTCAATTCAGTTCAGTTTTATTGCTATAGCACCAAATCACAACAACAATCAACTCAAGGTGCTTTATATTGTAAGTTAAAAAAAAAAAAAAAAGAGAGAAAACTCCAACAATCAGACAACCCCCTATGAGCAAGCACTTTGCAACAGCGGGAAGGAAAAACTCCCTTTTAACAGGAAGAAACCTCCGGCAGAACCAGAGAGGGGCAGTCATCTGATGCAACCGGTTAGGGGTCAGGGGAAGGAGACAGGACAAAAGACACACACAAAGTGAAGAAGTTATATTTAATTAGATCCAAACAACACCTAACCTAGGAATGTTGGCAGAGCACACTTAGCTTCTCTTCTCTATTCAATATCAGAAATAAGACAAAAATTAATTTGACAGCCATGTGAAATGATAACTCTGTAGCACTAGAGAGCCCTTTAGCATGTAGTTGACTGTTTTGAATCCAGTATGTTTGACTAGTTTGCCCTGTCCAGCTTGAAGAGGCGGGCCTGGGTGCAGTTCTGTTGAACTCAGGCAGAATGTAATGTGATTGTTATCTGCGTTCAAGCACAGAACTCCAATGATTCTTTGATGACAGCTGCCTCTGTAAAAATGTGTAAAGTAATTAACAAAATTTGTAACGGATGTGAGAGGACAGTGTGTCACGGCTTTTACGAATGGCTTTAGTTAAGCTACAAAATGCATTAAATTCTAAATATCAATGTGCTCTGCAAGAGTGCTTTAGAAAGAGACAGAACAAATGTGAGAGAGGGTGAGATGCTGAGACGAACTGAAGCATGCTTGGCCTGAACCGTTACGCGCAGTGTGAGCTGGTGAGTGCGGATAATCTTGCTCAGGCACAGTACAATTGTGCCTAGTGTGAGTAAACTCTTGGAGAGTGAAAGAAGAAAAGCAAGCCACAGTCTCAGGAGATCTGAAAGAAAGCAAGCATATTAATAAATGGACTGGTTCTTATATAGCGCTTTTCTACTCTAAGCACATTATATAACATGCCTCATTTACCCATTCACACAAGCACTTTTTCTACAGCTAAGTGCTTTCAAATGCAATTGATTAAGTGGTCGTCAACATATGTGACCGCTTCTATAAAAGGAGAAGTTTTGACAGTTTGCTTGTCTGGAGCATTCAGTTGTGTGTTAACACAATGCCACGATCTTCCCAGCAGTGGATGTCCCAACCAAGCAAGTTCATCTAAAGGTCAGAGCATGCAATGGTCAGAGAAATTTAAAAAAAAACTCAAGAGATACATCTCAGACCTCAGGTAGTGTGTCAGATGTTAAGGTTCATGACAGCACATTGAGAAGAAGACTGAACAAGCATGGCTTGTTTGGAAGGTTAGCCAGGAGGAAGCCTCTTCACTCATAAAAGAACATGGCAGCACAACTTAGATTAGAAAGCTGGATCTGAAGAAACCACCGGATTTCTGGAACAATGTCCTTTGAACAAACAAGACCAAGACTACAAATCAATGCTGAAAAATATGATGTATGAAGTTCAAACACTGTAACTTGATTTTGGGAAATATAGGTTAGGGGAGTGTCAGCTGGGGTTTAAATGATTCTGTTAAAACTGGGCTACATAAGTCATAACATTTGCATTTTAGCTATCTTTTAGCTATCAAAATAAAATTAAATCTTAAAGTATTCAGCATAATAATGAGGGATAAACCTTTACTATAAACATTACACAAAAAATGAACAAACATGAAACATCTGTGCTAGCGCTTTGTTGTTTGTCTTTAATTTTGTAACTGCCCTCTGTTGGTTTTTACTGACAAACTGAAAGTTCTCAGTCATTAACAACGCACATAATGAAAGCCAAAATCAATTTAGGACTCCTCTTGAGATGTAATCCCTTCGTTTCCTAAGCTGTAATCAATGTAACAAGCACACACTTGCATCTGGTCCAGGTTCAGTGTGCATCCATAACACAGCCTACTTTGTGGGTCTAACAAGTTTAGAACAACATTTCTTAGTATCTCTGGTTTGTGGCATTTTCTCACCCTAGAACTTACAGTGGAGCCAATGAGAGTTTTTAAAGTAACAAAACTGATAAAGTAAGGAGTTAAAAAGGTAACATCAAACCTTTAGCTAACTTTAGCAATTAAGTGAGTTGCATGCGTGAAGGATATTTTTAGTACCCATTTGATCTGCATGATAGGAGAGAGAGCACAAATGGCAACGTGATAACAAATAAAAGAACATGCATACTGCACCAAATTCCAGGCCAATGAAGTGGTTGTATTCCAACTAAAGAGATAGGCAGCAATTACTTAAAAAAATAACAGCATTAGCAAAAAATAAATAAATCCAAAAACATAAATACGGATATAGTTAAATGCAAGTTAAACGTAATACATTCTGTTCAGATGTACACAGCGGTTAGCAGACATACAAAAAGGAGGAAAATGCAAAGGACTGGACCAGATAACCACAGGACAGCAGAGTACACACAGACAGAATTTCAGAAGGACAGGCAAAGCTCCTTACTTCTTTTTCATCTTTAGCTAACAGTCATAGACAGCCACATGGCCAGCATGCAAACAGTCATAGCGATACAAAGTGACTGTACTCTATTCTTAAAGTTAGTGGTCTTGACTCGTGCCAACCAATTTGAAAAAAAGAAAAATGGAGGTCCTGGGACTGGCCTTTGTTGTACAATTTACAATATAATAAGTGATAAATGTAAGTGATTCATCATGTTCCAAATATATATATATACATATATTTATATATAATATATATTCAGTGCTCCAGTGCTATATGTACAGACATATATGTCACTGTTTTCCATCTCCATCTATGAAATGTTGTATAAAAGTGGCATCCCCAGTGTGTGCCTGGACTGTTACAGCAGACCGACTCCACTGCTGAAGGTGCTGTGAGTTTCTCTGGCAAACCTCCGTGATTGGCACCGAATGGATGGTTGCTGCCTGAGGCAGTCCAGTGTTGCTGGATATCAATCACTGTTGATAAATAGCCCTCTCCGCTGAAAACAAATGTCCCCTCCTTTTCCACTGATTTAGATGAATCAGCCAAAGGACATCAACGTCCAATTGGTCTGGCTTGCGCACTACTCATCAAAGTACATCTGTTAGCTGTCTTTTAGTGGCAAAACAAATATCCTCTAAAACACTTGCAAACTGAACATTTTAAATTCCCAACTACAGAAAACACCTCGGTCTGAAAGTCAGTCATTTTTACATGTGTTGGAAAAAAATGGATTTTTATTTACCCTATAGTTTATTGCTGCTCACCCTCGCCCTACCCTCTCACTATCATTCACACACTGAGGCTCTTCTTCACTTGTGGTAGAAAAGGCTGTCAGGGTGAAATCTAAATAGGTAATTATCTGACTTGTGTGAAGCAGCGAGAGAGAGAGAGAGAGATGCAGCCTGCAGGTCCTCGTGACCAGCTTAAAATCAAGCCCACTTCTCAGCACAAGAATATTAATTGCAGTCCCACCTTGTGTCTGGAGCCTTTATTGGATCCCCTTGTTTTCCCAAACAAGACAAAATGAGGGCAGCTTTTTCCCTTCCCACATTCGCCCATTGATTGTTTACTTAACAGGTTAGCATTTGAGAGGGGCTTCATCTCAGGCATTATTAAATGAGCCCCTAAACTGACAATGAATGCAGATTTTTTTTCTCATACTAGTCATTTTCCTGTGTGGGTCTGCGTGTGTCTGTGACAGAGAAAGAGAGAGAGAGGAACAGATAGATCCTGGTTGCCCTATACTTATCCTTGAGTCTCACTAACCGAATAGATGTCTGTTTCTGGTGGCTTACTGCCCCCAGTAGGCCATACAAGTAAAATCAAGCACACATATAAGAATGAAGTGACTCTGAACAGTCATTGTGCGGATATTATTTTAAAGTCAGAATAAACCAAGTGTTTCAAATAGACTTTGGATACTACTTTTTAAAATTCCATGTATTATGCAGTGAGTAATATATGTGCTTGATTGTAAAAGCTAATCATACTATAACTCAAACTGTAATTAATTAATAATATTAATGCTATTAATTACCATGATTTAAATATAGACTCGTTAATTTGCTTGTGGAATAACTGTCAGCAAAATGCTTATGAAATTTTATACAAGAGCAGCAACCTCATTTTATTTTTTCATTAGCCACATTAGCAATTATAAGATCATTTATTAGCATCACTCTGAATACTAATAATAACTAAACACCAGCACATAGGAGGAGCAATGAAGTGCAGTGAAATTATAAGGCAGCTTAATGATAGAAAAGATATACAACCCTTACAGACTGAGTTTTAGTATATTATGGTGCACATGGACAGTTTAAGCACACGGCCATTATTGATCACATATCATACCTAATTTCTCTCACAGTTGGTATCTGGCAGTTTTGCCTGAGGTCATACCATCTCACCTCCTGTCTCAGTGTGGTCTGGAGCCTTTTGACTGACTCCTAACAAATGATCATCCTCCTGGCTGCTCTTTGCAGCCTTGCTGAAATGGCCCACAGTGGCTGGCTGGTGCTCCCATATAGACCTAATGGAGGGAGGAGATGACGGGAGATGGATTCCCTCTGTCATTCTCCACTCGAGCATGCCAGACTCTATTTGAAGAGATGAGCCATGTTTGAATTCACATCTCTAATTAGCCACATAGGCCTTTGCCTTGTTCAGAGAGTTATTACACTGCCTAATAGCAGCCACTGCAGAGCCATGAAAGGAAATAACTAACACTCGCAGTTTAGAGATGCCATTGTCTGAAAGTCCAAAACAAATGGGAGCTCAAAATTGCATTTTGTAAGGATTTGCAAGTATGCAAATAGCATTATAAGGAGATGCGGTATGTGTGCATGAGTTAGTGTCCTGAAACAATGAGAGAAACGCCAGAGAAGTGGGTCTCAGATGATTAAGAGCTGCCTCTTTCCCCAGGCGTCTTTGTCTCTAGAGACACATCATCTTCCTGATAGTTTCTAGGCTGAGCTTCGGCCCTGCGACAGATGACACAGACGCCCAGCTACTCTTCTTTTCTCTAGTTCAGGAGGGCAGGCCTCTGCATCTAGCTTTATTTATCTTACAAATGACTCTATCTCTAGGCGCTGGTGTTTGACTTCACAGCTGGATGATTAAGAGGGTGTAGAACTGATCTGATCTCCACGCTTTTCCTCTCTATCTCTTGTCATTTTTTTTTTTCCTTAGAGGCACTTAAAATTCATGAAGCCTCCTCCCATTAGTTCTAAAACAGGTATTTTTCTTCACTTGCCAGCTCTCATTGAACATGCTGCTAATCACATTTGATCAGGTCTTCGTTTCAGTTCCTATTCTATTAAAAGATACCTCTGTGTAATCAAGAAACCTCTGTGTGCTTCTGTCTTTCATTTATTTTTCTTCAACAGACAAGAACATGATCCTTCATTTCCTAATTAAGCAGCACAAGGGTTTGTGGAGGCAAGAAAATAAAATGAAGCATTGTCCTCAGAGTAGAGGTAATTAGCATCTTTTCCTTGGTGGCACATAACTTCACAGGTTGCCTAAATAGTTGTTTCTTGTTGTTGTCCCGGTGTTTTGTTTATTTTCTCCCCCTTTGCCTCCTATGGAGACTGACCTATATGGAAAAGAAATGTCAAGCGTAAGGGTGAGCGCAGATGAGAGAAACAGCAGAGAGTAGAGACAAAAGCAGACCAAAGCTTGCACTCAGATCCACTCATGCAGGAAATGGAAAGAAAAAATAAGATCCACTCTTTCTCTCTATGCTTCCCTGGAGAGGTCACCCCATCTCACAGTTACACGGCGAAAGCGGTCAGATGTGTCTAAGGTGCCACATCCTCTCTCTGATTGTTAACAAGATCAAAGCCTAATTAAAACCTGAGAGAATATTTATAGCTGCGCATGTTCTATGGCACAGTTGTGATTAACGAATTCCAGGAGCAGCTTTTGTTACTGGCGTAGAGGCCTAACGGGACAACCAGAGGCTGCAGAAATCATAGGCAAAACCTGAGTCGTATTTCCATGCAGTTTTCTTTGTTCTTGTCCTGTTTTCACGCTGATTGACACACACTATTCATTCACAACTTTAAGTCTTTAAAGCCAGAGAAATTACACAGCATAATGTGCGAACCATACCTGGATATGGAAACTTGCGGTCACTGGGCTTTTGTATTTATACCTCATATTTAAATTTTTCTGATCTTTGAGTCTGTACTTTGATTGGTTCTCAATAAGTGAATGAGTTAGGCACGGGTGTTATATCCTAAAGGAAGGAGGATCACAAAGAGATGTCAGTCATTTCTAAATGACCTTTTGCAAGCAAAGTCTTGATACATAGTGCTGGTACTTAAAGCTTTTGCTTGGCTCACCTGAGCTAGCAGCAAGCTTTCAACTTATATATACACTACACCCAATGTTTTCTGCATGCACACAACTTTGAGTGTGCTTCAGTGATTAAGAGGAAGTAAATAATTTCACTGTACTTCTTAATGTTTATGCCATAAACAGCAGAAGCAGCATAATCTCTAGTTGGGGCATTGCTTTGCTTCAAGGCTAAAGTAATAGTAAAAGTGCATAAAAGCTAACATTCACATAAAAGTTGACAGCCAAGCCACAAAGCTTTTACCGTTCTGTGTGTGTGTGTGTGCGTGCATGTGTGTGTATGTGTGTCAATCAAGCAGCAAGAGCAGCTTCTCAGGAGATACACTGAGGTAACAATTTATAAAGAATGACAACCCAGTCGAGAAGCTGTGCAGAATAATGATGGCCGCTTAAGAAAAAGCAGGTACCACTTCACCTAAAAATAGACATAATTGCTACTGGAGATATTACACAAGATAATATTTGACATTTATGTCGTATATTGCAAAATCACACCTGAGGTGGTCCTACTTGGAGAGATCATTTTCACTCTTTAACAGCATTGGAATCTCTGTAGTATTGCTGTTTTTCTTCATATTAATGGAAGTGTGTGTTTTTCTTTCTTTTTTTTTTTTACTAACAAGGGACTAAATGATGTTATTCTAAGTGTTTTCATATGGATTGACAGCGACTGAAGGAACTGACACTGAGCCTCTGGGATATGGTGTTGTGTCATTATTCTCTGAAATTTTTGCTTTGATAATAGACACACAAGCTGGCGCTTATCCACAGAATACAGAATACAGACTTCTTAACAGAAAAATATACATCACATCTAGGTTAGCCCCTGGCTAAGCCACGTTGTGCATACACAATGTCTCAAAACATTTACTCCGACTCATACCGCTTTCTCAGCTACAGTTCAATGCAACAAGGTAAAAAAACATGTTAAGTTCTTTTTAATAATGGGCAACTTTGGGTTTATTTTGGTGGCTGCTGTTTGTCATTTTCTGTTGTACTGAGGCAAAACCAGCCAGCTGGCCAACTGAGCATATTCCCAGTGGGCCAACATGAATTTGGGACTTTACTTTTTCTTTCTGTCCACTTAAACAGTAGATCAGCCCACCTATTGTTTTGTTTTTTTTCTTTTATACTTCATCCACTGATAGGTGGAAAGAGGTTATGTTTGTCTGTCAGCAGGACAACTCAAAAGATTTTGAACCAAAATTGATGAAACTTTAAGGAAATGTTCCCTGAGTGCCCACAAACATAATTTCATTTTCAAGGTCAAAAGTCAAAGTCACTAATATTTCTCAAAAATGGTAAAAAATATCTGAGTTAATTTTTTATCTATTGTGATGGCATTTGTTACCCAGGTATAATCATTTACTGTTGAAAATTCATTGCCTTTTTCTATTTTAGGTTAAAATACTCATAATAATGCAAAGTGAACTACAAACCACAAAAAATTCACATACACATACACAATTCATATCTCTGCAAATGTTTGTTTTTCTATTTATCTTCTTTTTTCTTTTCTTTTTTTTTAGAGGATGCTATTAGGGTACATAAACTGAATAAAATATATCCAGATTTTATATGCCATTATCGGTTCATGCTGATCGAATTTTTTAATAAAATCATATTTTATAGTTTTTAAAAGCATATAAAATAAATTTCTTGTGATTTATGATGGAGTATGACAGCATTGGGTGGTGGCAGCATAGTATAAGCACATGGAAAATTTGGGGTGGGCCAGGTATGCACTCTACTTGGCTTGTCCAATTATATCCTTCCAAAGAAAATCCTGGTCCAAAAAAGACAGGCCATTCAAGGTGCTGCAAAAACTACTAATAAGACAGGACCTTCTTTAGCATCCAGTGGTGATGGTGGTGAAGTGAGGAGGAAAAAGACAGAGAGTGTGGAGGAAGTGTAGAGTGCCTTGTTCAGCAAAGTCATGAGAGTCGAGGAGGATTAGCATTAGGCTGTGCTACTCTAGGGCATAAACTGTATATAAAAGATGGATGTAGCCACTAATGACATCACCCACTGGTTTGTAATGTTCCATTTTGAAGCCTCCATTTCAGCACTGTGGCTACCACCATGTTCTTTTTGTTCTTTATGCAGAAATTATTATATTTAGAAGATCAGATGGTGGAGTGCTAAGTTATCGCTATGCTAACACTAGCAATCTTCATTAGTAAGGTATTCATAAACTGCATAGCTGCTATATAAGTGGTTTCCACTGATTCTTGCTAATTAGTGTCATTAGTATCATGTAACTACAATAATATTAGAATTTCATTTACCAAGACTGGAGTACGCCTACAGGTTTCTAAGATGGTGTGTTAGTACAATTTATTGGTCAGCACATCATAATATTAGCCTGATAGCTGATTAAAACATGGCACTAAGAATAAGTTATCTGATAGGCCCAGTACTGGGACTTGAATTATCTAACATAAAACCTAGCACACAGCCACCAGCTACAGTTGCCTGTGTCAGCAACCTTCTGTCACGCCAAGTTGGCACACCTCTAATGATGTATGTGTTTAAGCCTTAACACATTTTAAGCAAGTGTGTTAAAATAATCACACCTGTGTAGTTGCTATGAAAGGGGGGAATTAGTAACAGTGCAAAACTGGTATTTGTACCAGGATGGAAACATGTTTATTCCTCCTCTAAAATTGGACACTTTTACAAAGAAGTCTTTTGGGATTGACTCGTTTTTTTCAAGCCAGCCTAGAGGAACTGCATTTTTGGCACTTCTGTGTTGGCTTCTGTGTTTTCAGCCCCAGAGGTTGCTGTTTGCTCTGGAGTCCAGGAACCTATTCAGATCCCCATGATAAAAACTGAGCAAAAAATGTGACAGCAGTGAATAAAATAGCTGGTGTTTGCAAAGTTATGCTGTTAACATTACAATAATACTAATACTGCATCCTTTGCTTTGCATTGCTTTGCTTTGACTAGCTTGTTGCTTTTTTTAAAAATGCTGTCAAAGCAGTTCAACATGTTGTCAGATATGTATTATTATTGGACTTGTGTACAAGTTCCTGTTGCCCCTTGCTCTCTCTCTCTCTCTCTCTCTCTCTCACACACACACACACACACACACACACACACACACACACACACACACACACACACACAGGATGCCCTCACTTTCTTCTCAGCAATTCATCTAAGGAGTTCAAAAACATCTTTTTGAGCCCAAGAGACTTTCTGGAAAAGAGTTTAATGGGAGATGTTCTTCATGCTTTCTGACAGGCCTTTCTCAACTTTCTTTGAACCCCGCCACCAAACCATGCATTTTATGACCCCAGAGAGTCAGAGGATGATGCATCTGGTGTTACCTATCAGTAGCAGTGATTCAAGCACAGCATGGGGGAAAGCCACAGCCCTGCAGCCACACTTGGTGTATCACCTCAAGGACCTTCTGTTCCCAACATAAATAGAACTCTATATAGAACAAAGGAATACTCCTCAACGTGTGAGTTCATCATGTGCTCAAGGATAAAACTGCCAAAAGGACCCTCAAAAGAAGCTAAAAAGTGTTTGATATGGCACTGACCAAAGAACAACTAAACTTCCTAAACTCAGGGAAAAGGTTGTGCTGCGACATCAATGTAACAGCTTAGAAATGGAACCACATAATGACACTTTTAAATCATCTTTCTGTGGACTGCAAGAAGAGATGGGACAATGAAAAGAAGAGGATTTTTAAGCTTTTCATGGAGCACAGATTGATTTTTCATTTAAAAGACTGAAACACATTGCAATCTAGAACAAAGAAGTCATTAGAACTAAAACATAATGATCATTTGGTCTTTCTTCCTCTTTTTCCTAACTCTTTTTATGCTCTGACACACATGGAGAGACACCACCATCTTTCCCCTCTCCTTCTCTCCACACACAGAAACTTTTAAAATTTTCTTTTTATTCCTTCACAATAATATTACTTTATTACTTTTATCACTATTTGCTGTTGCTGATGTTTTTATCCCTCAGTATGTTAGAAGAATGTTTTCTTTTATGACTAAATTTTATAATGTTTTGTTTAAGCAAATGATTATACAATAGCCAACTAGAAGCACTCAGAGAGCGCAAACCTCCGCCAAGGCCATAGGGTCGCTGACGCTGGAATACGTGTATCTAAATACTGTGAAATAGACCTACAAGTTGGGGAGGAGGAGGGGTGGATGGGTCATCTTACACCCCGATTTCTTGCGTCTCGCCCGGGGTAGGGGTCGGGTGGTTCCTTGGGGACCGGGCTGGTGGCGTCCTGGGGTCGCTGTTGGCCCTGGGGTGGTTTCCACTTGCCCCGCCTTCAGAGGGTGGGTAGCTATGGATGAATGTGTGTCTTTGTGTATTTGTCACCGTCTCCGTGAGTATGGGGGGGTGAGTGAATGTGTATGTATGGCATATCTGTGTGTGGGTAAGTATGTATGGGCATGTATGAGTATCTGTGTATAAATGTGTACACGGGTGTCTGGGTGTGTTTGTATGTATGGCTGGACCTGGGTCTGGGCCTTGTGCCTTGCCTCCTGGCCGCTCCTTGCTGGTTGCCTCCTCCCCCCTACCCCCCTGGGATGGGGGTGCCTCGGGGTTCCTGGGTGGGGCTGGGTGGTCTGGCGTGGGTACTGGCCTGCCCCCCTTGGGGGTGCGGTGCGGGGCTGCGTTGGCTTCTTCGGCGTGGGGGGGGGCTCTGTGGAGGGGCGGGCGGTCCTTGGGTGCCGTGGGCCCGGGAGCCCTGCCGCCGGCCAGTGCAGGGGGCTGGCCGCTGGGGGGGGGCTGGCTTCTCATCGCCTTGGGTTCCCTGGAGCCCTCGCTCCTCGACTGGGGGGGCTCCGTCTGAGACCACCCTCTCCCGTCTGCTGGGGTAGGTGTGCGGTTGTCTTTGGACTGAGTGGCCGGGGGTCTTCCTGGCCCTTGGTGGGCTGCTGGTGGCCTGGGGTTCTGGGGGCTTTCCGTACCTGCCTCTGGCTTCTGATGGGTGGAGCTGCAGCGTTTTGCCCTCATTGGTAAGTACGTTCCATGACACAGACACAAACATGACACAGACACAAACGCCCACTCAATCACAACTCAACAAAATTGTTGGTGTGCGTAACATGCTTTGTTAGTTTTGTTTTTCACACACAAATTTATTTTTGCAAGTATTGATAGTATTTTTTTATATGTTAAAGTGATGAAGTATCTGATTAATAGACTTGTGCTCTTTCCCCTTTTTTTTTTTGCTCCCTTTCTCTCTCCCTTTTTCTTATCTTTATTTTCATCTTCTTAAGCCTGTCAGCTCTGGCTGTTAAATAGTATTTGGAAAAATAACTCAGATAAATAAAATAAAGGGTTAAAACAACAACAAGAAGAGCCTATTGAGAACCTATAGAGCTCATCTTGAAATAGCAAATATGTTTGGCACAACAACGCATTCAGATCACAGTTCTGCTTGCAAGATCTACCAGACATGACAGGCTAAAAAAAAAAAAAAAAAAAAAAAAAAAAGAAATAATCTTTCATCTTTCTGAGAAAACAATAACCCCCTATCCCGCAATAGTGAAGAATCTTTAAAAAATTTCTGGATCCAGATCGTGATCAGGATCACCACCAAAATTTAATCACTTCTTTCTCTTGTCATTTCCAACCACTCCACAAAATTTCATTGAAATCCGTTCATAACTTTTGGAGTAATCCTGCTGACAAACAAACAGACAAACAGACAGACAAACAAACCAACGCGACCGAAAACATAACCTCCTTGGTGGAGGTAATAAAGATAAACATGCCAATCTTAGGAGTTTACTAACAATACCAGGTTAAGGAATACATATCTGTGATCAGTAAGATATTTTAATCTGTGATTCAAATATTTTCTTCTGTTGGTTTTTAAGGTCACTTCAAAATCTCAATGGGTGGACACATCCGGAGTTGATACTGACCCCCCCCCCCCCCCCCCCCCCCCCCCCCCCCCCCCCCCCCCATCAGTAAATTACCTTTGTGTGGAGCAGGTAATATAGCTGAGGAAATTAACCTGAACTGACTGCACTACAATCAACTGTTACAATTATTCATAATTGAAGGTGTCCCTGCTTGTAATATTTTGTGAAAAACATGAGAAATCTCTGCCTGATTACATTCAGTCCACTGCATAAAATTTCACAAGGCATTTATTCATACTGCAGAAGGCAAATATAAGAAATAATTGAGGGAACTAAGGGAGGTAACTAGTTAAAAGTGAAATATTTTAGATGTATAGTGTATATGTATTTAAAACCCCTGATCTGACTTATAAAGTGTAGTGTCACCAAAACGCCTTAGTGTTTTTAGGGAGTTGGTATTCATATTCAGGGGAGTACACAGATGGTTTTATGTGATCACTTGTGGTGGATCTGGGCCATCTGGGCCAAAATGCCAAGGCTGATTATTTTGCTCCTGTCCAACCCAGGAGGACAATATGTAGTTTTTCTACACCTCACTGTTATTGGGCTTAATTTTATTTGGCTAGAAATCTATAGAGGCTTGGCGTATGTCATCTGGGGGTTAAGCCACTGAGAAACATCATTTCTGGCTCCATCATCTCTGGTTGTGTGTCCTCACTTAATCTGGTAAATGCAATAAAATGAAATAGTATGATTTAAAAAATATTTAGATATTCTTAAAATGTTTGAATAAAAAAATGTTAAAATGTGCATATATGCTCAAATTTGTTGTGAAGCCCAAAGAAATCAAATCACATCACTTTGTGTTCAAACTAACCAAGGCTCCTGTTTGTACAATGATAGGTCACAACTCTCAGGTGTTTGCTTTTGTGTGGATTTTTCACTCATGACATTTGAAAATGACCAATAAATTAAACTGCAAGGTCACAGCTATTGTCACCCCTGTTTCCAATATATACACTTCCTGCCACAGTATTTATTGAGCAATGTGTGAAAGAGTAACTGGCTTAAAGTCCATTGAGTCCGTATTTCAGCAGTGTCTGCTGGAGGAATTTCTCAGAAGTGTCAGATTGCAACAGCACTTCAAGCACCAAGGTGGAGGTCACACAAGTAACTCTAAAAGGGGCTCTAGTAATGATGGAGAAACTATTCAGTTTAAGAGTGGCCACCTGCCTAGTCACTTAAGCTCTGAGGGAATAGTTGGAAATGTTTAGCCCACTGTCTTACCTGAGCTCCCTGAGAAGACCAACACAATCTAATGTTTGTGTACAAGATATGCTACAGATTTGTAGCATATGATATCTTCAGATTTGTTTAGCGCATCAACATTAAATATAATCACAGGTACAAAGGCAAAGTGCTACCAGCATCATCTAGCTGCCTATAAGTGGGGCAAATCACCATGACAATACAACAGGGAAAGACCACTCGACCAGCTCTATTTCGACACTACATCAACATCAGAAACACATTTTAAACATAATTTAAGCCTCTCTGGCTGTAGTGATGCTTTGCAACTGAAGTACATGCAATGAAGTGCACAGAGCAGCCGACTCAAACTGTGCAATTGTGAATATCTTCCCGACATGCTCTCTCTGACTCTCACCTATAAACAGATTTACAGGTTCACAAGAATGATTCTGCCAGACATGTCTAATGGTGTTTACATCTGTTCAAAGTCTTAATGTCTAAAAGCAGGTGTACGTTGAACTAAGGTTATTTTTAATTATTGCTGCATGATTTTAATCACTTAACTTTTATGTACAATGAAAAGTTTTAGTTCCAGAAGGAAGTGTGTTTGTCTTGAAATATCAGACTAACATCAGTTTTTTTTTTTTCAGTGTTTAGATGCACCTCAAGACACTAGATAAATGCTGTCTCCACATTCTGTATGTAAACAAAGCTAAGTATCAGTTTTTGCAAGAATGATTCTGCACAAAAATTTTACCCTAGAAGCCTTACGAGAAGACAACATGATGGCAAGCCAGACAGTTTTAATGGTGTCTGCATCTGTCTCTATCTGTTTACATGTCTGAAAGCAGGCCTACTTTGTGCAAATTAGATTTGCAACCAGCCATGTGTTTTGGTCAGCACATTTTGGTCAATCTGCCTGGTTATTTTTGCCGGTGTGGTATAATTTTAAATACCTCAGCATACCTGCAGTTTTAGTTAATATTGAATACATCATGAAAAACATTAGTACTTCCAGTGTTAAGATGCACAAAGTAAGTTGGTAAGTTTATGGTGAGGTAAATAGTCAACCAAACATATAAAATGCATGTCATAGTCAAGCTTTTTAACATCTTCAATGGTCATCAGCAAGTAATTAACTGCATCATTCTGAATGCAGGTCCTCACTGTCATCAAAAAGCTCTTAAATCTGTACTGTTAACAGGGATGACCGGCAACATGGATGTGAGCAACTTCATGCAAGAGTACACCTGTCAAACCCTTTAGCTACAAGGATCAGCTGCTGCTGTGACAAGTGACAGTTCTGTTTTTGTATCGTAATGCAAGATCAGCCACTCATCACAACGCAACATCTGTATTAATAATTATCTCACCTTGAATATAATATTGTGCTGCAAGGCATCTGATATAAGCAGTAGACTATGCAGGCAAAAAACAAAACAAAAAAACATTCCTGATATTCCCACTGGGTTATACAGGAGTTGAGCATTGAGGGGTTTCTTTACCTTGAAAAAATATTTTTTGTCTTATTAGCCATGTTGATGTCTATCCCTTCTGTTTTGTTCAGTTTAGTTTTCTTCCATCTGTGGCTTACTACTTAAAAATGACCACTTCTACAAACAAATGAGACTAAATAAAGTGCAAGTATATATGGAAATAGATCTATGTTATATTGACATTCTGGTAAACAACTGCAAAAGAACTATAGAGTACCTTTCAAGTATACAAAGCTTTCTTGAGAAGCATATGTACATACATAACTAAGCATGCATTTTATATTTTCATATTTGTATTTCTTTATTGGGAGGATTCATTGTTGCAGGTTACTGGCAGGTACTAAAGTGAATTATTGACAGCATTATGGCCATGGTGATGCTTTTTTAACATCCTAGATGTGTCAACCTAAAAAGCCTTTTAATTTGGGCTCTGCTGAATAGGCTGGAAGCAGATAATGAGATTCAAGCAGATATCCTGGATCAGCTGGGAAAGCCGTGGAAGTGCCCTTTTTCAGCGGCGTATATTCAAAACCCAGTGTCTGTTGGATTTGTTTTTTATCAAATTTTAGTCATTTGATTTTCACTGAGTGCAGCACAGAGGTGCAGTGTTCAGCCCAGACGCCTCACAGAAAGAAGGTTCTTAGTTTGAATCTCCTTGTGGGCAACGGCCTTTCTGTGTTTGCATGTTATCCCTGTACCTGTGTTGATTTCCTCCCACAGTTCAAACACATGCTTGTTAGGTAAACTGGGGATTCTACATCATCTGAGAGCATGTGTGGTTGTCTGTCTCTGTGTCAGCACTGTGGTGGACTGGCAGTTTGTCCAGGGTGCACCCTGCCTCTCACCAGATAGCTGGAACAGGTTCCAGATCCCCAACAACAACCCTAAGCAGGTTAGAGAAAGGGTGGATCTGTTTTTTTGTTTCTTTATTTTTTCTTGTTCTTGTTTTTAGTCAAATGTTAGCAACCCAAAACCAAATTCAATTAAGGCACATGTCTAAATGCACAAGATTAGACCTGCTCTCTGCAGCATCTCCAGTTCATCCACTCATTAAAATATTGATTGTTTCAGAGAATACTCTAAAGAGTAGTAACATTAAAGAAATCTCACTCTGCCCAATCTAACTGAAGCATGATGACTTTTCCCACATTTTAGCAAGAACATCACAGAAAGCACAAAAAACACATTTTGTACGCTTAATCAGGACATGATTAATCAGGATCTAGCAATAAAAGACAAATGAGCTTTCATAGTCCTATAACAACATATGGTACTTAACATCTCTAATTTTCAAAATACAGATACCAAGTTAAAAAAAACAAAACAACTTTGAATTAAATTCATCTGATGTACTGTCAGTTGACATAATGCAGGAGTGCTCTGGCTCATTCTGTCAGTGTTGTGGGAATGTGTTAATGCAGTCTGGACCTTAATCCGGACAACGTCTGAATGACATGATGCCATTGATTTAACAGACTGATAAAGCCAACAATTTTATGTATCCTATGTATGGAAAGGGTTTAAGTTACATTTTTTGCATTTGTAATTTTTAAATCCTCTAAAGCTGCAGCTTTTGTCATCTTTTGTACAGTTTCCAGGGCTACAGATGTCATTCTCATATACCGGAGGGTTAGTGGAAAAACTGAGTGTCCATGTCCTTTTAATGCCTCTCCACTGATACAGCAGCTTTTGGCATTAATACAGCTAACCTCTTCTCATCATTGAAGATCAGCAGCTCTAAAGATGATTCCCTCACAAAATACTGTTTGTTCTGTCTGATTTAGATGGGTTGCCGACTTTGATCCTAGAATTTACTCATTCCATCTGACAGCAACATAAAAGATATGTGACTGCAAGTTATGCTATGTTACACCCACATCAACTTGGTTACATTAGCACTGTTACATAAGTTTACTTTTTTAAACGTGTGAGAGAGCTGCATATAAGTTCAGAGTTTGCCTGAGAAGTTTTGCTGTAACTTGTAGATGGAAATGTGTTGTTGGGTTAACAAATTTTCAGTTTTTGTTTATAACACAGGGTGCTTATCCCATGCAGAAGACCATTAAAAAAAGCAAACAAACTTGGAGACATAACTTAATAGTATGTCCACTTCTCCAGGCACCACTGCCCAATTGCGCATAAAATTACTGAATGTCTGATCTTACTTATCAATTGGAGCACAACTGGTAAAGCAGCTTTACATCTACCTTTGAACAAGGGACATTTTTGAGCATTTTTGTTTTTGTGAAATTATGAAAAAATAGGCTATCTGTGAATATTTTCCATCATAGCTGCATAGCATTATGTTAACTCTACTGATGCACGGCATCTTGCTTGAAATGCATTTGTAAGGCATATGCAGAAACCACATATTACACACTGACAGTCACGTATATAAACATGTAATTACAAAAATCACATCTGATCGTTGAACAGCTGCCAGAGTCTGAACCATAAGGTATTGGTTAAATGACAATCATTGTTACAACTGCAATGTAATTTTCAGAGTTTCTCTCAGCGATTCCTGCAGTTGAGCAAAGAAATTGAAGCAAGACTGGCCATAGCCCTATTTTAATAGCCTAGACTGAGAATATCTTTTGATCCCTTGTGGCTGATCAATAACAACGGGATCCAGAATTCATATGGTTATATCATCTTTTGGATTTTTTGTCTAATATCTAGTGTTGGCACTGAAGAGACAATGCTTTCATCCTTTTTTTTCTCCTGATGTTTGCGGTGATGACTTGCTGTAGGACTAATCTGTCTGCCAGAGGTCCGAGCCCTGAATGTTGGCAATAAGCCTTAGGTAGAGCTAGATGGGTCAGAGCACATAAGCTCCCATTGTGAATGTAGGAAAAGTGGGATTAGTAAAAGCCTATTGGTGTCTGAGGCAGGTGTGACACTGCTTGCTCTGATATCGAAATATAAACTTAGGTGGAAACCATCGGAAGGTACTGGAAGCTCCCTGGAGAGAATCACTAATGTAACTGGTGTTATCAGCACGTTTGTTTCCTTCTAGTGGAAAACCAATCAAACATCCAGGTGCAGTACTGGAGTGGTGGCCTAGGGGAGAAGAAGAGGGTTCGTCACTGAGAGGACCCTGGTTCAAATCCTCGGGCTGGCATCACTGTGGGTCCCTGAGCAAGCCCACCCCCCCAGGTTGCTCCCCGGGCGCCCTTTGGCTGCCCCCTGCTCCATGCTGTGCTGTGTGTACTACATACTCCATGTGTGTGATGGGTTAAATGCAGAGAATGAATTTCACTGCATGTAAATGTATGTGACAAATAAAGCTCTTTCTTCTTCTTCTTCTTCTTCAGTACTTAAAAGGATTACAGAAACCCCTACTGGGTTAACAAGATATGTTAGTGTAGATGCAAACTGTAACAAGACAACACATACGAGGAAAGTCTGACAAAGATTTAAAAGTATGTGGCCAGCAATTCAAACTGCCTTGATTTAGTACTCAAAGATATTAAGGTTAAAGCAGGACTGTAGTTGCACTGTTGCTTTTGGTAGCAGTTATGGACCACAACGTTTTCCTCTCAATCAGCATTATGTATTAGAAGATTAAACAATATATTAGAGTTAGATGATTTTACTGGTAAAGTAAAATATCAGAAGCAAAATAAAGAAGTTATAGGTTTTTGTTTGGTTTTGAATGGTCATTATTTGCTCCTTGCATTGTCATAAAGGTGAAAAGAAAAATATACATATTAAAGAAATACTATGAATGAACCCAAGCATGAATAAAATGATTTATGAGTCAGCAAAGACTTGGGAAAACAATATGAAATCTGTGCTTTGTCTGCTTAACTTTCTTCTATTGAACAGATGTCACTAGCCAAATACAGAGGTTTTTTATTGTTGTTGTTTTTTGTTACACAATGAATTCAATAAAATATTATTTCTTTTTTTTATAAAGCTGAAATCACATAACCTTTAACAGCTACTTGATACATCTTTGTCATATATTACTATTGGACAAATACCCAGAATTATCACTTTTATCTTAAACCCATTAAACATTTTTATCTTATCTAAGTAATGTGAATGTCTGAGTTCAAAGTGACACCTAAACTCTTTCAAAGAAAAAACAAGATGCGCGTCAAACTGCATGAAGGAAGGCAGGTGTGCACGTTTTTTTCCCAATGAGCTTGACGATTATCCATCTGTAAAGGGCCATCAGCAGCGGCAGCCCCAACAAGCAACTGGATTAGTGAGAGATGCAATTAAGGCCTCAACAGGGAATCTGTGTCTGACACATACAGATAGGATTGTGGCTACATCCCCACATATGCATGCATTATGCTCAAACTGTGAAGTGGAAAGCTCACCTTGAGTCACATCGGTTGACTTCACCATCAATTTATTTGTCTGCGTCTCATAGTTGGTGGGAATCCCAAATACTTGGTTATTGGCAATTACCTACTGCACTCACTGATGCAAACCAATTATCACATGCAAATGAATGAAACTGGTGTAGGATTATCTTAGGAATAATATGTTACAGAATGACAAAGATTAAGTGGGACTGACACTCAGAGCCTTCGGTACGCATTGGAAGAGTCTTCAGTTCAAAGCATATTTCATATGAGATATTCTGTATGCAAACAACAGTACAAAATGGCATCTAATATACCTAAGCTGGAAAATAAGGTTAGTGATCTCTCATTTCGAATTCATTTTTAAATTATTTAGCAGGCTATTGCTACCAAGCTGGACTGAAAAAATTATGCACAATGTCCTGTATAAAGAAGTGCAGCCATCTACTTATTCAGAATGGGGCCAGGCAGATAATGCAGAAACCTTTTCAATGCAGAGAGGACCAAGCAAAATAATGCAGGAGTCTCCATTGTGCATGTGTATTTCTGTCTCAGAGTATTATAAATGGCTTTGCATGAATCGATTACTCAAATTGGATTAGGGATTGGGAACATGAGTAAGACAAATTTTAGAAGTATAGGACTCAATATGCCCTTATTATCTGAGACAAAACTCACGTCTGTGTAAAACTACAAAAATTCAAGTCTCTGAAATAAATATGAATAAAAAGTCACTGCGTATGTTCTGTGTCAGTTCTCTGCATGTGCGGTGAATAAAAAGTGAAGAAAAATGCATGAACATAAAGTAGTGTATGCCCAGATGTTTATTCCATGCTTATTCCAAGCAAAATAATGCAGGAATATGTATTTTTAAGATATCTTCTCAGTGCCAATTTTGACAATGGGGAACATTTTCATAGGAGCATCATTAGTGGATAGGGAAAGAATGATGCTGCGGCCATCTGTTTACAGTTTCTCAAGCCAAAGCAGACGAAATAAAAGTGCTGTTAGAAGGAAAAATATATACACTTGTCAGTAGGGTTCCTCCTTTGAAAGCTCAAGCTTTGAAACATCAAAGATCCCTGATTCGAGTAAGATTTTTTTTTTTTAGTTTGGCTTTTTTAATCCACATGACAACTTGTGCTGTGTTCTTAGTTAACTGATGAGAGAAGCTGAAATCTGAGGCAGAGTGCTACTCATGTTCCCAGCCAAGCTTTTTCCCCCTACAAAACCTATGATATGCTAAACCCTTTTCAATGCTGAGTCATTCTGAACAGCAAAGGTTGAAAGCAAACACGCCAGGCAGTAACACGACAAAATTTAAACCTTTAAAAAGTCAAATGCAAACTCAGTGTGTGTGGATTACTGCACGACTCAACAACAGTGAGCATGATAAACTACTTAAAATGGGTAATTTGCATAGAAATGACAGAGATAAGAAAAGCCAAGAAAAGACAGTTATTACATAGTAGACAATGCTGTCAATATAATTTTATGGTTTTATTTAAATATTATTGCATTTACACTTAAAAATAAATAAATAAATAAATAAAAGCACAATAGGCTCATAGGGCTTAACTTGAAGAGAAATACATTACCCGTCTCATTATTTTAACAAATGAATTTGGTATTGCCTTCATGTATTTACATGTATTTAATTTTGTGAGTCATTACAATTTTTGTTGTTGTTGTCTTCTTTCCTTCTCCATGCATTTTGTTACCTCGCCCACTGAAAGGTGGAGAGGTTATGTTTTTGGTCACATTTGTCTGTCTGCCTGTCTGTCTGTGAGCAGGATAACTCAAAAAACTATGAGCAGATTTCAATAAAAAATATTGGAGTTGTTGGGGTTGGTACAAGGAACAATTGATTACATTTTGGTGGTGCTCTTGATCACCGTCTGGAACCAGAAATGTTTTAATGGCTTCTTTACCGTTGTGATTTGCAGCATCTTGGAAAGTGTTGAACCTAAATTCATGAAACTATCTATTGTGATGCAATTTCATACTCAGGTGTAAACAATTATTATTGATAATTCATTGTCTTTTTCTATTTTTAATTAAAGTACTCACAACAATGCAAAGTGAACTACAAACCCTACACAAAAATCATATACACATATCTTTTGAGGATGCCATTAGGGTACATAAACATAAAACATATTCAGACTACCATTACCTGTTCATGTTGGTCTCATTTTTAATAAAAAGTATGAGATCATATTTTAGAGGTTTGAAAAAGCCAATAAAATAAATATCTAGTCTTTATGATCTAGTAATTTATGATGGAGTATGACAACACTGGGTGGTATCTATTGCAGCACAGTATCAGCACATAGACAATTTGGGGTGAGAAAGGTATGCACTCTACTAGTGCCCTTCTAGTTGTATTCTTTGATTATCCAGTACAATTAACAACAACATGACAGTCTGCAAGAGGTAACAGATTCATTCTTTGTAATTATTGTTTTGCCAGTTAACTCAAGAAAAATGATGATGTGGAGGGGTCTGCGGACAGCCCAGGTCTCTTGGGTCCTTCTCTGTCTGTCTCTGGTTCCCAGGGGACATTGTTGCAGCTTCTCACTCTCATTATCAAGTACATTTGTGACAAAGAGACAGACATTCACACTCTCTCCCTCCCTCTCTCACACACACACAACGCAACAAGATTGTTGGTTTGCATATCAATTTTGCTTTTTGTTATTGTTTTGTTTTGCTCTGATATTGTTGTATTGCACATGTACACATGTAGATAATAATAATAAAAATGAATAAATACATTTGGACTGTTTCCCTCAGCTGTTTGGATTGGCTGTTTCAACAAAATAAAGGTTAGTTTTCTGTTTACACCACTCTGCCTTAAAGTCTGCTTTTGGGTCCACTTCCCACATCCTCATTTACAGCTCATGACAGATTATTGGCAGACAAGATTTGGCAAGTTTTTCAGGGGTGCAACCCACATACTCAACTCTGCTGCTCAACCTTCAAATGCATTTTCCTTACAAACGTGGCACCATTTCTTGGGAAATAAACAGGCTTTCCAACACGAATTATTGCCAAGAAGCATTGTTAAAACAAAAATAATTGAGCAAACACAAATTTCCTTACCTTTTGTGCTAAGTTTACATTATAAACTACACTTTAAGTACAGCTTAAGAGATAAGATAAAACTTTAATGATCCCACGACGGGGAAATTTGCGCATTACAGCAGCTCAGTACAGAGAAAAAATGAAAAGGATGAGTAAGAACAAATAACTAAACTAAAACTAAAATAGAATAGAATAAAATAAAATAAAATATACACATATACATAAGCACTATATACATAAATATATATATCAATGTCAATACACAATTTACATATACACACATATATACACACATCAAAAACACTATATACAGATATCAAAATATTATATACATTTGTAGCCGGTAAGGTACACAGCATACACGGTATGCATTATATGGGTGAGTGTAATAAATAAAATGTATCTGGACTGTATGGATAAAGTAATGGCAGAGGAGGTAAAGTGTTCAAGTGACTCAAGACATTATGAAGTGTTGTACAGTCTAACTGCTGTTGGGATAAATGACCTGCGAAAGCGCTCCTTCCTGCAGCGAGGATGTTTCAGTCTCTGACTGAAGGAGCTGCTCAGCTCACCCACGGTCTCATGCAGAGGGTGATGGGGGTTGTCCATGATGGATGTCAGCTTTGCTAACATCCTCCTCTCACCCACCACCATCACAGACTCCAGAGGACATCCCAGCACAGAGCTAGACCTCCGCACCAGCTTGCTGAAATGATTTGAGCTTTTTGACATGAAGCAGCCATCAGAAGATGGGCACACTGATCATAAAGGCATGGACATGGTCAGCAGCAATACTAAATGATAAGGATGGTTAAATGATGCTCAGTTGGTAGTGAGCGTGCCAGGAAAATAGCCCCCACACCATTACACCACCAGCAGCAGCTTGAAGTGTTAGTACAAGGCAGGCTGGATCCATGCTTTCATGTTCTTTATGCCAAACTCTGACACTACCATTTCAATGTCACAGCAGAAATTGAGACTCATCAGACCAGGCAATGTTTCTAAGTTTTAGTCCAGTTTTAGTGAGCCTGCATGAACTGTAGCATCAGTTTCCTGTTCTTAGCTGACAGGCAAAGATCCCAGTGTGATCTTCTGCTGTTGTAGCCTGTGGCCAGTGAGAATTCAATTCAATTAACAGTTGCCTCAAAGTGCTTTATAGTGTAAGGTAAAGATCCTACAATAATAGTAAGAAAAGCCATACAATTAGACGAACCCCTCTAAGCAAGCACTTGGCAACAGCAGGAAGGAAAAACTCCTTTTTAACAGGAAAATAGCTCTGGCAGAACCAGGCTCAGGGAGGAACAACGGGGAAATACAGATAATATATACACCAGGAGAGAACAGGTGGAGAGAATTACTCTAATGAGACAGGGATGAAGCAAAACTCAACACGACGCACAGGGAACAGGAGGTTAGGAAAATAAAACAGGAAATGAGAACTAAAGGGGAAAGTACAGGCATGACTTGACACTGGAGGGAAGGAACACTGAAGGAGAAACTAATCAAGCAACTGAGAGCAAGACTAAATATACAAACATAATGACACCAAACAACCAAGGATCAAAAGAACATTCCCAAAATAAAGCTCAAAAGATTAAAAAACTCAAAACGTTGAGCAACAAGTCCAGGACCATGACATTCTCAGAAGTAAGGATGGGCAAAAACTGTCTACAAATCCCACAATAATTTTAGAATAATGTTCCTCAATGTAAAATTGTAAAGACCTTGAATACCTCATCATCTACAGTACATAATATCATTAAAATATACCAAGAATTTGGAGAAATATCTGTGAGAAAAGGACAAAGCTGAATATCAACAGTGGATGCAAATGATCACCCTGCATTAAAAACAGGCATGATTCTGTCATGGAAAACACTGCATGGGCTTAGCAATACTTCCAGAAATAATTGTCTGGGAACCATGACATCCACTAATGCAGGACAAAGGTCTGTGATACAAAGAAGTAGCTATGTATGAGCAAGCTTCAAAAACACCATCTTCTCATTTAAAACGGACTGAGGCAGAAAACCTTTCATACAGACAGGTTTTAGAGCAACAGAAAACCTCAACAGAAAACATCTGCCATCCAGATGATGTCTTTTTCAGAGAGGGACTTGCATATTTCAGCTAGACAATGTTAAACTTCATACTGCAGCTGAACTGTCCCACCTGCAGTCCAGACATTTGGAGCATCGTGAAATAAAAGAAATACAACAAAGACCCAGGACTTTTGAGCAACTAGAATCCTCTGTCAGATAAGCATGGGCAAATATCCCTCTCCCATAAATCCAGAAACAGGTCTCCTCAGTTCCCAGATGTTAATGGAGAGTTGTTAAAAGCACAAGGGATGCTACACAGTGGTAAATATGGCCCTGTCCCAATTTTTCTGATCTGCTGTTGTGATCAGATTTAAAATGACCTTATTTTTTTCTTTAAATGGTACATTTTCCCTCTTTCTCATTTGATATGTTTTACACAGTATCCCAACATTTTTTGGATTTAGGGTTCTACCCAGTGCTCCCAGTTACTATATGTGTGTGTCCAATTATGACTGTTTTCCACAATGGCTCACTGACCCCCCCCCCCCCCCACACACACACACACACAGTTCTATCTTAAGTTTCTCTGCTGAACTGTCAGCGAATGCTCTATAAGTTGGAAAGAGATCCTGCTCATCCCCATTGTAATGACCTCCACTGAGACCCATTGATGCCATTCACAAATCCCCAGTTGTTTGCTGGAAGACTTCGCCATATTAATAAAGAGTTCTGGTCAGTCTTTTGTGCAGATCAACCCTCTTGTTATCAGTTAGCATGCCACTTCAGAGATCCCAGGAATGAAGGGTCATTAGCAGATGCTACAAAGGACTGTCGTATTGCGTCTGGAAAACCTTTTCAAAGACCTTTTCGAGCATTGTTATAGCTTGTAACTAGCAGGGACTTGTGCCATATTCTCATCACATAGGATCTGGTGTGTGCACAAGCTGGGCAAAAGCATTCACCTAAGCTTCACAGTGGCAATTAAAAAAAATACTGTGGAGATTTTTGAAGGCTTTATATCTCCCACCTGGTGTCCCATATTGGAAAACTGTGTCAACACAAGCAGTAAACACAACCATTAATCAATGCATGTCAGCAGTCCACAGTAATGAAATTCAAGAATTATTGGTGATAATATATGACATTAATAAAGTTTGCTCTATTTATGAAAAATAGAACCAAAGTAAAGTTGTGTACTAGGCAAGATTTAAATTTAAACTTCCAGCACATTAGCCCAGCGGGGTTGCTGTGGAGGTCAACAGCTTAAATCACTTAGTGACAAATGAATGGAAACATGAATAAATAATTTCTAAAAAGGATAAATATAATTAAGTGTAAACAAATGTGTCTTTTTTTTGGATTACAGGTTTAGAAAAATGGTTAATAGTGATATACTTACTGTATATAAAGGAACACATTACTCATTGCTGTCACAGACCTCTATAGTATAACATAGAACAGCCATTCTTCCCAAAAGTTGTAAATGGAAAATATGTTGAAATATGAAATGTGTGATTGCTCAAATCTTCATTAACTTTTAACAAATTTGTTACATTTTTTTTTCACCTAAAAAGAAATGTAATAAATGTTTCATTCTCCTCCAATATTCTACAGAAGGATGAAATGATTCTCAGCATTTTATAAATGTTGAATTCTTTTTAAATATTTTAAAAATGTTTCTGAAGTTTTCCACAGTTAATGAAAGTTATATTTCTTTACAGTATTGATGATATGGGTGGGGTATTCATCACATCTTTCCTATGGCCAATTTTCTCTCATCTCCTCTGGCATATAACAAATAATTTGGGTCATGAGCTTGCCTTTTTCACTTCAGTTGATGGGTTTCTGTTTTGAGTATTAATTTAAAGACATTTATCATTATTTGTCTTTCATCTTTAACTTGTTCTTGCAAATGTTGAGGGTATATTTGGGGTCATTATCCTGCTGCAGTAACAACATGAACTCTGTTAGGCAAGCTTGCACTGCACTGTAGAATGACTCTCCTGCGGTGTCATTCTGTCTTCTGTGCTTCTTCTTACATGTACAACCATCATAAATATCAAACTTGGATTGATCAGAATGTGTCTAGTCAATCTGAGATGAACAGTGGCTGCAAGGTGATTTATTTAAAAAAAACCAAAAAAAAACAAGCATCTTTTGGAAGAAAAGAAATTCAAGCAATTTGGACATTTTGAACAAATGATTTCAAATAGGCAATGTCATTAATTTTCTTCACTTTGATTGCTGGCCTTTAAATATGAAAAATTGTGGGTACTCTGATTTCCTCCCACAGTGCAAAGACATGCAGCTAGTGGGGTTGGTTAGGTTGATGGGTGATTCTAAATTGCCCATAGGTGTGAATGTGAGTGTGAATGGTTATCTGTCTCTCTGTGTTGGCCCTGCAACAGGCTGGCAACCTGCCTCTCACCCTGTGGCAGCGAGGGCAGGTTCCAGCCCCCCGGGTGACCCTGAAAAGGATAAGCGGAAGAAGATGGATGGACGGATGGACGGACGGATGGACGGGTGGGTTTATATTTAATAACTTCATCAGTTTAAAGTATTTTTAAATCCTCACATTTTTTTTGTTTACACTAAATCAGTCCAAGACCCCTTTTTACAGTACATTGCTCATGCAATACATTAATTAGAGCATCTTGAAATAAAATTAAAAGTAACTGGACTGCATTTAAATTACCAACATTTCTAAATATTTACCAGTAAATAAAAAAAAAAGAAAGAAAGAAAGAACATATTTAAAAGAGAATTCTTCCAGCAATTATCTTAAAATTCTGAAAAGTCTGCACTTGAAAGTTTTCTAAAGTGAAAATTGGTTTTCTAATGGCATGTTGTCAGTAATGAATGTCAGCAGCCTGATTCTTGCACACAGCCTGGAAATGAAATTGGCACTTTTCAAACAGCATTCCTGTTAGGCCCAAGGACTTGCTACCTTCCATTTAATCTGTCACACACAGCCACTAAATGCAACTGTGACAACTATTTAAAAAAAAAAAAAGATCTGCATTCTTCCAAGAGACTCCGAGTACCATGTTCTTGATGAAAAACAAATGCTCAGAAAAAATAATTAAATCCATTAGAACAACTTTGAAGCCTACCTTGTGGCCACACTCAATAACAACAACTGATTCACTCGTATGTTAGTCTAAACTGTGAAGCTACTGTGGCCTCAGATACCAGCTGGAGAGACAGCCCCATTTAGCTCAGTTGGGACAGTAAAAAGTATAGTATGCTGGTTACAGGATGAAAGTACTTACTTTAATTTTGCAATATATAAATTATAAAATATGACAATCTTCCAATGAAAATATACCATCAAATATACAAAAAAAAAATGATGATAATGTAGTCCTGATGTTTGCCTAAAATAAGCAAATGTAGCATTCCTTTTGTTGGCTTGTATCAGGTACTCATCCATGTTTCTTTTTTAGCAATTAAATCATCAACGAGCTCTATTTAAAAGAAGGCAACAGCCACTGTGGTGTCATCCATCGGTTAGTAAAACATTTTGAAATCTCAGTTATCGTGATTGTTGCTGATTGCCACCTGTGTCTGCATCCACCTCTTCATCAAAATAACAACCCTAAATATGATAGCTTTAACCCTTTAACTGCCTGGTCTACTGTTTGGTAAAGGGCTATGTGTTAAAAACAATGTAAGTAAAATATAAGTTTAAAAAAGTCATTGATTGTGGTTATTATGGACCCAAATGAAAAAGAAATGCAAAAAAAAAGAAAAAAGAAAAAAATGAAGCTGTTTTCTTGGTGGGGTAGTTAAAGGGTTAAGCTATAATACAATTTAAAGAGGTAATAAATGCAGAAATGTTTCTTTATTTCTTCTGTAAAATTGGGCATTTTAATGTAGGGACTGACTCATTGTTAGGGTCAGACTGCAGCAGCCATTTGATTTGGCTTCATTGAGCCACTGTGGCTCTGGAGGTGGGTCATCCACTAATGGGAAGGTCTACAGCTCAATCCCTAACTCATCAAGCCTGCATATTAAAGTGTCCTTGGTCAAGATACTACACCTCACATTGCCCCTGATGCATCCATCACTGTGTGTGATAAGTAGAGGTTTGTATGCATAGAACAGAGTGCAGTGTGAATAGTTAGGAGCACTATTTTTTTGGTCCTGGAGCTGCATTCATATTTGTGTAGACTAATGCAAATCATATAAAAATAAGCAATATCATTGTAAGCTACCTCTTTCATGTGACAACCATAGTAGTTTCAGTATTAGTCTTTATTTTTTATTTTTTTTAAATAGCCTGTCTTGTCTGGCAGTTTTTGCAATCAGAATCATATCTTAATTAACTCGTGTGCCAAACACATTTGTTTTTCCAAGATGAGCTTTGTAAATTCTGTGGGTAGGTTTTTCTTTTTCTTTTTTTTATTTATTTATTTATTTATCCACATGTGTACATGTGCAATACAGCAATACCAGAGCTGACAGGTAGAACAAAAGACAGAAAATAAAGGGAAGAAAATTAGAAAAAAGACAAGTACATGATCATTCTTTTTTTTTTCATTAATCCATAGAAATTTGATAAATTACCTTAAAATTTTACCCAAAAAATGTGTTGAAGAAATGTGCCCAATCATAGCAACTGGATCATGTGACAAATGAACCCGGTCACGCGGGGCCACCTGCCATTGCCAGTCCCAAACCTGAATAAATGGGAAGGGTGGTGTCAGGCAGGGCATTTAGCATGAAATCTTTGCCAAATCAAATATGCGAATCATCAAGAATGAGATTTTCATACCAGATCAATTGAGGCCAACCACCACCATTATTAGTGCTGTTGACCAACAGGGTTCCAGTGGAACGTTTGCTATTGTTGGGTGAAAATAAAAGAGGAGGAGAGGGTGTGTTTGGAGCTAGTGTGATAGGAAAGGGAAGAGTGTAGAGGTGAGAGTAGGGAGGTACTATGACCGGTGAATAGAGAGAGCTGAAAATGGAGCTGCCAGGCTGGAGTGAAAGAGAAAGACCACAGAGAAGGTTCATGGATGTAGTGAAGGAGGACATGCAGAGGGTTGGTATGACAGAAGAGGATGCAAGGGGCATGATGGGATGGAGGCAGATGATCTACTGTGGCAACCCCTAAAGAAAGCAGCAGAAAGCAGAAGAAGAAGGTTACGGGGTTATACTGTAATTTTAAATTGTATTTTAAGTAAAATGAAATAGACCTCTGGTGGATGTTGCAAAATCTGCAATCATACAAATTTAATTCCAGAAGTTTCCCAATGACAAGAATAAACAGCAACTGAGAAAGAATTCAGCCTTGATGATCCATAATAATTAAATTATCAACAAATATGTTATAGAGTTTTTCTCAAAAGCAAATAGATGTAAGAAACCACTATGAAACAAACTTTAAAAGCATTATTGATGTTATTGCTAAATTGTTTTGTTTTATTTGCTGTATGGGCAATACACATAAAACTTAAGATTTTGGAAAGTACAACCACTCTAAATAATTTTGGTTTGTATAAAAACTGTTCCAATGATCTAAGAGTCTTTGAAATTACTTTTTGAATGGAGTTCATAATACAATGGATTTATGTGCATCACATTGTAGTCAGTATGTTCTGAAAACTCACAAGATGTTGGTCTTTATTTAAGGACTGATTATTTATTGCTTTTAAGTGGTCCCAGTATTTTCTCCTTAAAAAAAAAAAAAAAAAAAAAAAAAAAACATTTTAAAGAGCAGGGTTAGATTGGTCATGAAAAACCAATAAAAATCCAAAAATTTTAAAGTAGGATTTTTAAGGAAAGGTTCTGGAAAAATACCTAAACTCAGACAGTGGATTGGTGTCCACTAGACTGATTATCTGAAAACAGGCACTAAATAAGGCTTGGAATAATAAAGGTTTATATAATAATTCCTAAAAGCAGTGGGGGTTTCTTTCTTTAGGCTCGGAGGACAGTTTACCGTGATCTCAGTAATTGTTATGTGGGTCGGTAAGCCCTTTATGTAAGCCAAACATTTCTTTTTTCCCAGCCTAGTCCTAAGAAGACTATGTATAACTTATTATTTGACCCCTGGGATCAGCTGTTCTTCCATCTTATACATGGAGGTTGTTTTTTGTTCTTTTGATTATTTGTTTTGTCTTTTTTTTTTTTTATCATTTAAACAACTCTATGTGGGATTCAATTATTTTTTAGGAAGCACTGCACAAGCATTTGACAATAAACTCTCTTTTGAGTGGTCCTATTAATATACTGCATATTTTTTTCCTGTCCTCACTGCTTCTGTTGATCATCTGCTGTAGCTTAGCTGCTTATTGTCTACGTTTGACCTTGTTGCCATCTTTTATCCTTTGAATAGGATTATTTTTAAGTGTATACATATATAAACAATAGAGAAATGCCATTTTTGTTGCACCAGCACAATGACAGTGAAGGTCTTGATATTGTGATGTGTCTAATGTGCAGCTGAAGTTTTCACCCATTACAGCAAGCCCATTAACTTAAGTTAGAGTGACAAATAAACCATCAAAACCTCTCTGCCAATGTATAATTACTCTCTAAATGAATGCATGTCTACTAGAGTGCCTTATAGAAGTTGATATCTAGCACATTCCTCTGGAATAACCTGATAATTGTTCACAAAGCCATTCTTATTGGAGTGATTTACCATTAAAGCTGGGCACAATGAGTGGCACAAAATATTGCTTGGCAGCCATTAACGGTCACCTTTCCATTGGTGCTGGCTTTTATGATGGCCATTACTGAGATGTGCTGTGATCATTGCTTTTACAGCCGCATTTCACTTCAACTTATTTGAAGACACCGAACACCATTCGTCTTGCAAATACTTATGTTTGCCCTTGTGAAAGCATTAGGCAGTAAATCATGAGTATAATGAGTGTTATTACTCTGCAGTTAGTGACTTTCTTGTCTGTTGCAATTAGACTTTTTTTTTTCTTTGCCGCTGATATTTTGTCATTGGGAAGAAACTCACACCATTTACTCCTGTTTCTCCCAACAAAAATGTGGGAATCCTAAATATGCAGACAGCAGAGGAAAATAGCAACCCTTCTAGGGCTCATAAAAACAATAAGCTTCTCTAATTAAACTGAACTCCGCTTCTGAACTTATAAGTGAGGATTGGGTAACATAATAAAGTCTCATCAGGTTCTCTCTCAACCTCTTAAAGGCCTCCTGCACCAGCTATTCTTCTGAAGCATTGTTGGCTGCAACAACCAATATGGATCAACATCATACATTGGTAATTTATCTTCTGTGAAAACACACAACTGGCCACTGTGGAAATACTTAATTTAAATGCATTAAATGCTGAATGACACCACAGAAAATGCTGTAATCCTTTTCAATGGTCCCCGCTGACTGACTTAGTCACACCTGATTAATCCCACGAACACCCAATTGGACAATATGATGGACAGTATGATAAACTGAAGGGAGATTTGTTCTTATAAGTTTGATTAAATATAAGAGCCTGAGAAAAGAATGAATTAGGATCACATTAAATAGTGTTATTCTGTCTGAGGTATTTATTTTTGTCACACCCATTTAATCTTAGGGAGGATAAACACTCCCAAATTTTTCCAGATTTCCAAAACCATTTCAGCCATTTACCTCAGGGAAGAAAAACACTCTGAGAATTCTTCCAGATTTCTGAAACACATTCAGCACTAAGTTGTCTTCGCTGACATATTTTGAAGACAATTGTAAGAGATGTATGTTAGAGCACCTAGAGCATTTTTTAACCTCAATCATTTAGCTCAAACTTCACGTGGGAGCCTTTCCAATGGATGTTGATATCAAAAATAAGTGGAAAATTTCTAGATTTAGACATCCAAAAGGAACTTTTCATATTTTCTCTCTGACGTGACTGTTATGCAATGACCTTCGAGTGGCACATACTCTGCAAAATAGACTGGAAGGCGGCTTGACTTGAAATGTTAAAAAGTGTACTGCTGAGCGCTCTTTGGATAACAAACAGTATTAATAACGTGGGTCAAAACACATGCACTCAAAAATCACTCAGCAATCAGTTCAAATGCCAACAGCTGGCCTCTGGCACAGCTTTCAGTGGCCTATAAATGCCTCAAAGAAAGAGGAAAGCCATAGATACTGCGAGCAGAAACCCTGCTAAAGGGAGGATAAAAGGGTCATCAGCATGACAAATGCTGCTATAGTAATGCTGCTTTAACAGTGTTGTGGTGTGGTGTGGGAATAAATTAGAAGCCAGAAGGTAAATGACTGATTCCAAACTCAAAGGTTTAACATAGGGCCAGAAAACTTGGACCTACTAACCCTTTTTCCAATTAGATTAATCTGCATATCCCTACCTCTAGTGACCATGATGGTTTCCGTGGAGAAAATATGTCACTCGCTACTAAAATGTGAAAGGAAAAGTGGTGCGGTGTGGGGTATCCCTGGAGACAAACTCTTTTCTATCCAGCTCTTCTCTCTCCACACTCCTGTCTCCACAATGTCTCCATCTCTGCTGCTATCAGTTAATGAAGCCCAGTCTGGAGCATGGAGCAGCACTAAACCAATCTGCAGGACACAGATGAGGAGCAGAGGGGATTTGTGGACAGCGGGACACTCACAGGCAGTTAGCTTGGGGGCATCAAGCTTCACTTTACAATCTGATAAAGCCTATGTTTGACTGTACATACTAAATAGAAAAAGCCTAAATATGGTAATAGAATATATTGCCCCAAGATTTACTGGATGTCATAAGCGTGGGCACCAAGGAGGCATGTTGCTGAAGTGTAAAAGCCATCTGAAATTGAGTTGGCAGCGGTACCTCTAAAAGAACCAGCTGAAGAAAAAAAGTTGAAGATAGCTGAGGAGGAATATTCCCCTAAGGTGTCTGAATTGCACCAATAAGGAAGGAGTTGAGCCCTGTGGGTGGAAGGTGCAGTCAGGTTCACTGAATTCCACACAAGCCTATCAGTCTGAATATGACTTCTCCGGAGGGAGTGGATCCCCCACGCTCAGCTGTCTGCAGTGAGCTGTTTTTCTTTCTGGGGGTAATTTGTGACACTCCTTGGTGAGACATCAATTCTTCTTGACATGGAGAGAAAATAGGAACATTTAAAGGCCTTTATTTGTCATTGTTTTTTTCCTCAGACAAATTTATTACCAGGGAGGTTGCTGGCCTTGAGGCATCCGGCTCAGGGTTATTATATATCTTTTTCATGTTTGTGTGAGTATCTTTTGGATTGGTAAGTAAAGAGGCATTTGTACCCTCTCAGCTGAACAAGAACAAGCTGAAGCATACTTACCAATGTCCTGCCTATTAAACTTGTTGATATTCTGTTTTACTTTCACTTTTGCTATTTGATGATAACATAAATAATTGCAGCACTCAGCTTTTCTGACAATTGTGTGAAAACGCTTAATAGCAGTGAGCAAAATTGTGTATGACACACTGGACGAACTGTTAATATGCTATGTGGGCTGCCTAACAAATTCATAAAGTGTGAATATCGCTGCAGAGTTCAAATTAGCAACACTGCAGAATATATTAAACACGATGCCTCATTTATTCATATCTTTGATTTCACAGCAGTTCCAGCTTGCAGCAACTTCTTAACAGTTGGCAGCAAAGTTAGGAATGAATACACAGTGCAGCCAGATTCCATGTCAATTTGACTTGGTTTCCTAAAACTTCTCACTTGAATAAATGCTCCATCTGTCTGTCCTGATCTCATCACCAACACTGCGTCTAATCCTCCCTCCTTAGACAGATCAGACCATATTTCGTTGATGATTCCCCTCCAAATCAGATGACATTCTGGATTTTACTGAGGGAGTCAAACCTCACCAAGTCTTGAATGACTTCCAAGGTGACATTTTCATCTGAGCCCTCTTCTTATAGTTGTCTTCTCTTTTCCCCCTTCAGGATTTCTGTATTGTTACCAGCGCTGGTGCACAAATCCCAACGCACATGATGCAATTTATCTTTTCCTGGCATATGCACATATGTATGTACAGACACGTACTTCACGCTAAACATAACGGACTTAATGCCATCACACACAGTCACATATGGATACGGAATAACAGATACAGACGTACACACACAACTAAACTTATACACAGAAACACACACACTCACATAGCCACACATTTTTCACCCTCTCCAATAACTGAAAGGGGAAGAGGAAGCTCACAAAGGGAGTAATCTAGCACCAGGGAAAATGCCAAGTGTCTTATTAGTGCTTTAGCAGAGATGGCTGGGAATCGATGAACGACCCTACTGGTCACAACACAGCACTCCCAGAGACGCACACATCATGGCACTCAGTCTGCACTATCCATCATAACAAAACAACGAAAAGAAAAAAAGAAAGCCCCTCCACAGCTAAAGCTTTCCTTGCTCTTATCCCCCTTCTGTTCTGTGCTTTGGGAGAGACGTGAGAGTGCTGCCAAGTAAAGGCACGATCAACATAAGGAGTCCCTTATTTTCTGCGTTGGTCCTTGGAGATGACTCCTCTATTCCACCGCCATGCTACAGACAACTTGGTTTTTTTTGGGTTTTTTTTTTACTAAAGTTATTTTTCTTTTCATGTTATTCTTGAAACACTTCTACCCGTCCGAAAGTTTTTGAAGCTTTAATAAAAGCTGATCAAGGAAATCTTGCAACCCTGCAGATATACATGTGTACATCAAAGCACTTGTTTGGTACAGCAGTCATGGCAGTAATGTTGTAAAGTAGTTTTCAAAATGTGGCTTGTTGGTTCAGATTGTGAACAGGTGGTGAAAAGAACTTGTTGGTTCAAATTAGTTACTATTAAGGATGATGATAAGTTACATGAACAGTAATCTTTTTGTACATATTTTATTCATTATGCAAACTTTGTCATCCTTAGATCTAGATCCTTGATCCATTTCTCCCAAATGTCTTGGGTCTTTGCTGAGGAATCTATGTGTATTCTATGAAATCTATGAAAACATGTGTATTTGTATTCAGCATTTTTTCCAAAGTCATAAATAGTAAAGGCAAAAGTAGAAAATTGAAAACTTCTTAGGACAGCTTGAATTCATGTCAATGTAATATATGTCACCAAAGTAATGGCAACTTGTTTACTTTGGTAATTATATACACTATATTGCCAAAAGCATTTGCTCATCTGTTTTCATATGAACATAAGTGACATTATATTCTTTATCCATAGTTTAATATGATGTCGGCCCACCCTTTGAAGCTATAACAGCTTCAACTCTTCGGGGAAGGCTTTCCATAAGGTTTAGGAGTGTGTATATGGGAATATTTGACCATTATTCAATGTCTTTATGGACCTTGCTTTGTGCACTGGTGTGGAGTCATGTTAGAAAAGGAAGGGGCCATCCCCAAACTGTTCTCACAAAGTTTGGAGCATGAAATTGTCCAAAATGTCTTGGTATGCTGAAGTATTAAGAGTTCCTTTCACTGGAACTAAGGGGCCGAGCTCCTGATAAATCACCCCACACCACAACC
Organism: Archocentrus centrarchus; assembly: GCF_007364275.1. Classification (NCBI taxonomy): domain Eukaryota; kingdom Metazoa; phylum Chordata; class Actinopteri; order Cichliformes; family Cichlidae; genus Archocentrus; species Archocentrus centrarchus. Next base: position 10,394,387 of record NC_044366.1, read on the forward strand.
CCCCCACCACCACCACCAAACTTCACACTTGGCATAGTGCAGTCAGACAAGTACCGTTCTCCTGGCAAACCCAGACACATCCATCAGATTGGCAGACGGAGAAATGTGGTTCGTCACTCCAGAGAACACGTTTCCACTGCTCTGGAGACCAGTGGCGGCGTGCTTTACACAAATGAATCCGACGCTTTGCATTGTGCTTGGTGATGTAAGGATTAGATGCAGCTGCTTGACCATTCCATACCATTCCATGAAGCTCTGTATACACTGTTCTTGAGCTAATCTTAAGGCCACATGAAGTTTGGAGGTCTGTAGTGAATGACTCTGCAGAAAGTTGGTGACCTCTGCACACTATGTGCCTCAGCATCCACTAACAGTTGACTGTGGAATATTTAGTAGTGAAAAAATTTCACAGTGGGACTTGTTGCATAGGCAGTCCCCTATCACAGTACCATACTGGAATTCACTGAGCTCCTGAGAGGAAGCCATTCTTTCACAAGTTTGAAGTAACAGTCTGCATGCCTAGGTGCATTGTGCACCTGTGGCCATGAAAGTGATTGGAACACCTGAATTCAATGATGCAGATGGGTGAGTGAACACTTGTGGAAATATAGTGTATATAGCTTATATGCATACAACAGTTGACAGAATTTGTCAAAGATAACAGGGTTGCCAACTCTCATGCTTTTGGCCTGCGATGCGCACTTTTACTTTCATTTTCACCCTCTCACACTACCCAAACTAATCTCAAATGAGAAATAAGGTGAAGCCTCAGAGCCACTAGGTTATGAAAACAGACATCTGGTGACTTTCAGTCAGAAGCAATGAGGTGGCACAGTGGGGTCCATCTATCAGTCAAGGGGGGCTCATTGGAAATCAGAAAATTCTTTCAGAAATAAAAATCAGAGTAAAGCACTTGAAATCTGTAGAAAATGCAGTGAGCTATAATTATTTTAATGTGCACAGACCTCCTGCCTCCATAAACATGCATTAGGAGATATATGTAACTGCCCCATAATGGGACTAACAAAATATAGTCTGGTTACAGTAAATAACAAGAGTAACTGTATTTGCTGAGTGGCAGAAGTAAATAATAGTGTCTCAAACATCCTTCTTTTACAGCTTGCAAACCCAAAGAGTTAGATACATGAGGAAGAGTCCATCTTTCAGAACTTAAAAATGTATTGTTTTTGATTTATGATTAAACTGATAGGTCTCACAAAATGTAATGACACATAGGTATATATTTACAGTGTTGCATTAAGGAGGACAGACTAGTTTTTTCACAGAAAAGAAAAGTCATAAACTCCATAAAGATTGGAGTATGCAAAATGCAATTTACTTGCTTCATATGCTCCCACATATACCTGTTTGTAAGAGGTTATTCATGAGACTCACCAGTGAATGTAGTCTAATTGCGATTTGGGGAAGTGGTAACAAGAGATGAAGTTGTGCTTTTTGCTTACAGCTGTTTGAATATGTTAAACATATTCATAGGAACCATCATGTGCATCTACAAGGTGAGACAGTTTGTATAAAGGTAAGCATATTTACTCTCACAGAGTAGCACATATTTATGCACATGACACAACAACATAACTTTATTAATTATTCATTTGGTTATTCCAAACACACGGAGAGAAGATCTTTCAGGACCTAATGGTAAATCACAATACAGTCACAGTGTTAATGTTGAATAATTTGTTACACAGTGGCCATCATATATCATTTCGGTTAATGTAGCAGCGGCACAGCTTTGAGTTGATGGATAGATGGATGGATAAATGGCTCCTGTATTGTATTGTATTGTATATACTTTAGATCATTTTACATTTAGGTATTAGTAACTGCACTAAAACCTTCACTTCTACATCACACATCAGGGCTTGATTTAAATTATTTGCAGTTAATTTAATGTTCAAAAGAAAACCAAACATGAAAGATCAAATATTGTGTGTGTCTGTCTCTCTGTCTTTAACCGTTTTGATTTTAAAGACTGCTGTGCCACAGTGTTGCATCAAAATGGACACCCAGTGCAATTAATGAAAGATTTAAGTGTGGATGTGGCTGCAAAGCGGTCGAGACGAAGCACTTCAGTGTTTTCCCACTAATTCCTCTGACTCTTTTTAATCATTAAGCAAGCTGTTATAAAGTTACTGAAAGAGTGGAATAAACAAGATTATTCTGCATGAAAGGTGTGCAGATTGCATGGCAGTGGTCTAACAGACAGCGAAACAGCTGGTGGCTAATGGTGTTTCTGAAGAGGAGCTGCTGCTATTCTGACCATCTTTTTCTACTAACACTTTGCTTGGGCTCCTCATCGTGACTGCCTGATTTACTGTTGTTCATACCTGTACTCACCAAGAAAATGAACTGCACAATGTTGTAGGTGCTCCAGGGACCCTCTGTCAAGTTTAGCCGCTAAAATAGCCATTTGTCAAAACAGCCCCTTGACGCTGACTGGCACCTTCACACCTCTGCCAAACTAAAATATTATTTGGAAATATGAAGTGACTTGTATTCAACTTAAGGTTGATTGTTTCAACCCAGTCCAAATGTGCTATGGTGTACAAATTCCACTTCAAAAAAGCAGCAAAGCAGACGATTAAAATAATATATAATTTCAGTCTGTTAGGTATGAATGAATCTTCATTTATGAAATTAAAATATATTTATCAAAGTATTTATGTAAATACCATCCAGTACAAATCCAGTAGTAATAAAAAAAAAGAAGACTGGACATGAATCAGTCTCTGGAATGAAAGTTGGGCTAACTGCCACCAACTCATTGCTCATGTTCTTCCTCACAACATAAAAGGCAGCCTGCTTGTTCTGTTGCCACCAAATACTGACTCTAAACCTGAGGTTCATAACTGTCCCAGCCACCATGCACCATATTTAAAAAGAGAGAAAAGGCTACACTATCTAAAAAGGTCATGTCTATATTTTAAGGTGATAGCGCCATGGAGTGATGCAAGCATCAAACACACTGGTGTAACTGTGTAGCAGTGGGTTGCTCTAAGGAAACGTGAGCTGTGCCAATCTAAACTAGATAACTAAAAGTATACTAGCACAAAAAAAGTCTCTTTTGAAACTAAATTTTAGAATTTTATGTGTTGATGTTTCTTACATTTCACACAAAATGGAGACAGTACCTTTGAGATTATAACACATGCCCTTTGAACTAAACTAACTTTTAGAGCTATCAAAATTTCACTAGTATTGTGTGCTTGGCACTAGTAGCCAGATAACTCTTTTTTTTATTTTAGCTGCAAATATAAACCTTGATTTGGAATCTTGGATACTGATATGGGTGTAATATTTTGTAATATGCTATTCATAATTGTTGACAGATTCATACTTACAATCTTTCATTCCTTGTGTATACTGGGATTGCACTGATTTTGGTTGTGATAGATTACAGCTTCCTATGTTTTCTGTGTGTCTTTGTAACTGGCTAAAGTTCTAGTAATTCAACTTTGTTGTGTAACTCCGATTGTACCACATACAATTGTCAACTTGGCATTGGAGGTTTATAAATTATAATTACAAATGCTTAATGTAGCCCCTTAACTGGCAAGGGCCCGGTGACGGGCCGTTTGTAGTCCCTTTTATATGGCAGGCTAGACCCTCCCATTTTTATTGACACGTCATTCGGCCAATCATGTAACTGGCTGCACCAAATCACCTGACAAAGCTACGTGATGCCCTCTGAGTATTATTGGCTCTGGGAAACCCATTTCTTAACATGATTGGCCGAATGAGGTGTCAGTCAAAATGGGCGGGTCTAGCCTGCCATATAAATGCACTTCATTCGGCCGGCGGACCAGACGCAGCCAGTTAATAGGCTATGAAATGGGTTGTTCAGAGCCAATAATAACCAGAGGGTGTTATGTAGTTTTTGTCAGGTGATTTTTTTGCTGCCAGTTAAGTCCACCACTTTTTTTCATGCACGATTACATCAGGTCTGTTAGTAGGAGTGACCCATATTGACTTAAAGTAAGCAAATGGACTTAAAAGCTATAACCTAATCAAGGTATGGTTACAGGTTACAATGGCAATATTACTAAACATTTAAAAAATTGACTTAAATGCTATCTCAGTGTTTAAATAAGCATACATATTGTCAAATTTCTAAAACAGTTCACTGATGAAACACGTTACACTAGAATTAAAGAGCAGAAGATGGTTATTGCAGACTTTTCCCTTGATTTTTTTTTTTTTTTTTTGGCACAGTGATCCCTCCTATTGATTATTGTGCAGTCAGTCAGTTTGGTTTCCTTTTAGAACTCTGCAGACCAGACTGAGAAGGTCTGCAGATGGGTTTCAGCCCTAAGGAGTGTAAAATAAGATCCCAGCACAACTGTATGTGAGAGTGTTCACAATAAGAAGCAAACAGACAGAACAACAATCTGTTGCTTTTCATTTTTGTTTCTTTTTTTGTCTCTTTTATTTACCTATTTCATTTGTACCCAGATCTGGAGCTGTAATCTTTTTTGCTTTCTTAGCCATTCTTAAGAAAAAAAGCACTGTTTCTACCTCTCTCTTTTGCATCCAATTAAATACACAACCATCAATTATTTGTGCTGTGTATTTGTTATTTTTCACTAATAATCTGTTATTTTTCCCTTCTGTTGCTCTGCCTTGAGGTAATGATAAGTGTCTTTTTGTGCTTTTCTTCAGAAATCCATCAGTTACAGTTGTTAGACTGACAGATACAAAATTTAAAAAGCAAGGAAATTTGTGTTTGGGTGATTATTTCTTTGTTGTAACAATGCTTCTTGGCAATAAATCTCATACCGATGGAAAGTCTTTTTATTTCCCCTTTAAAGGAGCCATGTTTTTAAGGAAAATGCATTTGTGGCTTGAGCAGCAGAGTTGAGCCCATGAAAAACTTACCAAATGCCAAACAGCTTATTCCACTATTGACTCTTGTTTGGTGTTGTTTATTGGATTGGATGATTGCAGTTTGAAGAAACAAGACATATTGGCAATTTAACAGTTTATTCATTGAACAAACAGGGGCTTCAGTAGCATGTGGAAGAACCATACACAGCCACAGCAGCCTTGCACCTTGGTCACACACTGCTGTGGGATGGCATCTCATTCTTCAACCAGCATTTGTCACAAGTCAGCTAGTGTGGTTGTGTTGGTCACTGACAGCACCGTGTGGGGTTGAGGTCAGGACTGCAGGCAGGCCTTTCCATCCTCTCCACTTCCATATTTCTCCTATGATGACAATAAATAATGAACCACACCAAACAAGAGTCAGTAGCACAATAAGCTGTTTGCCATTGGTAGAGAAGATTTAGCAATTTTTAATGGATGCCACCCACATACTTAGAAGAAGAAGAAGAAAGAGCTTTATTTGTCACATACATATACATGCAATGAAATTCATTCTCTGCATTTAACCCATCACACACATGGAGTATGTAGTACACACAGCACAGCATGGAGCAGGGGGCAGCCAAAGGGCGCCCGGGGAGCAACCTGGGGGGGTGGGCTTGCTCAGGGACCCACAGTGATGCCAGCCCGAGGATTTGAACCAGGGTCCTCTCAGTGATGAACCCTCTTCTTCTCCCCTAGGCCACCACTCCAGGTAAAGTATTAACGTCACGAACAGGATTCGAACCTGTGCGGGGAAACCCCATTGGATTTCGAGTCCAACGCCTTAACCTCTACATTGAGACATATGAAGAAGAATAACGCTTAAAAAAGTTTATCAGTGCATATTTGATAGATGTTAAGATGTCTAGATTCCTTTTGTTAGCAGCAAAATCCATCCTCATTTAGTCACTGTTCTGGTCTTCAATTTATCACTGCCTCATGTACATTTTGTCAAATACCTGATGGATGCACACACTTTACATTTAAGACAAAATCGTTCACCCGAATGTCTGTTGAAAATTTCATGACAGTCTATCCTGCAGTTTTATTCTCGGCCAGAGAAGTGCACTGATTCATCAGCAAACTGACTGATCGACTGCACCCTCCTTAAAGTCTTGCCGCTGGCATGGCTAAAAGAAAAAAGCCAAGCATACAGGCGTTCTGTGACAAAGACAAAGCCTCGTCCCAAGCTTTACAACACACAGGATGGAGGGAGAACAAGGGATAAATGAAGAGCTTATCCCTGCTATAAATCCAACTTAATTCCAGTGTCTAATCAGTATTCTGCTAAGGCCCTCTTTCACACATATTTTCATCTGTTATAGTAACCTTCCGATGTGTGTTAGAGAATCCTAAGAGAAATACATTCCTTTGGTAACCACAGAGAAACAGTAATGTGAGTTTGAGGCTCTGCCAGTAAAGCACCTGCAGTAGGTACAGTGAATAGATAGATTCAGAGAAAGAGGAAGGACTTACATTTCCAACACCACAGTAAAGAATGAGCTTGGTAGGTACTACCTCCTCTAATTAGTGGACAGTATTTAGTGAAAGTAAAACATTAAACTGTAGTGGTGATTATACCACAACATCTTTCACACAGAAAACACAGAAGAATTGTCACAGTGCAGAAATGAAGAGCTAATACAAAACAAAGAATATATGCAGGATAAAGGCACTTCTGTGATTCCAAATTGCAAAAACATGCAGTTTCCATGTGTGAAAGTTATAATTGGACCCTCAAACATAATAATATAATACAGCAACAAACACTTGTGCAAGTGGCTTAAAGGACTCAGATGCAAATAATATGAAAGAAAGTCTATTAAAAGGATGAACATGTTTCAGGCCACATCCACACCAAATGTGGACATTTTTAAAAGTACATTTTGGTCTTCCATCCACGCTGAGAAAGAGCCCTTAGAAACCCAGAATAAGTGATCAAAACAAAAAAGAAGAAGAAAGGGAGACTGACGGGACATTTCTCAAAAGAGTCATCTTCGCCATATGATGGTGGAAAATATTTTTGTTGTTGGACAAAAGACACAAGGAAAATTAAAGAATCTATCTGATCTTCTCAACAAAGGCCCATTTGTTCATTGTAGATGAGTGAGATGACTTTACAGTACACAGAGATTTTCAGAGTAATCACAAAGGCATCAAATGCATATAGACTACTATAAATGAGACATAACATGTCACAATCAATAATTAGAGTCTGTGTATGTTTATGAAAGCTCAGCATGTGAAAAATGACATTTTATCAAAGAGAACATAGAAATATGATACGGTAGAACATAAGTGACTCACAGCAGTACTGCAGGTTTGATTGGCAGTAACCAAAGTTAGACTGGTCACTGCTCAGTCTGTGAATCAGTTTAAGTAATGAGACTACTATAACCCCTGCAGGGGGCGTGTGCAGAAAGGGGGAATGAGGTGGCACCAGAACCAGCATGACAATCCCCAATAACGTCACAGCTGATGGCATGGATACGTGCAGGACGAATGTGAGTACATTTACTCAAGTACAATACTGAGATTTAAGTATTTCCATTTTATGCTGCTTTCTTCTTTTGCTCCACTATATTTTGGATGCAATTACTATACTGCTTACTTCATACTATTTGTTTTACAGCTTTAGTTACTTATTATTTTGCTGATAAATTGCAATAAGCTACCAGCAATATATAAGTAGTTAAAAGCATCATCAGCTGCAAAATTAAATAAATTTGCACATCAATAAATGAATCATTATGATGCAATAACATCATATATTTGTTTCTGAAAAGTATTATTCCACAAAATGTGTACATTTCCTTTATGTACTTTAAATAAGTGGGATTATAAATTTTAATTAATTAAGTCTAAACACTTTTTTCCACTTTGCAATATGATTATTCAATGCAAGATTATGTTTTGTGCAGCTCAATTTTTCACATAATAAAACTGTAATAGGTCACAGGGCTGCACAAGAGCCTGAAAATCATGTTTTCAATGCCAGATTTATGTATTTTAATTTTATTTAAATATTCTGATTTCCTGTAGGCCCCCCTCTGCTATGTTATTGATCTTCCCAGTGCCACTCCATTAAAAAAAAATTAAAAAATCTTGGAAACACCCCTGCCACTACATTTTTGATTTAGTTTTAATCCTTGAATCTTTCATATTCCACAGCACTGTGCAGTCAAACACCTTACAGTAAAGATAGATCACTTTGGACATTACAATGGAAAGTGGAACAGAAAGTTGTCGACTCTTTGATCCAAGTCCTATGAGACCTAGATGCATCGTACTACCTGCAAAAGAGCAATATCGTATCTGAATAACTGTTTGATATGTTAGTTATACCTGTCCCATTGTTACATAATTGCCACCTAATTTTATAGCCTTAGTACATATGGTATGTAAATGCTGTGCTTCCTTGAGATCGCTGAAATACCTGAGGGAGATTGGAATGTTGGTGCACAGAAAGCTATCCCGCAGAAGAATAATTGGGGGACGTAAATCCTGCTGATTATTATGGGGTTCAAAAGTTCTGCTGTGGAACCAAACTTCAGCATTTCCCAAGGTGGTTCTTGAGGTCAGCTCCTTCCAAACAAATGCAATGAATGCACATGGAAGAATATCCATTCACACATTTGATGTTTCTGCCAAGATAATAGATGAAGCTTGCAGTATAGTTTCCTACCCATGAAATCGGCAACAAAGATATCATAATGAATCTTTTGCAAGAGATATGCATGAAAGGGATAAAATATTAGGACCTTTCACAAAGGAAGCAGATAAGAAAGATTATTTCACAGCAATGACACATGTAAGTGATTGTTGTTTTCATACGTATGAAGTGTGTTGGAGACGGGAGAAAGTGGCAAGTGTAAAAATCTCAGACAAGGTTCAAATTATCTGCCTCAAAACATCTCAAAAATGCTGTTCTTCTGGTCAGTGGTCAAAGGAGGGAGAAACTATAAAGTAGTGACAGGATATTGGGAGATGTTCTGAAACAAGTCTGAGTCACAGTGGCTCCACCTCACTTACAGGCCTTAAATAATCTGCTAACATCTTTGTGCGAGATACCAAAGGGCACCTTCAGATGTCTTGTAGTGTCCAGGTCTCAGCAGGTCGAAGCTGTTTTGGCAGCGCATGAAGGGCCAACAGTCTAGTACACATGGGTGGTCATAATGTTTTGGTTCATCTTTTTAATACTTCTAAAAAATAGTTTTAGAAAACTATTCATAACACATCTCAAACTTGACTTGACAGTTTTTTTTTATAGTTTGTGCTGGACTTTGTACATGTATTTTGCTACATTGCTCATCTCATCCATACCTGTCAGCCAAAAGCAGCAGCATTTTGCCCAGAGCGCAAAGGGACCCGCTGCGCTAAGGTTTCACACCCTGCAGCCACATGTGCTTGGAGAGAATTCATTATTCTTTAATGGCATGCACACACAAAAACTTAAGTTCCTGATGCAATTATTGCCCATACACCTCATGCAGATAAATGTGAGCTGTACGGTAGTATCCTGCTGTTCCTTATTATAAATAGCCTCTAATGAGTCGTTACTTCAAGCTTACCGATATGCCTTTGACGTGAGTTATGTGTTATCGTGGTTATGAGAGCACACTGCCAGGAAACATCAGATGGGGTAATTATTGCTTCTTTCAGTTTAATCTGCCTTGGCCACAGCCCTACATGTTGCACTGACATTGCATGGAGGTGCTTGAGAGGTGGTTGAGGTTTGTGGAGGGGTTTTTTTTTTTTTTCTCCATTCTAACTCTCACTTTGTTGACTGCACAGTACTTTTGATAAATCAACATAAAGGGTCTTTGTAAGACACCATCAGATCATCTTCAGTGCACCATGGCATTGATTTTTCAAGTGTCTGGGGCTCTACTAGAGAGATGGAACACCATTCTTACAAAATGATCTTCCTTCATTTAGTGTTTTGATGATATTTTGAAGAGCACCATCTATGACGTCTGCTCACAGTCTCTCATAGACTTTCAACTGATACTAGATCTGGTGACTGTGATGGCCAGAATATATGGTTCACATGATTTTCATACTCATCAAACCATTTATTGACCCACTTGTGCCTTTTAGATGGGACTAATGTGATCTTCAAAGAGACCACTCCCATCAGAACAGACATTTTATATCACAGCACAGAGAACAGTGATTTACAGTGATCCTTTCCTCTAATGGGGAAGTGGATCAACAAAATGCCATCCACAGCACAACACCAGATCCCCTCTCTAAAGAGGCCAAGGGTTGATTTATCGTATGTATCTTTAACATACCTTGCTGGTGTTCTTATTTGCTTTGATTTTGGCCCTTGGCACAAATATTTTCCCTGTCATATTTTTCTATTTAATTAACTTGTTGACTCACCCCAGGGAAAATAGATTTTGCTGGGATAACACCTAATGCTTGATTTATGCTACCACGGTTGTGTCTGTTTACGTAGATATTTGCCAACGGAGAGCCTGCGGAGTTGGGTATGCAACCTATGCAAACATGTTCCTGTGTAGTCCTCCAAAAAACCAGCAGCACATAGCTCAACTGTGTGGTCAGATTCTGACTGGTTGACAGGTTGGCTGGAACAAGGAAGGGAGTGACATATTTCTTCCATTCCACAGTTGACCAGGAACAGCAGAAGCACAAAAAAAATCATCAAAGACCAAAAAAAAAAAAAAAATAGCATGAAAGTGGTTGCAGTGGACACTTTCATTGTTTTCAACACTCGGTTTCACTTCAGCTCTTTGTATGTTATAACTTTGTTCTTCTCTGCAGCTGAATGATGGACCAAGAAAAGCACAAGAACAAGTAACCCACAGACCTGTTGTGCCACATACAACTGCCTCCATCTGGCAACAGATGCACTCTCCAGGTAGATGGGCTGCCAATAGATCTCTACAGTCTGTCAATCCACTGCCAGTAAAAAAGCATGTTCAGCCTGTAAGGGGGTCAGAATTAAGAATAACACCCACAAACCCCCAAGCTTCATTCCACAGCTCTTCCGGGAGGGACATCAAGGTATTCCCAATCCTGCCAAGAGATGGCATTTCTCCATCATGTCCTGGGTCTGTCCCAGGGCCTCCTCCCAATAGAAAATGCCCGAAACACTTCACATAGGAGGCACTCAGGGGGCATCCTAGCCTTAGCTACTTTCTATATGGAGCATTAGTGGCTCTACTCTGATCCTGTCCCGAATGACCAAACCCCTTCCCTGAGCTCTAAGGGAGAACCCCGACACCCTACAGTGGAAGCTCATTTCTGCTGCTATTTTTTTTTTTTTTTCGCCACCACCGTCCCTCCTGTGGGCCCACCACCAGCAATAGGGGCCATGAGGTTCAGAGCTATGTGGATTGGGCGGTGATCAGGGTAGAGACCCAGTCAGTCTGATTCCCAGTTGCCAAAGTGGCTAATTTATCACCTGTTTGTGTATATTTTTCCTACATGTTCTTTTATGTGTAGGCTTGCTTTAAAAATATATTCCTCTCCTGTCATTACTGACAAATAAATTTATTTAGATGCACTTGAGTAGCTATCTTAGTGAACCCATCAAGTCTTTAATTAGCAAATGCATTTTCTAGACTGGGCTCATCATAAAAGGCTCTTCATTGTACAAACAATGTCCTCCTTCAGTTCAAAACAACATTCTAAAATTATCAGCCTCTTTTACATAAAAAGTCTATGTATCATTAGTAAAAATTAGTAAACCAACAAAATAATTAGAGTCAAAATGGCAACAAATTAAATGATTTGCTTTGCTGCAAAGTAGTCTGAAAAGTGATCATCTTTTCACTGTACAGTATAATATATGAATAGATTAGAATCAAACAATATACTCTCATAAAGTAAAATATTGTATTTCAAGTAGGCAGCAAGGGCGTGTGCAGAAGCAAGAGTTTATATGTGCCTATTCCTCATACATAATACAATGTTTAGCCAACCACAAATTGACAATACAACAGAAAACAGCATTTCATCATTACATTAATTTCAAATAAAAATCAATAGTTTTTTAAATAAATTTTTAAACTTTTCAAAAGTGACACATAACTTCAAATCATCACTGGCATTATTCCATAAATTTACTCCAGTAACAGAAAGACTGTTTGTTTGTTTGTTTTTACATTAGTTCTTATCACAGGTTGCTGTGGCTCTATGATACATATGTCAGTCATCCACAAATAACTGTGAACAGATACTGTCTTTTTTTATTACAGTATAAAACATTCAATATAATTAGATCCACAGCATGTGTGCAACAAAGCCTCTCCTACAATATGTTCCTTCTTTGTACTACATGTAGGCATACTGATAAGAATGATGAACAGCTTCTCCTGTAGCTGCTGATGGATGATACTGTCATTTTGACAACATCAAGCGAAAAATTTAATGAAAATCTTTGATACCTTGAGGCTTTTTGCGGTGGCACAGTGGTAAATGAGAGAAAAGCAAGGTTCATGGCTCTTAGAGATTTCAGTGAAGCTTGACAGCAAATGAACACTGACCATTAGTCTCCTGGTGTGAAAACATAAATCTACCGTACCCTGGCATTATATTTATTTATGAAGGAAAAAGAAAGTGTTTGACATTTCTGTTGCATCTTCCATCCTAAATGTGATGGTTGGCTTAAAGATTATGTCTATTGACAGGCAGTTTACTTTGACTGAGGACCCCCCCCACACACACACACATACACAGACACACACACACACACACACACACACACACACACACACACACACACACACACACACACACACACAAACACCTGACCTGCTCATAGAAGGCAGGGCTTCAATTGAAACATAGTTTTAATTATCTTCGTTTCTTAATGGGAACTTCATATTGAGGGTCTCCAACTCTCCTGGTTATATTTACTGCACTAACTGCCAGGCTGTGCAGAATACAAAGTCGGCAGCATGCACATAGGTTTGTTTTGTTATTCTGCAACAGGCTGCTGATGGTTGTGCAAGATTTAATCAAGCTAACCACAGTGGATATGGCATCCGTAATTACACTTTGACACTCAAATTGGAAACAGCAGATACCTGATGGATGTGCAAGGACTTAATTAATCAGCTGCAAGGGAAGGCCTTCATACATACAAGCTAGCGTGGAGAACATATGCTGTAAGGATCAGACATAAATCTTCAGTCTGGATTTTTGGCATCTCAGAATCAAAACAATTTGTAATTGTTTATTTTAGTTCCCATTATTGAACATTTTTCCACAATACGTAAATATTTTATGCATTTATAATGCAATAAAAGTGTTTATTAATGTATTTGCCAACACCTTTAATTCTCTCTCCAGGGAACTCAGTAAGTGGGGCCTGTTGGATAAGAATATATATTTAAAAAAAAAATCACAGCATCAAATAATTCAAAATTGTTAATAACAAAAAGTAAGAAAAAGTGTACCCACTAGCCACCCAAAAGCATCTTTTCAATGTGCACTTAAGGAGTCATTATGTTTACTTCAGTAACTAATAATGTATGAGTGAAAGTAACATAAAAACAATGTTCAGTGAAACAATATTTTGTTTGTTCCACAGCCTGTTTGAAGCTGCATGGCAGCAGATGGTGAGAAAACTGAAGCTCAAGATAAAACATGCAAGGTGTAAAAATACTCATTTAAATGCAAGGGAAATTTTTTTTTTTTTTTTTTTAAATGAAAATTAAAAAATGAAAGCATGACACCCTGCTTTCAAAATGAAATAAAAGGGGTTTAAACTTTTTCCCCTCAGATACATCAGACGCAGTTTTTAATGTGCTTCAAATGCAACGCACTAGATCAGGGGTCTCAAACTCCAGGCCTCGAGGGTCGGTGTCCTGCAGGTTTTAGATGCGTCTCTGCTTCAACACACCTGAGTCAAATATAGAAGTCATTAGCAGGACTCTGGAGAACTTGACTGCATACTGAGGAGGTAATTCAGTCATTTGATTCTTGTGCGTTGGATCAGGGACACATCTAAAACCTGCAGGACACCGGCCCTCGAGGCCTGGAGTTTGAGACTCCTGCACTAGATAGATAGATAGATAGATAGATAGACAGACAGATAATGGCATAAATGTACACGAGATCAGGAACTGTTGGAAGGCTACTACACATGTAATACCAGTGAAAGGGGATACATGAAGAGCATGTGGGACCTATGGATTCTTCAACATCCAGACTGACATCAAAACAACTTGCAGCTCAGGGTTCCAACATCCAAAAGAAGCAACTGCTATTGCAACTAGAGATTGACAAAGTACAACACAGATGCTACAAGGGGAACCAGGAAGACAGGTCAGGGGGGAAATATCATTATTCCCACAATCTGAGATTGGGTACCAAGCCCCAATAATAACAACTAGTACACTGAATGCCAGAGCAGCTGACCTGAAAGATAAGCTCATGGCCAGGATGGAAACCTGGACTCCTCAAAGCCGACTACCAAGACTACATGAAGTACCCTCTGAAAGTCTACTACAGCACTACAGACTTCAACCATCACTGAAACCAATCAGTTGATCTATACCACAGCAGCAGTGATCTTTGAGATGCTTGGCTATAAGATGAACAGCCACAAGGAGCAGTACTACCCTCCATGGAAAAGAAGGCTAAAGGCTAAAATCAAGGATGCACAGAGGGAAGTTAGCCAGCTATCAGGGTTGCAGAAAGGTGTGATAAAGAAAGGGGTGCCTAAGAAGTACAGCAAGCTGCCCATACCTGAGGCCTTAGAAACTGCCAAGCAAAACGTTAACCGCTAACTGCCTGAAGAGGTATACCAGAGAGACAGAAGCCAGGAGAATAAACCAGATGTTCTCCACTGAACCAGCCAAATCTCAGTGGCAGATACATATACAGACAGACAAACTTGTGATGGCTAACCAACCGGACATCGTAGTGGTGGACAAACAAAGGAAGAAAGCCATAGTGATAGACATTGCAAGACCAAGTGATGGCAACATCAAGAAGAAGGAACACAAGAATCTTGATAAATGCTGTTACGGCTGCGTAACATCCTGCTATGTCATTGTCCATGATAAAATCCACGCCCTTAATCGGGAAAGACGACCGAACAGCAACCTCAAACCACCCCCTGACTAAGTCGGATTTCACACACACACACAATATAGGGGAGCCTGTACATATCCCATCTCTACTCCCTGTAACAGGACGAGGAAGCTCCCTCGCCCCCTAGACTCAGGGGATGTAACAAATACCAAGGGCTCAGAGAAGAGCTAGAAAGGATCTGGAAGTTGAAGGTAACAGTGGTCCCTGTGGTAATCGGAACACTTAGGGCAGTGACTCCCAAACTGGGAAAATGGCTACAGCAGATTCCAGGAGGGACATCCAAAATCTTTGTCCAGAAGAGCACAGTCCTGGGAACATCTAAGATGTTGTGCAGGACCCTCAAGCTCCCAGGCCTCTGGTTGCAGCCTCGAGCTAGGAGGACAAAGACTGCCCACAGGGCGAGCTTTTTCTTTCTTTAACATTGCACTGAAATTCCCAGGAGAACTCAGTATTTAGGAAAAAAAACAAACCCTTCACACATTGCCTCTAGCTCCAATAATTAATTGTGAAAGAACAGCAAAATAAACAGTTTCCATGAGAAAAATGTTATGACTGATTTTCTTTAGTCTGTACTAAAAGTGAATCAAAGCTCAGTTCATGCAAATTACAGAACAGGTAACAGGAGCAACAAGGAAGAGTAACACCACCTTTACATTTTTCAAATAATCAGGAAAATTGTTGTCTTACAAGTTAAATCAGTGCCTCTTTGACAGCATGGCATTTCAGTTGTCACGATAATGTGCATCCAAATGAAAGTCTGATGTGCTCAACACGAATTGCAAGACGTGTTAATTCACACAATTTGCTTTAATGTCACTGCAGAGCTGCTAGAGAAGTGCTTTCATCAATTTAAGCTACAATGAACAGTTGCATCAGATCCTGATAATGAGTTTGTGTCTCCTCTGTTAGTGATTATAGGACTGTGCTAATTTGTGTAAACTGCCAGTCTTGTGTCTCTCGTGTGATGTGAGAATAAGGCCTGCATAACCATAAAAACTGTGGCTGCGCTTTCTGGCTCAAATAACTTTCCACATTCACGATAACTAATGAAGTATTTTTTACATCACAGATACATGAGTTTTTTGCATTATGTTTTTAAATTCCCAACCATTTAAAGAAATCAACATTTTAGCACATACAATAGTTCATGTCATTCTACTTGTTTCATATTAAGAAATAATCAATCAATTCAATGAGAACACTTAAGCATAGCATCATTATAGCATACTCTATGCACAGTGAACCTTGAAGCAGATGGGCTACAGCAGCAGAAAACTACACTGGGTGCCACTCCTGAACATGACACTGAGGCCATAATTCACACAGGCTTACCAGCATCAGTCAACAAGAAATTGGGAAACATTTACCTGGTCTGATGAGTTTTGATATCTGTTGAGATATTCAGATTGCAGGGTCAGAAGAAACAACATGAAAACATGAAGCCATCCTTGCTGTATCAATAGTTCAGGCTGGTGATGGTATAATAGCATGGGAGATATTTTTGGCACACTTTTGGCCAGTGAGTACCAATTGAGCATCATTTAAACATGACAGCCTACCTGAGGACTGTTCCTGACCATGTCAGTCCCTTTGTGACCACAGTGTACCCATCTTCTGACGGCTGCTTCCAGCAGGATAATGAGCCATGTCATCTCAAACCAGTCTCTTGAACATGAAATTGAGCTCACTGCATTCACTCAAATGGCCTCCACAGTCACTGGATGTAATTCCAACAGAGCACCTTTGGGATGTGACAGAATGGGAGATTCACATCATGGAAGTGCAGCTGACAGATCTGCAGCAACTGTGTGTTGCAGTGATGCATGAAGTGTCCAGTGAGTGTATATGATGACATATAATCTTATACAATTGTTTAAGGTTCAGATAAATAAAATCTATCCAAGATTTTACTTTAAAAGTCAAGATTCAGAATCCAAAAAAGTCAAGGAACCTTTTTCTTCTGTTCTACTCGATTAACCACATATTTGTGGCTCGCAAGAGGGGTTGTGTACTAATTCTCCCTGGTGTGTATTCAGTCTGAATCTCCCCTCAGTCTTTGTTGACCTCTCAAGTCTTCTGCCCTGTAATTAAACATGCTCCCTCCTGTTATTTGCCAGTGTCCCTCTTTCTTTTCTTTTTTCCTAGGCTGGTCTTGTGTTTTATCCAAGCAACAACCTCTGGCCCTGAAAAAAGAACCAGTGGTGAAGTGCCAAAAATTGGTTTTCTTTGAATGGTCACTTGAGGCTGGTTTCAAAGGCGAGTCATTGCCCATAGAATCCCATGTTAAAATACCTAATTTTCCCTAATTGGTCAACAAACTGTGTTGGTCTCTAAAGCTAAGTTACCCTTTCATAACAGCTGTAGTTTGATCACTGGATACTGATTCAGGCAGCTGTCTGGTTATTTAAGTCATAGGAATGATTTGTCAGCAGCGTTTGTGATGTCACTAAGTCTTGGGGTATTTTTAATGGAATTATCTGACAAGTAAAACGGCTTACTTTGCATTTGCTTTTACTAACGGAAGATCCAAGTAGTATTTGCTTCATGTCTGCTGAAAGATTTTTAGCATTTTATTTGTATATTACTTAGTACTAATTAGATGGCGGGCATTCATAAACTAATGGATAACATTGTGGTGGCTACGTCCCTCTTTTATATACAGTCTATGGTTTATTCAATTTTGGCTTACCTACTGCTTTCCTGCAGAGCTTTTTGTTATCTTCTCTCTCACACACACACACACACACACACACCTACACACACACACACACACACACACCTTACCCCCTGCCTTTAGTCTCTCCCAATTCAGAAAATGGGTCCACTTCAGAACTTAAGCCCTAACCGTGACACATTTAATTCAAAATTTAACAAAGAGCTCAACTTCCTTGAAAGGGTTCCCCCAACATTAATTCATGGAGTGGAGAGCCATTGTGATGGCCTACCATGACCAACATGGATCTGTGCTGGTGCTGAGACCTTGCATATATCATTGCAAAATATGAAGACACTGTCTCCACACAGGACTTGCAAAGGTTTTTATTTCACTGTTTTCAAAGGAAAAACAAGACACTGGTTAAATGTTTTTTTTTTCTCTACTTTTTCTTGTAGAGCGTGGAGCTGTTGAAAATGCTGCTATGTCAGCCACACAATGCAGGTTGAAGTGAGCCGTTCATAACAGACCAGATAAGTTTACTTTAGTTTCTGACAGGGACAACAGCAATACCGTACTGCTTAAGTGACTTCTGTACGGTCAAATTGTATTTAGCTGTCAACCGGTTTATTTTGTGTGTGTTGCAGATATTAAAGCAAGTGAACCATGTTTTTTTTTTTTTTTTCCATCCTGTCACTCCCATATAAGTTGGCTGTTTTACCATACATACATGAGTGTAAGGAAGTTTTTTGTTTTATAGCATTAGATGCTTAATGGACCACAAGAGGTAACTTGGTCCAAGAAAAGCTGTTCTTAAGTCATAAAAATTAAAAAGATTTATCTGTGATTACTAATTATGTGATACTATAATTAATATGAAATGCACACAGTGATAAACCAGTCATTAATTTTCCATGAACGAAATGTTTAATAAGGAATGATAAACATTAATTCAGTCAATCAATGGTCACCAGTGAATGAATCCTAGTCGTGGGAAGCATAGTGGTATCGCTAATGATGCAGAAAGCAGCGAATGGCCGACTAGGCCTACATTAAACCAATACTGCCATCCCATGGTCAAACAGTGAACAGTAGTTTAGCACTGAGACGCAGTCTGTGGACAGCAGGATATGGCACAGTCGCTAAAATAGGAGTTATTCTCTGTCCATTGCATTTATCTTATAGGGCGAGCACAATTCCACTGAGTCTGTTTCTCTTTCTGTATAATGAAGGACTGTGATGGTGCTTTATCACTTGAACATCCTCATCCCCAACATTAGCTCAGATATAATGAGGGTTACTCAGAGGACGGGGGCCCTCTCTACAGAATGATAAAAGACCCGAGAGTGTGCCGGTGACACTGCATCGGTCATTAGCCTGGCTCACTTTGCCCTTTCATGTATTTCTAAATAAGTGCCTTCCTGTGGGTTTAACAGACCACCTAATCTGCCTACTTAGAGGTGCAGGCAAAGAGTGGGAATCCAGAGAGGTGAGTGTCAGGCCGGTAAATGTGCTTATCAGAGCTGTGACATGTTTAGCTTCTCTGGTGGAAATGTAGCCACAGGCTTTTAAACCAAGTTTCACTGGTGATGTAAATTATTGGGGATTAGTGTGTTTATGTTAAGTATGCAGTAAATGTGGAACAGCAGCTTCCATTATTGCTATAGGTTGAAGCTCCCCACAGTATTTCTTACTTTAGTTTTCCTTTTATTTGTGTTGGCCTGTATGATCAATACTTGTAAATATGCAATTTTCTCCAAAAGACGTGAGAAGTAAAAGTCTTATCTCTGCTGTTGTAAAGATGCACAGCCTGGAGCTGCCAACAAATGGCCAATTGATCTGAGACCGGGAGGGATATTTGAGCGTTGACAGCGAAGTGTGGCGTAATGCTAAAATTGTGCTGGAAAATAAGAAATCTATATTCCCAGAACATAATATAAACATCACAGGAAATAAATAATCCCAACATAAATGCTCTAGGAGATTTCAAAATTAAGCAGAATGAGGTCACTATGAACTCACTTTTAAGGAACAAGATACAAATAATCCCAACAGGAAAACTGTATATTTTTGTACTTCCATTGATTAGAGAAAATGGGACTACAACATACTTGATTATGAAACACGAAGATGTGGTTATACTAAAAGGCAGGGTGGCCTTCCTTTAACATCACACCAGAGGAAGGAGCTTCCTCTTATCCTTCACATGAACACTATTTTCAAAGTGATGTATAGTCAGTCTTTGCCTGGTGATGTAGTCAACCGTGTTTTCACACTGTGAAATGAGTTTCAGTGACCTGGCCACCCCCAGGGGTCGAGCTACGAGAGCCCACGACTGGTTCATCTTGAGGGTGGTGTTACACAATTCCTGCCATGTAAGATAAGGCTGTAAGGTTAATATAAATGGTGGTAGTATATCACTGTCAAATTCGAGAAAAAACAGGCCGTTGGCACTCTTCTAGATGGCAGAGGAACAATCGATGCAAAGTCAGTAACTGCTGGGTTATTTGACCAAACTAGGGCACAGTATGCCCCAAAGGGACTAAGAATTGACAACCATAACATTTCAGTGGATAATGCTAATGTAACTGTAGTGTGGCCATAAAGTAGGTAGCAAAAGTGGTACTACTACTACCTCCACCAGAGGGCAATGTGCAGCACCAAGTCTACTGGTGGTCACCAGTGCACCTTAACTGAAATGCTGATGGTTCTATCACAAAGTAATACATGTAAACTATTGACATTTTTATCCTTCACATTCATGTCTGTTCTGAGGATTTCAGAGACAAAGCCCAGAACTTTACAAAAAATGAAAAAAAGGGAACGAAAACATTTATTCAGCAGCTCTCTTGCTGCCAAGAGACATACAGTAGTAGGTAGTTAAAGATAAAAGAAAGGAGCAGGGGTTACCATAAACAGATGCTTTAGGCAGTGGTAGAAACATCTCATTTACTGTAGCACTTGAATACACATCAGTTAGGTTGGAACCATTGTCAAGCTTCACTCAAAAACATAGTAAAGTAGCAAGGTTTTCTGATAAATGCACACACTCGTACGCAACATACATACTGCACATCCACATAGTTTGAATTTTCTTATTTTGTTGGCACAAACTGCTTAAAACTCCCAGCATGACTCAACACAGCATGAAGCCCACTTCTAAAGGTATTGGCAATGTAGTGCAAGAAGAAAAAAAACATCAGAACTATCAAGATTAATAAAGAGTCACTGATTAAAATGCATAAGCAGGCTTGGCCTCCTGGATTGTCAACACCTGTCTTGCAACAAAGACTCTGAACTTCAGTCATGTAAAATAGTAAAGAGTCTGCACTTTAAGGACAGAAAGGGCCAGATTACACAGAGCACCATAAAGAACAGACAGGTTCTCTCCTCTTAGTCACTTTTCATTTACCTACAACAAAATAGCATTATCCACATTGCAAACTTTCTTCACATTCTCAAAATACAGAATAAATGTTAAAATATCACACCACATGATCCATGACCTCAAGAGAAATTAGTGAATTCTCAGTTACCAAAGATGTTAATTTTACAGCTTTCTTACTGAAGAATATATTTCAACATTGATTTATGGTAATCATGTCAAGGATAACAAAATCTGACAACCACCAATAATAACCCTCCTGATTGCACTGCACTATATGAATGTCCTGGAATGGGGGCAGGTCACAATTCCTTGGATAAAATGAAAGAAAAGAACTGAAAGAACCTCAAGCAACAATTAAAACTTCCAGTTTCCCCAGCTTTTCCAAACACAAAGTGAAGTTGTTAAATAGGTGATGCAAACATGTTCAACAGACAGGCAATTATTTATGATTACAAATCTGAAAGACAGCTGAATATAGGCTTAATGGGTGTGTACTCTGACAAGAAAATATGCAGGTTAAGATTTAGAGGTAAAGAAATTAAGGACACTGTTTTGTTGACAAAAATATAATGAACCAAAGTCAAAGGCAGTATAATCACTGAGTTAAACAGTGGAGAATGTCTTGAGCAGCAGAGTTAGTGTCAATGGCAGTTTGGTCACTGGCTTACTATGAGTCATCAAGCACTGCAGTCCAAGTCAGTGACAACATTGTTCATCCTCAGGTGACAGAGCAAGTCAGGTTTCATTCATTAAAATTGGCAACATAGTGGCTGAGATTGTTCTAGACATTAAACTATAACAAGCTATCAAAAAAAAAAAAAAAAAAAAAAAGCAGATTTCATTTAAATCGCAATGGGAAAGACTCTGCTTTACTCCCCACATTCTGTGTATATTTGTGGCTTTTTCAGGTCCATGAGGAGTTCAAAGTAAACAGCATCGCTCTCTGAAGCTCTTCTTGTTCTTCTTGTTCTTTCCCTTTCCATTTTTGTCTTTGTTTTCAGACATTTTCTTGCCTCGTACTTCACGCATCAGGTCAAAGAATACCTAGAAAGAGAGCAATCCAGCACTTCACTTAGAACACAACATTCAAGTGTGCATTAAAGAGTAATACTGGACAAAACAGTAAAAAATTAATAAATAAATTGTGCCCCCCCCCCATATTTTATTTATTTATTTATTTATTTATTTTAAATAAATAATAAAATATGGGGGGGGGGCACAATTTATTTATTTTATTTATATATATATATATATATATATATATATATATATATATAAAAAATAGAACTGTGGTAGATTCAAAGAGGTCACACCAACTTCTTTGTTTTCATGCATGCTGTATAAAGTTAATTTCATATTTTCTGCCACTCGTCTGGATCTGGGTTGTGGGGACAGCAGTCTAAGCAAAGAAGCTCAGACCTCCCTCTAGCCGCACACCTTCTCCAGCTCTACTGGATGGACACCGAAACATTCCCAAGCCAGCTGAGAGTTACAATCTCTCCAGCGTGTCCTGGGTCTGCCCTTGGACCTTCTCCCAGTGGGACATGTCCACAACATCTCACCTAAGAGGCGTCCAGGAGGCAATTCACTGATTTTTTTTTTTTCCTCGTCATAAATCATGCTCATTTTACTTTCATTAAAATTCCACCACAGTTTTGTATGCTTTGTATGTGTTTGAGCGGTGATACCTTGTCAACGTTGGCTCTAGTTTTGGCTGATGTCTCTACATACTGGACCCCCCACTCTTCAGCCTTCGCACGGGCCTCATCTACAGACACTTGCCGACGCTCCTCCAGGTCAGACTTGTTTCCTACCAGCAGGAGAGGTATCTTGTCCTCTTCTGCCTTCACCCGCAAGATCTGCTCCCTGTGAACACAGCACATTTTTTTTTAATGGATTTTTGTTTCAAATAAAATTTAATATGTTGTACTGGCATCCTCAGAAACAGAACCAAATTAATTAGCAGGGTTGGTGCCACTGAAGGTCTTTTGCAACTCCTCTTTAATCCATTGTTTATTTTAGCCCACTGCTTCCAAATACAAGTTGCCAAAAGTACCCCCCTGCTGTCATTCAAATTACTAAAAAAAAAAAAAAAAAAAAAAAGAAAAATCCTAATTCACAATACTGAATGTCAAATGACTTCCACTGAACTATAGTGAGTGAAGCTGATGTGTTATGTCTGTGTATTTGATTCTAAAGTGCTGTTGACTAACATTTGCATTTAAGCTTCAGTATTCTGTTCCTGTCAAGTATGCTTTAATCCTATCCAAACCTTCCTGCCACAACAGATCCACACTGACACTCCTCTCCACAAATATTGCACAACACACCAAAGAAAAACATAAATGCAAAGCAATGACGCAGGTTCTATTCCCCAAACACAGAGCTCCTAAACAATCTTCTTACCTGGATTTGCATTAATTATTTAGGTCCTGATACTGAAAGATATGCTCGGGTTGAGATTGGGAGCAAAAACTCTTTTTTCCCATGTTTTTGTATTTTAAAGCAGCTCTTGTCTACTTTGGATACACTCTACAACAGATATGTGACGTAGACGGATGTCATTTTTAACCAGTCATCTTGCATTCATGACACTCCAATAGGTGCCAAATTTAAATGCATGCATGAGTACCTGAACTCAGCAGTAGCAGTGAATGACTCAGGCTCCGTGATGGAGAAGACCAACAGAAAGCCTTCCCCGCTGCGAAAGTAGTTGTCCCTGATAGCAGCATAGTCCTCCTGTCCAGCTGTGTCCAGTATGTCGATCTGAACCTCCTCCCCATCCAGAACCACCTTCTTCCTGTAGCTGTCTGCTTTGGTGGGTTCGTAGTCCTCCACAAACTACAGATGAAAAGAAAAACTTTTTTTTTTTTTTATATGCTGCTTGGGAGCAGAGCTAAACCATAACAGTTTGAGCTCACTTGAGTGTTATCACAATAAACAACATCTGTGGTCAAACAAGTTATGGACTAGTGACAAAAGTGCCTTGTAACTTTCAGAAACTTTTGTTTGACCTCTGTGATGCAGGAGTCAGTTATTATCATGCAACAGAGAGCAGCTTCACATTTTCACACTGATGGCTTCCTCTAGGTGAACCACTGAAAATACCATCTTAAATTTAAAGCTTAGACAACATCTAGAATAGTATATAAACCGTTAACTGATTGGAAAGGGGGTGCAAGCAGTCACAATTACAGCTAAATCCCCCACTGTCATGACCTTGCTACAGTAGCAGTTTTTAAGCTTCCATCGATCTGTTAACTCACCTCATCATACATGAACTGCAGGGTGAGGGCTGACTTTCCCACGCCTCCACTACCCACCATTATCACCTTGTGCAGTGCCAGAGAGCTCTGGTTTTTACCTTTATTGGCAGCCATCACTGGATTCTTCTTTGTGCCTTTCTTAAATACTCAAACACATGTGCACGGGTACACACACACACACACAGACACAACCTGCAAATGACAAGTATGGAAACATATTAGTGTGTACAGTAAATAACCTCCAAAAACACAAGTGTACTGTGGACAAGTGCAAGGACAGATGGCAATTGTTACTTAACAGCTTTCACTCTGACAGTATCTTGCTGTGCCAAGATTCTAGGCTTTGCTCCAACAAATCTTAAATCTTAACCCCTATCATCTCCATTAAAGCGCCAAATTGCCTATTCATGAATCCTAGAACTTTATAAAGTTCACCATCAAAAGGTCATTCCAACTGATCAGAAGTAATGAAGCCATCATTCTTCACTGCAAAGCAGCATTTACGAATGCATTAAAACAGGGAATCATGTGCTAAACTCGTTAAAAAGAAGGGGATGAGACTGACTATCTTCTCTATAATGGCCCTGCCCTCAGAAGGTGAAAGCTCAGAGTCAATTGCTTTTACCTGACTTCAGTATCTTCTCTCTGTCAGATACAGCTTCCAACAGTGAAAACTAACTACATCTGGCATGTCTTAACTTGCACTTTGCTTTGGACATGTTATGGTACTGTAAAGTGCATCACATGGGGTTCAAAATATATCATCAATATTTACTAGCAGTCCTCAGTACAATGCAAACAAAACAAATTAGAAGTGCTTTTCTTTATTATACAGTACTAGTTAAAAGTTTGGACACACTCATCCATTCACATGAATGGGTAAAAACTGTACTGTATCTCTGAACATGGGTGCCAGCTTACATTCAATTAGTCATAATCAGCGATGCATGAAAAATTAGTCATCTGATCAATCAGGAAATAAGTGTTTTGAAAAGGGATCAGAAAACTATTTCCTGATATTAACTAAAAAGTTACAACAGTCAGAATAATCAAACTAAACCTTGTTTTAGAAGAAAAAAAAAATCATTGGACGCATTATTTGCACAGTTAGCCTGTAAATTAGTAGCACACTCCTTTAATTAGGAGTCAATAGTGGCTGCTTTAATGATCACTGAACTCTTCAAAGAACAGCTCTGGCATTTGTGTGTGTGTGTGTGGGGGGGGTTTCTCTCCCTATCTGTAGGATACATCTGTGACTGTGACCAGGACACCAACCAAACAGCTAATATCCTGTGTTCTTACGAGAAGCAGGGCCATCACTTCCTGCAAAACAGCCTGCTAACACAATTCCACTGCCCAATAAATACTGATGACTTTCAGTGGTCATTAGTTAATCCCATCTGTGTTTAAAGTATCATCACTCACTGTTTGTTATCCAGGCTCCACCCTTGACAACCATACTGGACAAATGAACACTCATCAACCACTGTAGCTCAACACCAGACCATTTAGTCATCTCAATACCTTCTATGTACAAACCATTTGAGTCAAGAGAGCCAAAACTGTGACTTCAAAGTCTCTGTCACACAACTTAGTACTGCTGTTACATCATAGGAACCCTTCTTTTTTTTCACTTACTTTCTTCCCTCATCATTAGAACGATTCTGAACCTCCGCTGAGATGTCACACTAATGGGAGCACAGAGCTGATTCATAGCATTATTCAAAATCTGCTCCACCCTAACAGTAAACATTTCATTTCAGCTCAGAGTGCCACAAGTGTGTATTTGGTGTTCACCAGACAAGGCTGAGGAGAAAAAAAACATTATAGAAAAACCTACCTTTCACATTAAGCTTTCATTACACATGTAATATTACAGCCCCACAGAAGCCATCTACAAACTCCTAGTGGGAAACTAAATAGTAACAACTTCTACTTTAAATGATTAAATGGGCACCTGTGCACATGAGCACTTACCACAAAATTTCTTTGCACCATCTGAAAGTAGAACTCATCATTTGCAACACTTCACTGTGTCAGCCACAGTATGATAGCTGCTGATACCGAGGATGAGGTATCGTGGTCTTACTCTATCCAGTAGGGTTTAATCCCGAGATCCGGGATTCCCGGGAAATGCGATCAGAACCATTTCCCGTTTCCCGGGAAACGTTAGACGGGAAACCGGGAAAAAAGTCGCGCGCGTCGATTTGACTTTCAGAAAGAAAAGAAAGCTTCAGAATGTTAAATTTAAGGAAATATTGAGAGAAGGGTTCGTTTAATGCGAAAAGCATTACTCTTCATTTCAGGCACGTTCAGCCTCCGTTTAAGGCTTCAGCTTCATCTCAAGCGTTTTAATAGAGGTATTACACAGTTGTGCTTTTTTCCTCTTTAATTTGTTGAAATCGTAGGCAATGTGTTTACCCTAAGGTATTTTGTATTATATAATTTTATATTATTATATATTGTTATATTGCATTATATAGCCTATAAAATATGCCTGCCCTGAACAATAAAGAAATATCTGTTTAACTTCGAGTGTTTCTTTTCCTCGTTTGCAGCCGCTTACTAACAATCATGAATTAGGATACGGGCCTAATGTGTGAAGAAATTATCATGAAATAGATTGCTTTAACATATTTCGCTTTTAAAATGGAGTTGAGTAAAATGTATATTTTTTTAGGCTATAAGGATTGGCCAGTTTTTCAATAGACGATTCACAGCGAACCTACTTTAACCCTCAGACACGGTGTTATAAATTTGCTGTTGCCAGAATGGCAATGACCAAGTCGTAGTGCATTACTCAAGGCCCTGTGTTATGCCATATTATAGTGTAGTACGGTAGTTAACTTTTCAATGACTATTACAGCGTTCCACTGGTGGAGATATAGCCCAACAGATGTCGCCACGACAGCGCAAGTGGCTGAGCCTTTATCAATGCTGTGGAGATGAACCGTATTGTTTTGCACCAGCAGTTGTAAAATATCTTGGTATAATTCCATGTACAATGCAGGAATATTCGAATTATATTTGTTAAGGGAGTGTTGAGGAACGATACAACACCGCATAGCTCGAGCACTCGAATGTCGAGATGTAGGTTTTATTGCGTTAATCAAGCCGACGTTACCCCCTACTGGGCATAACAGGACATAGCTGGAAAGCTACCTCTACAATATCACAATAGGTTAAGGCCGACACAGGCTACAGAAGGCCTAATTAAAATAAAAAAATAAATAAACTTTTTCCCGGGATTCCCGGGAAATGGCTCTTCATTTCCCGGGATTTGATCCATGTCATTTTCGGGAAAAATATTAAACCCTACTATCCAGCCAGGAAGTGAAATGTGATCTGTGCTCTTCCTGTCTTTGTTATCAGTAACCAGGCCAGTGAAAGGGCTTATAGGAAGATAGGATACTCAAAAAACCTACACATAATTACACACGTCCTGAAAGAACCCATCAGAAACTCAATACCTACATGGGGGGTGTCACCATTTAAATTATTCACTATAACCCACTTCTCTGTATGTAAGCTCAGACGCAGATGCCAGTGCCATAAATAAAGCTATCAGAGCTAATAAACTAAGGCACTATGAAAAATGCTTAGTACATGTGCTTAGTGGAAAGTTTCTAAAGGAAGTTCAGACACTAGGGGTGGGGTCATGTCACATTTCCACCAGCTGCACTGCAACACACTTTGTATATAGGGTTAAATATGGAGGATAGTTGTAAAAGAAATGAAAAATTAATATTTAAGCATGACCCACATATGGAACTGGAGTCTGCTTGGCACTGGTCCTTTTTAGGGGCTGTGGGGTTATGTGAAAGGAGGGGAAAAGTCTAACAGGCCACTCTGGTTGCTAAGGCTCTTGAAATATAGATGACACCAGTGCAGTGTGGGCTACAAGAATTCATTAAGATTCCCTTTGGAGAATAGCCCAATGTTCCCTCTACACTCATCTTCACACTTTGGCAAGGATGTACAAAGGTTTGCCGAGACTCCTACAAATCCTAATGAAAGAGTATAGCAAACAAGACAGCATGAAGAACCTGAAGTGAAATTATCTGCAAGAATAAATCCAAGACATCTGAGCCATACTTGTAAAGAGCCTGAGGATGCTCCGTCTTTCTACATTCCTGTGATCTCTGGGGTGAGGGAATTTCCTCTCCCTGTCTGATGAAGAAAACAGTGGCTTTTATTCCCCAACAACAAACCTCCAAATTCCATGGATTTGCAAAGGAGATCAGTTAGTTTTCTCATCTCAATACCAATCGAATGAGTCGATCACAACACTCTTAAGTGGCCCAGTAATACATCTTGTATGTAAAACTCCTCTTCATTTTCAGCCCTCACTAACTCTCGCACCTAAACAACTCTCTTTCACTAATGCTAGTGCTGAGTACTCTCAACATTTTCTCCTTTTCCAGCAAAAGTGAAGGGGGAGATTGGCATTTGGATACTAGGCAGCATCTGATCTAACTAAAGCTTGCTGTGATTAAAACAATATAATTGAGTTGAGTCACCTGAGTCATGAGGTAGAAGCAAGAACAGGTCTTCTGCAACACACAAAGGAAAATAAAGACCCTAAGCATTAATTATCACAGAACAATAAACAATACATAATTTAAATCGCTGCAGAGGCACTGCAGAAAAGTGTTTAGTCTTTAAGATATAGCTGTTATAATGGTTACTGACATTTGGCATCAGGAAATGATTGTCTACTTTAAAAAAAAAAAAAAACTGCATACAGCAACAAGAAAGACATTTTCAAAAAGCAAGCACCCCACAACGCATACTAACAACCCTTGGCCAGGAGGGTGTACAGAGAAGCCTTTGACGAAACTGGGCAACAGAGACCCAAATCCTTTCCAGTCTAGCAACACTAAATGGGGGCTTTTTTTCAAATACAACTAAATTTAAAACCATACTCCTGTCTTACACACATGGAATTCATCATCATGTTGCAAAGATAGTGAAGTGTTCACTGATCACTTTAGTGCCAGAAGAATGACTTATGGAAAACATGGCTTTAGCCTTTAACACGAAACAGATATCCTTTCTATCCACTCTCCAGCTGACCTCGATCATCTTATCCAAACACTCGAGTCTTTCCCATTCCCTAAGACTGATTCACCACGGTGAGAAAGAGGAGCCGACTCAGCACACATTTAATCACAAATGTATTTGTTCCTGTTGAGCAACTCCCAGCTGCCCATAACTTATCACCAACTTGATATATATATATATACAGTACCAGTCAAAAGTTTGGACACACTTACCCATGGGTGAGTGTGTCCAAACTTTTGACTGGTATATTTTTTCCCCTCCATTTGCCTGACAAGAAACACATCGAGATCAGCTACATACCACCCACACCAGTGTGGGGGCCTGTAGTGCCACTACAAAAAGTAATAAAACAATTACCTAAAATTTCACTTCATCTGTATTTATGGGGCCTGTTGTGACAGTATACTTCACTGTCTTCCTACTTTCTTTACATTCAGAAAAGACTACGTGGTCAATCTTAATCCACCTTGTAATACTTCCATGCTGAAACAAGATATATTGTGGCCTACAGCTATAGCTTAAACACAGACATGGGTTTAATGAAACAGCAAGAGGAGTAAACAATGGTGTGAAATCCAGTATCCCAGTCTTTGCATCCAGCTTTCACATAAATGCACACTAGCACTTTTATGGGCTCAGACAAGCCTCTCGCTGTACTTGGTGAAATGATGGTCTTGTCTGGATGAGTGCAGAGTGAATTCACAGTGCAGGTGTGTGGCAGTGGATAGAGGCTGAGTGAAGTGGTGTGAGTGATGACAAAGAGTGACAAATTGTATAATGCACATCATTAGCCAGAAAAGTTGAAATGCTGGCAAGAAAATTTGATCTAATGACAAGTAGAGTAACTGACATGTGATATGTAAAAGAAAAGAAAAACAAAATTTTAATTTTAATGGTGTTGCTAGTTTCTGGGCAACCATTATGGTTGCCCTTTACCCAAAATGGCATTGAATTTTTCCTGCCACTGTGGCAAAGTATCAACACAGAAATGTGTTGGATACAGCATGGCTATAAAGTCATTAAGAACTTTTATTATGGTTTATTGGTTTGTTAACCAAATGATCTCAGTGTTTGTGCTTACCCTATGAAAAACCTACTGGTATAAAAGCAGCTACAGTTATTGTGCTCTTGTGCTTACAATTTGAAGGAGACAAAATAACCTCCTGGTCTCTACAATAGCCTGAATGAGGTGAAAATGTCCCTGGCATGAGATGTGAGCTGTGGCATTCCCCAAACAATCATAAGCTGTTCTTCCTTCTAGGAAACAGGATGTAATGCCTTTCATATATCAATTATATCTACTGTATCTATCTGTACAGTATATAAAACTGGCTACTTTTCCAGGAGAATTACATCATGTGTTTGACAAGTTGTGTCATGCCAGATTTCTGTCAGGGACAGTTAATCATTGCAAGCACTTACCTAGACCACCACACAGCATCACTTGTATTTAATGACAGACCTGAAAGGACGGTACTAATGCGAATGCAAAGCAGAAAAAGACCGCAATGGGCTTTCAAGATAATTCAGTGAACTTAAGCTACATAAATAACTCAGGTGACTCTAATCAAAAACTGTTTGTGACTCAGTGTGCTGCCGAAGTCAGGGGTCTGACACAGTGAAATGGAGTAAGAGCAATAATACAGTATCCTGTGCTTTTTTTTTTTTTATAAGCAGTTCATCAAGAGTAACCAAAGATGATAACCAATACTCAGTCTTGACAGAGGAAGAAGAGGGATTCAGTGACAGCTCAGCCGCAAACACATGGCGTTAATCCACATTTGATATCAATGGCATCCAACTAAAGCCTTAATTAATGTGCCATATTCTAGTCTCCCATGTTCCCAGAATGCGTGTTTCAAGTTTCACCACAAAGTACCATAAAGGACCCCCACCCCGTCTGTTCCAATGTGAGTAGCTTTAAATCAGATTGGACTGACTGGTTCCCCCGCACCATTTAGGAAGAGGTCTGTGAGTGACAGTGAGAAGCATCCGATGGGACAGCTCATTCAGCAGACTACGAGATTGCTGATACAGACCTGAAAAGTCCACTCTGTGGCTTCTAACTTTCTCCTCCTCAGCGATCACTTTATGTTGTCTGACAAAAATCTCTGTTTTGCTGTATTTAAGCAGTGGTTACAAAATCTGGATTTCAGCGGCGCAGAGCAGCGGCTTGATAACCGCCTCGTGTGTTAGCCGTTTTTCGCTGTAGTTGATGGACTGTATTAAAGTCTATATTTCATAGCTGTTCTGCTGTCTGACAACAGGCATGGAAACATTTACTTATTTATCGGGAATTCAGCTATATTAAAATGCAGTATAAGTGAGTGTAGAGAGAAGAGAAGAAAATAGATGTAAAGTCTAACAGAAAGTCAGCCGAGTTTAGCTGCACTGAAGCACACAAAATGACATGAACACAGAGTTACACACACTCAGTACTTCTCTATTGGTTGTAAATTGGCTGTTAAAGTTTTCACAGTTCACAGTTATCCGTCAGCATTACATTATGCCCTGAACTATGAACTGTGGACATATGACCAAAGTTAACCATTACATTAGGCAAAATAGCCATGCAAAGAAACAACGGGATGTCCTGTTACTGTGGGGACATACCCAGCTAAAGTAATTCACTGGGATTTCAGATCTTCGGGTCACGGGAAAACACGAAAGTGTTAGTTTGGTTATTTGCTCAAACTAACCAGATGAGTTTTCTGCAAGGTAAAATTACTTTTTTTTTTTCTTCCCAGCAGACTGAGGTGGGTTTGACCAAGGGAGCAACTTTAGTTCCTTGTCACAAAGAGCTGTCTGACAGCAGCTTAAGACCCGAAAAGACTTTAAATACAGCTCACAGTTAAACTCAGTGATTTTTGTTTCCTGCTCACCATCCACAGCAGTAAGTTTAGCAGCGAGCTATTTTGCTCCACTTAGCACTGACCAAAGAAGAAGTGAGCAGAGAAGCAGCGAGATTTTTAGCTCAACACCTGACTACCCATTTTCCACGTAGAAAAAGGGGAACATTCAAAGAAAAGTTGTAAAGTGGTTTTGTAGCCAGGGGCTGGAGGAATGCAGATGCTGAGTAACTTCATATGAACTTCACAGTTCACACTTTGAAGTTCATAAATATACTGTAAATCTAAAATGTATTTTCATGATATAGGACCTTTAAACCTTAGAGGGTTTTCGCTCTCAAAAAAAAAAAAAAAGAAAGAAAAAGAAAAAAAAAAGGTCCATCAGCTTTTAAAAACCTGAGGAAGCCCTACAAGACTGATGACCTACTTTTCCTGGAAATGCTGATATTGTGCTGGAATCAGCATTGTGCTTAGGAGTTGTTTATGAGGGTTTCAGAACATGTCATTCCAGAGAAGATCACGAGACTGCAAGGTTATGCCATTTAAGTCATTGCATCTTTAAATTAGGTGTTAGTCACCCTTGAATGATGTGAATCTGGGTGATGAATCACATCGGTCACTTTCCCCTAATACCAACCCATAGCTGACATTATCAAGGAGAAGGAACAAGTGTGTGTTGCTTTGCCAACACTGTCCCTCGCCTCATCAAACCACAAAAGGTTATCCAGCACCTTGACTTCAGTCTGTATATATGTAAACATTCCCCACTAGTAACTGCCTTTATCTTTAAATGTCTACACTATACTGAATGGCTACTCGATAAAGTGACCATTAAAGAATCTCCAAAGACAAGGGACCAACAGGGGTCCCACTCACTCCCTATAAAATGAGGGACTAATAGAGGGAATGTGGGATACTACGAGCATGATGCCAGTGCTATTAGGGAAAACTCTGTTTTGCTGACAGTCAGAATTTCCCCAACATGAGCTTAAGCTGGCTTGGGTGTGTCATCTCATCTCCCCAGAGGTATAAACTTTTCAGCACAAACCACTTGGCGTAATGAACGTCAAACCAAGTGAGCACAACTGATCACATCAGTTTTAAGAAGCCTTTTTTAAAGTTTAAGTTTACACACCGACAGTGCAAAAGCGCATAAATGCGAGCTTTGGTTATACCAAATTCTTGAGTAATATAACGCAACTGTACTGCCACACCACAACCATAAAGAGAAAGGAAATTTAAAAAAAGAGCACTAACAAATTGGTGCTAATATTAACATTATTAAAGCTAAACGGTCAATGGTGGCTAACGGTAACTCACCAAAAAAATAGCTTAATGCCTAATATTAGCTTCCTAATCTAACAAGGCCATAAGTGACATGACCAAACGAAAACACTAAAATAAGTAGACCGGACAACCGGTCACTTATTCTTAGTTTCTTTGCAGCTGAGCGGTCAGCCCTTTGGACCCACTGGGCGCTCGCCCTTCCTTGAAGCAGGTGTGGTAACGTTAAACTCCCTAAAGCTCCTGTTTGGAAACTCACGGTGATTACGCTTTAAAAGGAAAGCCTCGGAGCCTTACCAAAGCAGGATTCGTTTGTCTGCCCGTGGCTGGTGCTATCTTGTTGAGTGCATTAACAGCGAATACAGAGGCATTGGTTCTCCACATACAAACCGCTCCTATAACAAAAGCCCCACCTTCCGGATGTAAAAACTACAAATGGCAGGATGTGACGTGCACAGCGCGCCATCTGACTGTCACCGTTTATTTGGATTTCTAACGAAGCGAACAAGGATTACAAACGACAGTATTCAATATAAAAAATAAATAAATAAAATCAATTAAGCCACAAATCTAATTAACAAAAATACTGTATGAGAAACGTTAAAAGATAACAAATTTTCTATTTGAGACCAAAGAAAAACTGAATATATGAAGTTTTCAGAATAATCTACAAAAAAAAAAAAAAAAAATGTTAAAAGTAGCACAAGTCCAAACTGAAGGCCTTATGATGTGAGGCAGTGCAAATTTATATATACAACAGTGTTAAAATTAAAAATGAAGATAAAGAATTTTAAAATTTTTTTTCTGAGCGTGCTAAAGGGAATTCTAGCAAATAGTGCAAATGGCAGTAATAAATAACATGTACGCTTTAAATCTGAAAAACAGCAGCAAGATGGTTTGATACAGAAATGTCTGCTGTCCGAACAGGTGTGTTCACCTGTCACAAAGAGGAAAACTGTTGAATATTTAATGGAGTACATGCAATGGATTGTCCATGATGGACGTTTGTTTTCCTGCCCTTTACTGAATCAAACACCTCCAGATTCCGGCCGAGGATGGTTCCGATCTTGGATTAGTTTGTTGATCCTGCTGGCTGCTACTAGCTACCACAAACAGGTAGAAGACCTCCAGCATCTTGCTGCAAACATCGAAGAATCTGAGCTTCCTCAGAAAGTAGTGTCTGCTCATCCCCTTCTTATACACAGCATCACTGTTGGTCCTCCAGTCCAGGCTGTTACTCACTGGTTCACTGTTAGTTGCAGTTTTTCCCTCCAGAAACCAACCACCATCTCTTTTGTCTTGCTGACATTTAGGTAGGGTTGATTTCTGCCAGACCACTCCACAAAGCTCCTCACCAGCTCCCTGCACTCCAACTGCTGCCCACCCCTAGCGCACACAACCACTGCAGTGCCATCAGAGAACCTCTGCAGGTGGCATAATTCACTGATATACCGGACATCTGAGAATAAACAGGAATAGAGACAAGATATAATGTTAAGTACAAGTGATGTGTTGAAGCTGAAACATCCCAAACCAACTGCTCTAACAATAAAATCATCTCTTATCCAGGGAACCGTGATCTCTGGCTAAATATTAACAAAAGTAAAGTAAGAAAAGTAAAAATAAAAGGAGAGTCCAGGAGGCTGACCTTTTTATTTATTTATTTAGTTTACAAAAACTCAAAATGCTACCTCCCCCCTTTAGCCCATAAAGAAATGCATTTTATTCTCAAATATAGAAGAAACACCACCATGTCATACAATTATGGCCAGAATAGAGTTGAGCATTTTGAAAAATTATAAATTCAAGTCTGATTTTTTTTTTAAACAAACAAACATGCAATCCCTGTGAGGATAGACAAACATCCTGGTAATATGACTGAGATGTATTCCTGATAAATTGGATTGGATATTGCAGTTGACCTTAAGCTCATGTAGTGTAGAACATGCAAAAGTAGAGGCAATGCACTTTTTATTGTAGTGTAATGGGGCACTCTGCGACTCTGCGAAAAGTGTGTATAGAAAATAAATGAATGTATGGAAATGGCACAACTGGGACTTTTGTAGGCCATATTTATGGAGTTGAGTAATAAAATGTCAGTGAGCTCTCCCAACAGATTTGAACAGAGGTATAAAAACCATTGGCAGTGAAAATGAAAAAGAACATAAAGGTCTGCTGTCACACTTTTTTTTTTTTTTTTTTAAATCCTTCTCTTTATTTTATTTTGTCATTTTAGAAAAGGGATACACAAGGCAGTTTTCTAAATTAAAAGCCAATATAAACGGGGGTGAAATATGCACAAATAATGATAATGTGTTGTTTTTTAATAATCAGAGTTCCCATAGCCTTACAAGTTCAGATTTGCATGGTTTCCCTGTTTACTCCACTTTATCCGTAGTCTGGGTAATTTTATGCTTTGGATCATTGTTCCACTACAGGCCAAGCTGAGGAGTGCATGGCACCAATACTTGGTGAACCAGGTTAGCTTCTTTTTCCTTTTTTTTTTTTCTGTGGAGGTAATGATGTGATTAATTTAATACACCTCAGAGTATAAATGTTGACAATCCCACAGCTCCACGCTATAAAAAAAGTAGAGCCTTTAAACATTTATGGGCACAATTCTTCTTCTTCTATTAAGGTGGGAGGAAAATAAATGGAAGAACAGTATATTGGGAATACAGACCTTTATATTCTTTCTCCTGTTTTAGGCCATATTGTGGCCACAAACTGCAAACGATGAATCTCTGGAGAACCACCTACAAAAATATATATATAGC
Organism: Archocentrus centrarchus; assembly: GCF_007364275.1. Classification (NCBI taxonomy): domain Eukaryota; kingdom Metazoa; phylum Chordata; class Actinopteri; order Cichliformes; family Cichlidae; genus Archocentrus; species Archocentrus centrarchus. The sequence goes on from NC_044366.1 coordinate 10,430,629, forward strand.
TGCAGTGCTGAACTCAACCATGCAGAACCACCTATTTACAATTATGCTATTAAATAAATCCCAGCTGACAGAAGACAGACAGCTTGATGTCCCTACACTGACCACACAATTCAGAGGACTTGCTACCCTGGCCACATAATGATGCTGAAAATGGTATAAACCACAGTGGATCGATTGCAGGAAACAGTCGACCAATACTGGAAAATGGAAGGTGTTTCTGTTGATACGGCAGGGCATTCAGTCAGAAAGGTTGTTCTAATTACATTTTACACCACAGCAATTTGTGAATGGCTAAGGTAAGGTGAATGAAGGACAAGATCTAAAAATACATCTTATCACAACAAAACCTTGCAAGACATGCAAGGCGGACATGCACAGTCTGTTTGATCTTTCTGGGATATTTATGTATTTGCAATTCTGCATTATGACACAGAACTGCTCCAGTCCTGAATTTTTTTGCTCTCTCTGATAGCTTTAAGCCTGATGATGCCTTTTTTGCATGCATATGCAAGTTGAAAACAATTACCTTTCAGCCTCTGAAAATGGGGGACTGTGTATAAAAATTGTTGGAATTTTTAACATTTAATGCAAAACTGTTAAACCCTGTAAAACATTTTGGTTGTTTGAGTTAAAATCCAATGTGGCAGTATACAGAGGCACAATTATAAAACTGTGTGATTGTCCAATTTGGACCTGATTGTATTTTAATGTTTTTGGTTTTATTTGATTTTGAATGTGCTTGTTTGCTCACGTCAGTTTAATTTTTCTGTTTGAAATTTTTTGATTTAGCATTTATTAGCTTTCATCTTTTCAATTATTCTAATATAGGTATTTGTCCAAGGCAAGCTTTAATATTACATTTACTGAGTACATTTTCAACAGTAGACTTTTGCAGTGATTTTGGTGAACAGGGAAAATACGCCTGATGTAACAGACATTATTTTTTGTTTAAATTCTAAATTAGGCAAGTGTACAAAAGTTCCTCCCATCCTCCTTTCCATCAAGCTCTACTTCAGCACAGAAACTGATCTTTGTGTGCTCATACATGATGCAGACCTTGATGTCTTTACTTCTGCACCTTTTCCTTTCCTCTAGAGTGTAAAAATAAATAATAATAAATCTGGAAGCTTGATGTGAGACCATAACCCAGCCCAGCCAAGATCTGTGAGGGAAATAAAAGCTGCAGTGTTTGTGCAGATGGGAGGACTGTGTCTTGTTTGGCAGAGTATAATAATAATAATAATAATAAAAATAAAATAAAAAATGGTGAAAAAAATATTGGCTGTAGCAAAACTAACCCTTTAGGTTCTAATTTGGTGCACTGTGTTCTCTGCCAACTGCTAGACACCTGCATGGTTTCGGTGAGAGCCACTTGTGCCTGAAGGCCTCTGGCTGAGTCCACACTGTCTACTAAGAGGTGCCACTGCAGGAGTGTTTGTATCGTCTCTTCAGACTCCTTTAGCACAAATTCATTTCTAGAGAAGGCTGACACCTCCGCTGTCTCAGGCGGCATCTGCCACGAGCCTTACATTTATCAAGGTTGAGAGATTCATTCCATATTCTCGAAGATCAAGCCTGGAATTTTTGAGTGCACTGATCTTCAAATCCACCAGGGGAAGACAAAGATACTAGTAAAGCTGCTCAAAGGGTATCGCCAAATTTTAAAAGCCTCTTTCACATTTGTAACGGGTATGACTTCAATGTTAATCCTTTCATTCTGATTAAAAAAAACTGGCACATTTGCAGAATTTTCCACTTTATCAAATTGATTTTCTCTCTTTTTTTTTTTTTGCAAAAGAAAAGTCAAAGCTACACAATGTGATCTTAAGACAGGAGAACAACTCTTACTTCACTTGGTGCATGCTTCAGCAAAAAGCAGTGAATGCCTTTGATATTTTGAACTATAAATACATGTTTCAGTCTGGGTGCTCATCAAAAACTTTCACAGATGTTAAATATTCTATAACAAGTACTGTAGTCAGAGTCTTACATTTCAGTTCCATCAAGTACGTTCAAAGTCACTTAAATTGCCGTTCTTCCCCATTCTGATGTTCAATTTGAACTACAGCAGATCATCTTAACTATGTCCACATGCCTTAATGCATTGAGTTGCTACCATGTAATTGGCTGATTAGATATTTGCATTAACAAGCAGTTGGAGTGTTCCCAATAAAGTGGCTGGTGAGTGGACATTTCATCCACTTGAAAGCCTGTCCAATATGAAAACATGGAAATTTTTTGTCTAGGGAATTCAACTGTTTACATGTGTAACGGCTCATACTTGATAGCTTTTTACAGGCCAAAGCTGAATACTGCATACCAAGCTCGGTGGTACAGAGTACTTTCTCCCAAGTCTCACAAACCTACGGAGGCAAATATATCATCAATGTCATCATGACTATCAGAGTCTGTAGCTTGATGCGTCGCCTCTTCTGTAGACTTGCTTTGTTGGTCATCCACACGAAGTCCAGATAACTTGGGCCCTTTCTCTCTTCTTTTTATACCAGTTCTAACAGTAGAAGACATAAACTGCCTGCTACGTGTCTGAACATGAGCTCTCAAGTGAACGCTTCTTCTCCTTGAGGTAAGTGAATGAAAGGTCTTTGGCGCTGATCCTTGTGGAGATGAAGCCCAGCAAACTTCCTTTTTAAAAGTTTGCAACTTCCTCTGGACACTGAGGATCAGAACAGAATACATAAGAACTGCTACTGTGTCACAGAACGCTAAAGTAAAAATATTTCATGAAAAATTTGCTCTTACTTGTAACCTGCTGTCTCTAGGCATTTCATCTTTTGGCACTTTACACGCAAGAAGTTTAAAAGGCGTTTTTCCTTTCCCATCCTCTGAGATTTGCACCACAGAATCATCTCATCAAGATGGGTCGCCATGTGGGTGAAAGAAGCAGCTTCTCTCACTTTTTTCTGGAACCTCTTTTTCCTGTCAGCCTTTCGCATTTGTTTTGGGAAAGATGGACCCTTGGGTAGCAAGAAGTGGCAGCATTTAATTAAATATTATATTAGAAACATGGAAAAAAAGTTTTTATATATATATATATATATATATATATATATATATATATATATATATATATATATATATATATATATATATGTATATACACACAGACACACACATGATTTGCTCACATACCTCTGTAAAATTCCTGAAAAGCTTGAAAAAAGGCCTAATGTCTGCATCATGACCAGTGCCTGGAGGAAAGTGGATATCAGTAAGGTAAGTGGGGATGTGGAGGAGTATATAAGAAGCACAGGTCATGTTTACTTTAAAAAAAAAAAAAAACAACAACATAAGACTCAAGACTGCATACCTCTTTTAACAGCAATGCCAAGGTCCTCTTTAATTTTTCTTTTCTGCGCCTGGGTCCTGACTTTAACTGAAAATTTCTTCGCTCTCTGCTTCTTGTCTTGGCGGTCTTTCCTATGTGCTGGATGCTTAGACAATAAATATGCATCGGAAGGACCAAGTAACTGAGCAATATCAGCTGGCAGGGAGAAGTCTGTGAGGAAGGGCATGGGCTGGGCGTGGGCTACATCTTTGAGAAGTTCCAGGAGCTGCTGGTACAGGCTGGCCAGGCCAACCAGCATACCACGGAAAATCACCCTGATTAAGCACAAAATAAAGTGCACTTAGACCAGTGAAGCCATTGCTAAATGCAATTGAATTACAGCAAATTTAGAGCCACAAAGCTAAAAAGATGCAATGTTCACCACAGGTTCTCTCTCTCTCTCTCTAACTGTGTATATTTTTGCAGATGTGATCATGGGAAAACTTTCTAACCACAGACGACTGAGCATGCTGGTTGTCACCACATTCAGGATAATAAACTCCTCCCACTTCAACTGCTGCTTTGAGAGTCTGAAACAAACATCTGTTAAGGGTGGAACTCATGACAGGACAGCAAGAGGGTCATGAAAGTCAAACTCATTTCAGATGAAGATATCCACGCTTGAGCAAACACACCAGATCCGTTCACTTAAGTTAATCATTTGAGAAATCAATTGCTTAATGTTTTGAACTGTGTCATCTCTGAAAAGGATACATGAAAGCTCTGCTGCATCGATTCAACGTGCAGCTCATCAGCTGAGCAGCCCCCAGCACTTTGAGACAGATCCACTCCAGCATGGGCTGACTGGGAACGACACACTCCCCATCCTTGATACTCAGCTGTCTAAAAAAACATGGACACAAAGTCCACCGCAGCTTGTACTTAAAACATTAAACAACTGATCATAAATCATTTTTCAGGAGGGAGCTTCTATTGACATCCTCACAGGATATCACAGCTTGAATGTTTTATTCAACTTGATTATGTCCATCTTAACTTTCATAAGGAAGTAGGGCTAGATCCTGAGAAGATTTTATTGCTGCCAATTTCATGATCAGTTCTGTTTATAGGCCTGATTCAACTCCCTTTTTGATTCCTGATTATTTTAGTGTGTGGAAAACAGAGGGCCTACACAGATTTTCAATGCGAGCATTGAGTAAATACAGATAAAACTGATGGACTGGTTCTTGAATCTCATCCCTTCATGCTAGCAAAGCCTAGACTTCATGTTAAAAATCAAATGGAAAACAGCACCTCACACTGAGCCAAAAACCTACCTCTGGATCCTATTTGGACAGATATCTGCCAGTTCCCGAAGAGCAACATCAATTTTCATATTCTTCAGCCTGTTCACACACTGTTCAACCTATGAAAGAAGAAACCAAAGGCACACATTAAAAACCATGTAGGACATTTGTAGGTTACGATTCCTACCTGAGTTTTCTTTTCCAGAAAGAGAGCCAACTTGAGGAGGTAACAGACTTTGTGAACCTCACTGCATACTGGAAGCCTTCCTACTACAATCTGTTTCTCTATGACCTGTCCCCTACTGCTACATCTCAAGCAGCTGTCTGACAATTTCATTCCACATACATACAGTTCAAATCGAAGCACATTATTTTTGCTTAAGTTTACATTTTTAAAACACAAACTGCTGTTTAGATGTTAGTTTTACAGTCAATGTAAAGACAAAGACAACAATCTGGAGATATCAGGGATTTACAGTGGTGTGAAAAAGTGTTTGCCCCCTGCCTCATTTCCTGTTTTTTTGCATGTTTGTCACACTTAAGTGTTTCAGAACATCAAACCAATTTAAAACAATAGTCAAGGACAACACAAGTAAACAAAAAATGCAAGTTGTAAATGAAGGTGTTTATTAGTAAAGGTGAAAAAAAATACAAACCATCATGGCCCTGTATGAAAAAGTGATTGCCCCCCCTTGTTAAAACATACTATAACTGTGGTTTTTCACACCTGAGTTCAATTTCCCTAGCCACACCTAAGCCTGATTATTGCCACACCTGTTCCCAATCAAGACATCACTTAAATAGGAGCTGCCTGACACAGTAAGGTCCACCAGAAGATCCTTGAACGCTACACATCAAAGAAATTGATGATCAGAGAGAAATTGATGATCAGAGATCCAAAGAAATTCAGGAGCAATTGAGAAAGAAAGTAATTGGGATCTAGCAGTCTGGAAAGGGTTATAAAGCCATTTCCAAAGCTTTGGGAATCCAGCGAACCACAGTGAGAGCCATTATCCACAAATGGCGAAGCCATGGAACAGTGGTGAACCTTCCCAGGAGTGGCCGGCCGCCCAAAATTACCCCAAGGGCGCAGCGACGACTCATCCAAGAGGTCACAAAAGACCCCACAACAACGTCCAAAGAACTGCAGGCCTCACTTGCCTCAGTTAAGGTCAGTGTTCATGCCTCCACCATCAGAAAAAGACTGAGCAAAAATGGCCTGCATGGCAGAGTTCCAAGAAGAAAACCACTGCTGAGCAAAAAGAACATTAAAGCTCGTCTCAATTTTTCCAAAACGCATCTTGATGATCCCCAAGACTTTTGGGACAACATTCTGTGGACCGATGAGACAAAAGTGGAACTCTTTGGAAGGTGTGTGTCCCATTACATCTGGCGTAAAAGGAACACTGCATTTTAGAAAAAGAACATTATACCAACAGTAAAATATGGTGGTGGTAGTGTGATGGTCTGGGGCTGTTTTGCTGCGTCAGGACCTGGAAGACTTGCTGTGATAAATGGAACTATGAATTCTGCTGTCTACCAAGAGATCCTGAGGGAGAATGTCAGACCATCTGTTCGTGTTCTCAAGCTTAAACGTACTTGGGTTCTGCAGCAGGACAATGATCCTAAACACACCAGCAAGTCCACCACTGAATGGCTGAAGAAAACAAAATGAAGACTTTGGAGTGGTCTAGCCAAAGTCCTGACCTGAATCCTATTGAGATGTTGTGGTATGACCTTAAAAAGGCCGTTCATGCTCGAAAACCCTCTAATGTAACTGAATTAGGACAATTCTGCAAAGATGAGTGGGCCAAAATTCCTCCAGAACGCTGTAAAAGCCTCATTGCAAGTTATCGCAGATGCTTGGTTGCAGTTGTTGCTGCTAAGGGTGGCCCAACCAGTTATTAGGTTTAGGGGGCAATCACTTTTTCACACAGGGCCATGATGGTTTGGATTTTTTTTTTCACCTTTACTAATAAACACCTTCATTTAGAACTTGCATTTTGTGTTTACTTGTGTTGTCCTTGACTATTGTTTAAATTGGTTTGATGTTCCGAAACACTTAAGTGTGACAAACATGCAAAAAAACAGGAAATGAGGCAGGGGGCAAACACTTTTTCACACCACTGTATTATAGCTCACTAATAAATAAATAATTAAGATGGACAGCGTTCTAATGCTGTGACTCTGGGGACATTCAGCAAGCTGTTAGGTTGTCAGCCAGTTCCTCTGAACTGAAACAATATATGTTAGTGTAGTGAGGTACTTTTGGCTGCTCCCTTATTTCCCAAGGGGTCACCACAGAGTATGGATGTGCATATATATTTCAATGTGAAATGTGGTGGGAATACAAGCAGACCTCTGCAGCCAGCATTGAAAAACTCACTTTAAACTACACTTAGTCCCATTTTAAAATCTTACAGTCATTTCAGCCTGAAATGCACTCAAATATTTACATCATCTCCAACACAATGGCAGCTGTGATGTTTTCCATCAGTGTGGGACGATTACAACAAGGCAAATGATTGATCAGTGTTGTGAGTTTAAGCTTCATCCAGATTAATTTTACTTAAACAGAGATTACTACAGTAATGTGTGGTAAATGTTTCAGTGCAGAGGAACTGGCTGATAACCTGACAGCTCCCTTAATGTCTGCAGTGTCTCAAAGATGCAGCCTACAGACTTTGATGTCCAGTGATCAGCGTCTATGTCTTTACAGTGATGATTAATAAAGCTCTCGTGTTAAATCTAACAACAAACTAACAGTGTTTGTAACTTATATGAATCACATGCTTAGACACTGACTATATAAATGAGGAAATGGTCGTTTCAGACAGCTGGTACAGGTGCAACAGGCGGAGTGAAAAGAGTTTGTTGAAGAGATCCTGTCAGTCAGTCGGTTGGTTAGGTCCACATTGCTGGAACCCTTTTAAGTGACTCGGAGTTTAAGTTAGCTCCCTTTCTGGTACAAAACCCCTCATCTCAGAATTAAGAAAGTTGGAGTTTTCACTGTATCTTGTAACCCAGAGTTTCCCATCTCAGAGTTAATCAAACCAGAGTTTAAAGTTTGCCCTGGTGGCTTTTACTACAGCTCTCACCTGCTTCAATCCCTTGAACGTCTTGTTGCCTTTGGAGCTGTTGTTCAGGTTGTACAGCAGCTCGTACAAAACTCGTATCTCCGTTTGAAGGATCTCACTGCGGATTAGCTTCAGGACCTTTTCATTTTCAGTCATCAGTGTTTCAACATTTGTAGCTGCAAAACACAAATAGCACCCAACATAACCGTCATCACTTCACATCCACATGAAGGTAAGCCCTTGCACTCCCACGTGGGTTGCGAGCGACGTACTTCTACGCGTTATCTCACACATATTCAAACAAACAAAAAAATACCTCGTAGCAAGCCAAAAATAATCATCTCATTACCGCAAACTGGTGATCGTACCTGTTTCTGTGGTGATATGTACACGAACACTGGAGACAGCACTCGGAAAGGGAATGTTTATCTTGTTCCACGGTTCTCCTGCCATGCTTGTGTCTGCCCAAAAAAAACAAATACGATGCGGAAGTCACACAGCCAATGGCATACAAGCACATGTAAACGTCATCGTCTATGTTAAAGGGACCACAACAGCCTTTGCTTACTGCTCTGGTAAAATAGAATAGTAGCTGTAATAATAACTGAATAAAAAAAATACAATTATAACTACCAAGCATCACTCAAAATAGCGTAATTTTCATAAAACTGTAAAATGTTAATCAGAATAAATATAAGAAGGTTGATAAAACAGAATGATATATAAAGAAATAGTAAAAATGGACAAATATTAAAGCTCACTACAATTAAAACATAATGCATGAAAGCCAGACTTTTTTTTTCAGCTTATATTTCATAATATATTTCCACCTCCTCTCATAAGTGGAAGGCTATTCCAGCCATTTGGAGCATAAAGACTGAAAGCGGCACTGCCAAATGTTTTTCTCCTCCTTTGGGGCACAGGTGGCATCTGAGTGGCCTTTTATGGCTCATAAACCAGGATTGTTCTTACATAATGCATTGAGGTCAAAATCTTCTTTTTTAAAGTTTTGAGAGGGGGGGTGGGCTGTGCAGCAGAAAAATACTTTAAAACTGTAATGAATTATGTTTTCAGTGGAATATTGTGAGGTAAGTATTGGGATAAAAAAATGTCTCTATAGTCTGGTTTTCTTGAGCCTATCAATTTCCATTAATTTGGATGATGCAAAATAAGATGAACATTTCAAAGATTTGCCACATACTAATTTTTCAATATGCGCAGAGAAAAAGCTCATGTATTTACACAGCACACAGACTCCCATTGTGATATAATAACAACTTTTATTGGAATAAAAGAAATACATTAAAACAAGATGACATTAAGTAGCCAGTGCTGCCTGATTACTGATCCAAGAGATGACTTTTAAGTTAACTTCATCCATCACAGAAACCTCAGACCTTCCTTTCACTGTCAGTCCATGGCTGCCTCCTTGGAGCCAGAAAATCTCAACTTGAGCTTTCATTTCTTTTACCATCCTGTCAAAATAGACCTGAGCAAAGACGGAAAGCAAAATGAATACTGTGGCACATGACATTCAAAGAAAAAGTTAGAAATCGCATGCGAAGGGACAGGAAAGCAATAAACTGCCACATGTTACATAGATTACATTAGATTAATTTCATGCAAAATAATAGAACAATAATATTAGTGAACTCTGCACTACACAACAATGAAAGACATGTAAAAACAGTAAGGATAAATCCCATAAGCACATGCAGATTTAGGATACATTGTGTACACTTTCTCTTAATTTCCCTCACCCTGTCACACATGTCGTCTTCAGTCCCTGACACAAACAGCACACGCATGTGCTCTGGCAGCATCCTGAGATCTTCACTCCGTTGGCGATGGGCGTGTGTCTGCCCTGGTGGGTGCAGGGGGAAAGACAAGCACATCACACCCTCCACTGCGTCCTTGGATTCTTCACTTAGTCGCCTAGCTAAAGCTACAGCAGAACGACATCCCATTGACCTGCCTGTAGACAGTCACAGTGTTCAAGGATTCCCATTCAATAAACACTACAGTACTGTATTGTATGCTCCAGTCTTTATTTTAAACATATATGGTAATTACAAGGTTTAGAGGTAAAGATGTCGTATCACTATGGGCATCTGGTGAGAATGCATAAAGGAATAATGCCATCAAATTATGCTTCTTTGTTAAAAGGTTTATTTTTTAACTAGAAATTAAAGGCAGTTGGGAATGAACATGGGGGAAAAAAACCCACACAAGCCCTGCTTACTTATTGTTGCTGCCCTGTGTAGAGGTGAGTGTGAGTAGTGCAATATTTAAATAATATGTGACAGGCTTTTCAATCAAGTGAAAGAGGAACATCAGAGCCAATGAGGGGAAAAAGAAGTTGTCTTTTTCTTTTGGCTGCTCCCTTCAGGGGTCGTCACAGCGGATCTTCTGCCTCCATCTCACCCTATCTCTAGTATCCACCAACCCTCTGCATGTCCTCATTCACTACATCCATGAATCTTCTCTGAGGTAATCTTCTTTTCCTCCTGCCTGGCAGCTCCATATTCAATCTGTTGTCCAATATATTCACCTCCTATGCACATGTCCTAACCACCTTAACCTTGCCTTTCTAACTTTGTCTCCAAACTGCTCACCCTGAGCTATACTTGTTTCTATTCCTGTCCATTTTGGTCACTCCCAATCAAAATCTTAACATATTCAACTCTGCCACCTCCAGCTTGGCCTCCTGTCTTTCTGTCAGTGCCACCGTCTCCATTCCATACATCACAGCAGATCAAATGAGAAAAGGAAAATAAAACAGGAATCTTCACTGTAGCAGATTTTTTTTTTTTCCATTCTTGTCAAATTTGATAAGAAAAAAATGGAATATAATGTTTATTTTAAGGATAGTTTACATCAAAATCTACCATTTTTGTCTTACCTCCAAAAAATGTGTGTGTTATTGTAAACTTCTGTAGTGATTTCAGGTAGTCCTACGTTAAACAACATGTTAGTGTTACATTATAATGACACAGTAGTACAAAAACCGTATATTGTGGGTCTAAAAATGCGAGTGATTTTTCTTTGAGTTTAAACACTTACCCACACAGCACTGTATGCCTTCACCCTGTAAGCCAAGTTCAAACCTTTGCATGTAAAGCGGAGGCAGAGGAAACCGTTTGATGCCAGCTTGTGAGCCAGAGAAACCAGATGTTTGAAGTTCATGTCTCCCCCGGCACCATGCGTGAGTATCACGGCTGTGTGAACATCTTTTACGTCGGCAGGGCCACACAAGGCAGCATCTAAAGATTTTGTACCAAACGGCACCTTCACCGCCTCCTGAAAGTCGGTGATCACCATGTGCACATCAGCGAATGCTGATTAAACATTTTCCTTACAGCGAGAAAGCTCGGACAAACCAGCGTTTACAAATCTATATAAGGTAATTCTTACTCTTACTATATACAACTAAATAAGTGTAAAGCAAACTATTGATAATCTAGCCAACAAATTAGCTGCCCTCTATATGGGACTATTAGTTTCAGCGCGGACATTCAGGTAATGTATGAGGCTCTATGCCCCTCGCCTTTAAACACTCACCTATTCTGGCTCGAGCTACAGTTAACGCTAATCTAATCAATCGTTAATTTTTATCTATTTTTTGTTTATATTTACCTCGACAAACTTCTCCATCAGAAGCAGCTTCTTCTCTGAAACACAAAGAACTTGACTACCTATTAGTGACACCTAGCGGTGAGGCGTGGTCATTACACCTTTGTCAAAGTAATACCAGTTAAAAAAAAAAAAAAAATTCACACACTAAGCTATTAAGTACCATCCATCCATTCTCGTTTGCTGATCCTTTTCAGGGGAGTGGTTTAAATTTTTCCAGTTTAAAATTGTTTACTTACAGTTGTTTCCAGAATGTTTGTTTCATTTTATTTACTTAAAAAAAAAATCTTTATCCAACAGACATGTACTGGAAGTCACACACTGAATTCCAGTAAGAATGCACACTGCACCTGTCATATTTCAGTAAGTTTAGACACTGCACTCTATAATCAGGTTAAACTTCTGTATTGCATGTTTAAGCACACTGCACATCAGCAACTGCATAGCACACATAATATAGATCTTGCATGGTACTGTACATACAAAAAGGTCAATTCAAATACCATTCCATACTCTGTAATGAAGAAATAAGATATTATAGTTTATTTAGTATTTTGTATTTGTACTGTTATCCATTTTGGAGCACAATGTCTTGCTTTATCTGCACTGTGTGTACACTGTGCACCAGGAACATCGCAGTCTTTTCTATTTGTATACTCATATGTCAGAGATGACAGTAAAGTTTGCTTTGACTTTGACTAAATATAGTCAATATGTGAGGGGCCTACACCTATAAAGGTCAGAATGGGTATTACAACAAAAATATTACTTTGTGGGTGGAGGCGAATCCTGGGCTCAATAACAATGCCTCATTGCTTTGTGGTTCAAATCTGACCATATAACAAAGTGTGAAGGTCCATCCATCCATTCTCTGTTCAGGGTCACTGGAGCCCATCCCAGCTGTCATAGGGCGAGAGGCACCCTGTACCATTCACACTCACACCTGTGGGCAATTTAGAATTACCAATTAACCTAACCTGTCTTTGTGGGAAGTGTGGGAAGAAACCAGAGTACCTGGATAAAAACCCACGCAAGCACAGAAAGGCCTGGGCCAAGGCAGATTTGAACCCAGATCTTCAAGCTTGTGAGGCAACAGTGCTACCCACCTGCTGTCTGAGAGTAAAGGTGAAATTAGTTTTTGCATATAAGTAAATGCTCTGATATCAGCATGTAACACAAAAAGATCACAGAAAAAAAAACCCCACCACTTCCAACATACAATAAAGCATTTATTAAAAAATAGAATGAGATACTGATACCATAGTCACACAATTTATTGACACTTTGAAAAAAATATTTGATCAGATATGAAAAACTCTTCTGTAAATGGGGGACAGGCCAATCACAGCTCATCTTTTGCCTGAAGAAAAAAATATAAAATACTCACGTTAAAATCATGTTAGAAGAACACTGTAGTCTAAACTTTCAGTCTCTAAATTGTGTCTCCTAATCAGCATTCAGGTAGTTGCAGTGGTGCCTCATGCACACCAGAGGGCGCCACAGACTGTAGGATAATAAACTCTTCCAATGTTTAACGTTTTTACTTTTATTCCTCCAGCAAATAAAATTAAATTAGAGTGCCATAATTAGGACATAACTGTCTATTCTGTCACAGATTTACTTACTGTGAAGCACTTGCCTGCATTACCTTCTCAACTATGTAGTTGGCAGGTATTATTAAAGCCACGATATCTGAAAAAAACTCATTTTATCAAAGGTCTATTAAACCCAAAAGAAAAAAATAAAGTTTTTTTAACACTGAAGACATTTTAACATGGATGAATTACATTTATCTGCTTGTGTATAAGGTGTTAGTTAATACTGCTCATGTTGGTCACCATTACTGAGCAGCAGTGAACATTATTCTGTGGCTCTCTTGTTAAAGGATTTCCTATTTTAATGTAACCATACAGGCTTGTTATACAGAGATCTTGTGGCTCTGACAAAGACAAACTCACCTGTGATTTTTCACAAAGCTAATTATAGCGCAAGAACAAAATGCAGGTGCAGTTTGACACAAAGGAAATATTTTGGTGTCCCTTACCCGTGTTCTGTGGCAAGAAACATGGAAACAGGTCATCAGTGGGCTGCTCTACAAGTTCCATACCCTTACGAATCTTTGGCTCTGTGGCCTGGAGTTTGGCATACTCCTACAAGGAGAACATTGAGCTCACACAAATAAATATGACATGTGGGCAAACTGCAATTATCTCATAAGAACACTTATAATTTATAGTGGTTAAAATGAACCTTCTAATTCAGTGTTAATACAATTTAAGCCCAGTAAGACTCTATGAGTAGTCATAATACTTTCTAATTGTAATATGCCCAATTACATTTTTGATGTACAGTAATATTTCAGTTATATAAACTCTGCAACTGTAAACCTGTTACCTTGAAAAGTATGTAGTAGTAACAAAATATGCTGTCTCCCATAAGATGACCTGCGGGCAAACTGCTGACCTGCAAGAGCAATTTTCTTTGCCTGAAAGAAAGCAAGAATCATAGCAAAAACAGAAAATTACTCCATAATTCCAGCACTTGAAACAAACAAGAATTCAGTCACATATTGTCATCATCACCTCTTCATCGTGGTCACGGGCCCACTGGATCTTTTCCAGGAGGTCTGCCAGGTCTGCTCTTATAGGGATGTAGTGCTCCCATGGTCGAAGCTCATTGTAGAAATGCTCATAGTAGCCAGAATCCTGCTTTAAGACCACACTGTCTCCTGCCAACAGGTAAGGCAGTCGATATGCTGCTACGGTGCCGTCAATGTTTATTTGGTACTTGTACTGGTGGTGGGTGAAAAAATAGAAAAGAAAAAAAAATGACATTATTAACAGACTTTTTGACTGTATGTTAGAGACTAGTTTATTCTAGTTCACTGCTATTTGCCTGATATGAAGACTGGGTACAATCAGCTTATGCAAGTCTTAAATCTAACTGGGTTTCTTAAGCAGTTTTATGTAATCTAGATAATCTCACCTTGAAAAAGTCAAAAAATGAAACATGTTTGACCAGTGGCCCATAGAGACTCTCACCTTGAAAAAGTCAAAAAATGAAACATGTTTGACCAGTGGCCCATAGAGACTCTCATCATGTTTAAAGAAGAAAAAATTGGTAAAAGCAGCATCTATAATGTCTGGGTGAGCCCTCGAAAGCTTGACCAGCTCCAGACGCTCCTGCCGGCTGTCGCGCCCCCTCCAGAAGGCTGTGGCGTTCTTCTCTGGCCACAGCGGCCCCGTGTTGGCCTGAACTGACATCATGTCCAGACTAACTCTGTTCATCGGATAGAGAAGATGCTGAATGTTAAATCTTCTACAGTTTGTCACGTTATTAATCTCATCGTCTGTCAAAATTATGGACTTCATTTTTGTAATGATTGTTTCGTGGTAACAAGAAGCTGTTTTTGTTTTGTTGTTGTTGTTCTCATTGTCACACACCAATAAGCCCTGTCACACTTTGTTGCTGCTTAAACCATGCTGAAATGCTTCTATAATGGCAATGGACATGTAACTGAAGAGCAGCATTTGATATCTCCAGGGGTAGATTCTGTGGAAATGTAGTAATATGCAGTTTCTGTAATAGTTCATGACTCTTTTAGCTGAATTCAGAATTGTACTGTGTTATGCATACAGAGCCTTACCTCCCCATGGTCTCAAGGACAGACTCTGTCAGGTCATAAGTGGGCATGAGGATGTCTCTGGTATTATTAGAGCCACACCAGGAAAAGATGGGATGAATCTTCTCAGGGGGTTGCCTCTTCTCCAACGGCCAGTCACCCAGATTAACAAAAAACTCTATATCAGGGAGCCGCACCTGAAAACACAACACACCCCAGCAGAAAAAGGCAGATAATGCTCCTTAACACAGCTGTGAACTGGGAAAACAATACCGTGCAAAATTGGAAGAGACTGTGCTGATTACTTTGACAATACAAAATGAAACATAAATTTGACAAAATTCACCATAAAATTCCATCTATTTCCAGTCACCTGAAAGCAAGGGCTGAGTAAAATGCATTATTCATGTGGTAACAAATGTTAGAGTATTACAGAGCAGCGTACCTTTCTAGTGAGAGAAAGGAGGATGGCATCCATAAAGATTCTAAAACCAACATGTTCTCCAAATGTTCTGACATAGATCTACAGAGAATGAAAAACATTAGAAAAAACACAACAAAAACCATATTACAAAACAATATAGCCTCGGCCTTTCCTGTACTCAGGTGGAATAAAGGACAGTTTGCTGTCAGTGCAATATTACCTACTGCAGTGATACACAAATAAATAAACGGCTAACATTTGTGGCAGAAGATTATATAGTGCGACCAATTCAGCATGCCTGAAAATGTAATGCGCAGTGCTTTCCAAAAGAGTGGAAACAATAGAAGAGATCAATTTTTCATCTTTTTCCCATTAATTTAAGGTGTTCAGATATGAAATAAAAAGATGAACATCAAGTGAGAAGCGCAATTATCAGAGTTCATGTGTGGATGTATCAGAATCCACAGCATGCATTGAATTCAATAAAAAATACAAAGACAAGGCAGAGTTTTTTTGTTTTGTTTTTTAAATCATTTTATGGACAGATAGGAGCCAAATGAACCTTTAACAAAGCAACAGAAAACCAAAAGTGTAATGAAAGACAGCTCATTAGTGAAACATTTCCTTCTGAATAAAGGGAACCCAACACTGACACAGCTCTCTGTAAAACAGTGCATTTGCGTCAAACAGCGTGAAATAAAAGCTGAAAGTCAGTCTTTCGGTTTGTCCCAGCACTGTGTTTTGACCTCTGATTTAAAAGCCTGCAGCAGTAAAAACATCAGATTTCACTTTACCACTGACATCCTGTACTTCTGGAAGGAACTGATCAAGTTCCTGAATATTCTCATGTAACTGTAGCACTGTGTAAGCAGGGTTTTAGACATATCACTATTACAGAAAACCTAGGCTGAAGTACACAGTGGGAGTTTAAGAATGCACTCACGAACACCTGGCTGACCCACTGCTCTCACAGGTGTGTAGCATAGCTTCAGAGTCTCGTGAGTGACTTTACATTTTTGCCTGGCCCCAATTACTATTCAGAAAGAAGAAACACTACCCTTCATATCTTTACTTCTATACCAACCTGTGGTTGTGATGGAATTTAAATGAGAATTTTTTTGTGAAAGACTTGTATGTTATTGTCAAAAAAAGCATGCAAAGAGAGAAGGATATTACATGGAGAGAGAAAAGCTGGCATGACTAAAGAGGCCCAGGGACTTCTGTCTGAAAACAAACTCTCACGGTCATTATGGGGTAAAACAACCCCAACATAAACACTTAAAGGAATCAGTGGATGTTGGTGCTGAATACATCTACAACACAAAAACAAGGAGATGACAAAATAAATGGAAATCAGCTTAAAGGATCTCACTGATCAACTCCATTCCACTGTCATGCATTATTGTTAAATAGCTTATGCATGCAACCTACCCCACAATGGGCCTCCTGTCTACTAAAAGAAATACTGTACACCCCAAAATAAAACAAACATTCTCATGTTATTTGTCTACTTTATATAAACTTTATATAAACTGCTCTTGCTGTCATTTACAATCTCACCAATCTCTCCAATCTTCAATGTGCTACATTACTGTAAGTGTAATTAAGGCTTTATTGTGAGTGCTAAGCTATCTAAAATCAAAGATAAGAAAAAATAAACTATGTTACTGCTTACTTCTTCTGATTTCCCCAGTGGAAATTACCTTGTTGTCTTTGACAGTGTAGTGGCACAGGCTCTGGCGCTGTCCAAAGCGCTGTGGGACCTCCTGTGCATTGCGATCTGGGTCAACACTAGGATAAAGAGCCAGGTCCCTCTCTATCTGCGGGAAGGACTGAGGACAGTGCATGGGGGCCTCCCATACAGAGCCACTTTCTTGGGGACAGTAACATCCCTCATGATAGACTGTGCCTGGAGAGAAGAAAATAAACCCATTAGGATCCTTCTTTTTCATTTTCATACAAATATTTATCAGTTACTGGATCCAGAAAAGGCAGCAGGTGAAGATTCAGGATTACAGAATAAGTAGGAAACAAGTTCATGACATGTCATTTATCATAATAAACAGCAGAGCTTCACTGTGTTCTCAATCAAAATGCAATTTTGAGGGCAGCATGAATTGCGTTCTACCTTTGAGAACAAACGGTGACTTGGCAACATGCTCACTCTCCAGCAAAACGTGGATGTGAAGCTCTGAATAGGTGGCATACATTCGGTAGCGAACCAGGAATGACCCATCCCGACGATCCAAGACCTGGATCCAAATCCTGGTGAACTGCTCCACTGAAGACACAATCTTTACTTCAAAGATCTTCTCACCAGGTGATGCTGTTAAACTGTGCGGGTGGAGAATACGATAATGTAATCTACTGTTGCTGAAGGGAGTTGGACACTATCTATAATCTTACAATGTCTTTGGTGTAACAACAAATATGAGATAAATGCCAATGCTTACCATCTATAAACATTTGCATTAGCCTTTGCCAGTTAATGGTTAAGGTCAGGTCAGGCCTTATCTAAGGGAAAGGTCATCTATATGGGTTATTTCAGCACTATCACATAATCTGTACTCTCTCTGTGTCTGACAACTTGCATCGTCACTGAATCTAACAACTTCTGCAAAAAAACAAAACAAAAAAAACTAGAAGCACTCAGAGAGCCCAAACCTCCGCAAGGCCATAGGGTCACTGACGCTGTAATACGTGTATCTAATACTGTGAAATAATCTTTCATCTTTCCCAGACAACAATAACCCCCTATCCCGCATAGTGAAGAATCCTTAAAAAAAAATTCTTGGATACAGATCGTGATCCAGATCACCGCCAAATTTAATCACTTCTTCCTCTTGTCATTTCCAACCACTCCACAAGATTTCATCGAAATTTGGACTAATCCTGCTGACATACAAACAGACAGACAAACAAACAAACCAACACGACCGAAACATAACCTCCTTGGCGGAGGTAATAAAAAAAAAAGAAAAGTTTGTTGCTGGTATGATTTCATGCAACTTTTTGCACTAACATGCTGTTAGTGTGTCTCTTCTGTAACAGCTGACAGTGGAGTAATGGAGTTTATTGTAGCAGGCATGAATGGAATAGAACCAACTAATGTGTGAAAGTGACAGAGAGTAGGTTACCTTTGATAAGCCCATTCAACTAATTGATGAAAAAGGTCATCGGAGACTGTCTAACATCTTCTGCCTGTGGCGCAAACTTTTATGTCTGCTCTCACAGTGCCGATCAGTTCAAAATTTCAGCTTTAACAACACCCACAATGTGGTGGATAGATTTAATATGGTGTCCTTTATTTGTAGTTATTGCAGTCTTTTGGCTTCAGCTAAACAGAATGATGTTTCTGTCTGTTAATATTTTGAAGTACAAAGTAAAAAATACACATGACAATAACTTCCAGTTCAGGAGAATTCTGACAAATTTTCTGACTAATCTTCAACACTGTAAACATTTTTACAGTTAACATCAGCATTCTTACAGTACTAGGCAGAAGTCTTGAGTCACTCCTCATTTTTTTTTTTTCATATTTTGCTTCCAAGAGCCAGAGTTTTCTTGTAATGTTTTGAACTGGTCTTGAGCAATAGCTCTCCGGGCTTTCTGAAGGTCTTTGAAAGACAACTTAGCAAACAGCCAATTTTAAACTGTATCTTCAGGCACTTTGTTACTAGCAGCCTGTCACAAAAACACATCATTTGTTGTCATTTCTATGGTTAAATCTATGAAAATGTCAAAACTAGCACAGTCTGACAGACATAAAATAATATTCCCAAAAGGTGATTTCAAAAGGAGCTATTAGCCGAAAACTTGGTATATCTCAGCATGGTGTGCAGTGTGTCCTTAAAAATGTGAGGAAACTGAACAAGTGGGGGACAAAAGAAGAAGTGGCAGGCCTAAAAAACTGAAAGTAGCTGATAGTCATGTCTTTAAAAAAATGAGGGGCAAAGATCTGACACATGACTTGAGAGATGCATCTAGCCCTACAGTTCATCCATCCACTGTTCACTGAAGTGAAAGAAAGGTCTCAGTGGAAAGGTGGCTCTCAAGAAGCCATTCTTCTGGAATTAAAGGAAGCAGAAACAGCTGAAGTATGCCAATAACATAAGAACTGGATTGAAAACAAACAAAAGAATCAGTGGCAACAGGGCTTATGGGGCGATGACACTAAATTTTAAATTGTTTGTTCAAATTGTTGTCAGTATGTACAGAGGGGGTCAGGAGAGAGGTATAACATTGAGTGGCTGCAGCAACTGTAAAACACGGTGGAGGCTCTATCATGGTTTGTGGCTGCATTTCACCTGTGGTGTTGGGGATCGTGTTAGAAGTGATGAACTTGTGAATGCAGAAAAGTACGGTCAGATTTTGATCCACTGTGCAGTACCATCTGGAAAGCATCTGATTGTCAATGGCTTCATTTTTCAGCATGACAATGATCCCAAATACACTGCCAATGCAGTAATGCATACCTGGATAGAAAAAACACACAATGGAGCACCATCTGTCATGGACTGGCCTCTGCAGAGCCCGGACCTCAACATTACTGAAGTAGTGTGGGATCATCTTGACAGAGAACAGAACAAAAGGCAGCCAACATCCAAAGAAAAGTTTTGAATGTCTTTCAAGAAGCCTGGAGAATTATTCCTGAAGACTACTTAAAGAAATGAAAAGAAAGCTGCCTATGAGAGTTCAGGTTTCTGTTGAAGAATAAAAGCGGCCGTACCAATATTGACTTCAAGCTTGTTGAAACTGTACAAATTCTGTTTTTTGTCTTTTGTACTGTTTATATGGTTGCACATGCTCCAATACATCTCTGCACCTATTTCACATTTTCCGAGCAAAATATAAAGAAATGAGGGGAAGAGCAATAAAATAATGCAGGTTATATATAAGGCCTAAGATACTTACTTTTTTCCCGAGCTATCCACCGCCTGTATGTAGAAAATCGAGCTGGAAGGACAATGTTTGCCTCTAGTCCAGGTCCCCATACTAAAGTTTTTTGCAGCACTGGGTGCCGAGCCTGCCTGAGCCCCTTGCAGTTCATGTCTGAACACAATCAGACAGAAGGGCAGAAGCAACTCCGAGAAAGTCGAAGAGACATAACGACCAATGTGCAGACTCGACACTCGTTTAAAGTCTTCCCTTCACTCAAGTTCTGCCGGCCAGACTTTCCATTGTTCTTTGAAGACTAAAACTGAGAAGACGGACACAAGTCTGTGTACAACGTTTTGGTTCCTCGGTTTTCTTCGTTTACATTTGGAATTACATGACTCAGAAAAGGCACTGCCAACATTTTACATCTGGTTAAATAAGCGCATGATTTGGCTGTTTTGTAACAGTTAAACGTACCTAGCTTGCCGGTAGCTACATTAAAAAAATTCTTGTACAGTCGAGTAAACAATCAGCTGAATGAAGTGGGCGGGATAACACCGCGCGATTGGTTGTTGCTTCAACCAATCTGCTCTCGATTGGCTAAGACACTTTTACGTCCCCAGATGTAAATATGATTGGACGGAAACACGGAAGTTAAACATTTGGTACAGTCTGGTGCGTAGCTGAGGAAAATCGAAAACTGTTTGGAAACGGTATTGTTAAATGAAATCAAAACTTTGCCTCATCACTGTTTACAGTGATAGATGAAGATGTGCCCACTTATATTTATTACAGTAAAAGTTGCAATTAAAAAAACGTCTTTAATAATACGAGTACAGTTGGCGCTAGGGTAACCAGATGTCCCTCCTTAAGTGGGACTGCATAGCATTTTTATTCCTTGTCCTCTTCTCCCACATCTTGGGACAATATTCCACATTTTGACTGGTTCTGCAGGACATATAGTTATCTGAAGTCTGGCTTTAAACCCAATGCATATGAATTATTATAGTCAAAAAAAGGTTAGTCTCTCTAATGCTATCCCCATCAGTGCAATTTACAAGTTACCAAAACGTTACAAGTTTTACAATCTTTGGTTAATAAAATCAAAACACCACAAAGAAAAAGAGGTGGTACTATATACTCAGAAATAGGTTTTGACTCTATCTTTTTTTTTTTCTTTTTTCAGTTTTGCACAGGAGAAAATATAGTGTGAAGAGATTTAGTGTGTGTATCAAATTGCTAAAATTGTCAGGTATGGCTCACAAAAGGTATGCCAATCTATGCATGCATCCCTACTGAAACCTAAAGACTGTTACCAGACAGACAAGCAGTTAAAATAACAGTGAATAAGAATACAAAAGTATATAAAGACTGTCACATGAGACCATAAGAACAAACTTTCAGCTTTAATTCAAGGGATTTTACAGAACTATTATATTAACTGTTTAGAAGTAAAGCCTCGACAGTCAATACTCCCCCATTTTCAGAGTCTCAAAAATAATTGGTCAAACCACCTTACGTTGCTGCATGTTTGCAGGTCTCTGCCTTCAGTTTTGTCTTCAGGAAAAACATGGAGGAAGCATGTTCTGTTGGGTTGCAATCAGGTGACTGTCTTGGCCGTTGAAGAATATCCAATTTCTTTGCCTTGAGAAACTCTTGGGTTGATTTGCAGTATGCTTGAGTTATTATCCATTTGCACTGTGAAGTGCAGTGGAGTCTGCACTTCAATCACATCTTGATTGATTAAATTCACTGTGGTGGTGAGAGGCAAAAATACAATAATTGTGTTATTGTTCAAAACCTATGAATTGAGACAGTCAAGTAAAAATTAATTTAAATTTCTATATAAATATAGTACATTGGTAAAGTAACAATTGCATTCCATCACAGAATAGCAGGGATTTGGAAACATTTACATCTGCGGATGCCATTAACTATTTCTGACCACAGATAAACTTGAGTCCTTCTTGTGCTATAACACTCATCTGGCAGGTGGCTTTTAATTTACCAGAGGGGCCTAAAGTAATTTTTGGAAGATTTAAAGGATTGTGAAATGGAGAAAGTACAAGTGATTTTCACATTCAAATAACTGCATTTTTGTGTGAGATCATTCTTCGACTGTAAGCTTAAGTTATAGCAAAAGGGGGAACTGCAAAATAATACAACCCTAATCCACTTTCATGGCTGTTTGGTGTGAAGGAGATTTACTTTCTGGGTCCCGGTGGTCAAAATATAGTTGCCTACATGAAGGCTAGAACAAACAAAGGTAAAACTAAACTCAGCAGGAAACTCCATGTTGCACTCAAGCAGCTGATTTTCGGTAGTGACGAGTGAAAGAGCTCTCAATGTGACATCAATCAATGTTTATTTCAGTTTGCTTTTGCATCAACATGTTTTCAGATAATTTTTGTCAAGTAATTTCTATTACACTAGTATAATACCAAGAAGAACAAAAAGTGTAGAATCCATTTAAATAAGACAAACGTTGCTGCCATCATTGAGAAAACCAAATAAATGCCTCTTTAGCATACTACAGTGTGAAGAACTACATAGTTCCTGTGATTTAGACAGAGCTAGAATACCAGATACAGTACCAGCAGTAACAGGTACAACATATACGAGAAAATATCCCAAGAATATATTTTATCTTTTTTTTTGTTTGTTTCACCTTTCACCCAAGATTGAACTGTACAGTTAATATAAAAACTGAAAACATATAAACCAAAAACCTACTAACAAACACCCTGTCAGCAGAAGTCAGATTTTTTTTTTTAAGTGTATTTTGGTTTGTTTTTTCTGTTTTCTCTGTCATCGAAAGACTGCACTTACACAAATCTCATTGACGGTACAGAGATAAGAGAGAACGGCATAATTATTATTATTATTTTCATGTGTTTAAGACACCCGTTGAATCATGTCTTGTAATTTCTGAAATCCATGTGGGCTTGGTGTTAGAATTTCAGGCGAAGTCAGTAAAAATATGGGTCTGAAGGCCATTTAAGCCTTAGGAATGTCTCAGCCGCCTGACAGAAAGCAGGCAAAATGATTAGCAATGCAGATTCACTTGTGTCTGTTATTTTTTTTTTTTTTAGGCTTTGAACGTATGTGCCGCTGTGCATGTTTATGTGGGAGTGATGCCGACATGATCAAAGCGCCTTACATCGTACCGTGTGTGTTGATGCTCATGTGCATAAAGGTCTAATGTGCATGAGAGATGGATGCCAATTATCCTGTTTGAGTTTTCAGATCAGTTCAAAATACAGACAAATACACAAGTACAAAATATCCTCCTCACTTGATGTTGTTATTCCCTGTCGTGTGGCTACCCACTGACACGTAACACAATCACAATATGATACACAACCATGTATCATGAAACATTTGTTGTTTTTAAAATACAAAAGCCTTCAGTAAAGAGGCTATAACCATCAAATATAGGACTGCGGCACAAGGATATCATAGTCATCAAGAACAATATTGAAAGGAAAAGAAACCAAAACAAAACATACTTGCCTTCAGTTGAAATCGCTGCAAATGTTTTGTACATTTACATTTTTTTTTTAACTTACTCAACATCTGAACATCACTGGAAAAAAAAATACTGTTACTTCTCCTGAACCATTTACTGATAAACCAACTCACAAGGGAGTGATTCCAACTCCTCTTCGTGTTCCCATCACAAAGACAGTGACAGTCATAACGAGTATTGTCTGTCATTATGAAAGAGGACTGCTCGGGTTCTACGCTGAAAATGCTCAAACCACAAGAGTGAGGTGGAGAGAGATGGAGGGTGTCATTCATTTTTGATTGCTTTGGCTGAGAAAGGGTCCAGTTTGACATTTGTGGCACTCTTTCTCTTTCTGCCTCACTCACACCTGCACACACGACCTAAACTCTGACGAAAGCAGCTGTAGACTCAAAAGATCTAATGACAATTCAGAATTAAAAAAAAAAAAAAAATACACCTTCAAATTTTTATTTAACTTCGATAAATGCCCACTGTGGCCACCTTCAGGTATCACATCTCATCTGTTCTGATCCACAGGAAACCTGTGAAGACTACCGCATAGTAACTACTTGTTAGTTTGCCGTGAGAAGATTCAGCCTTCGCATTTTTTTTATGGCACGTGAATATAAGTTTTATTATAGATATAAACACACTGTCCACAGTACACTCCCTACCAACCTCGTTAATCTGTTTGACACCATTGATCTATCCCTCATACTTATTTCACTGGTTTGTAAGTTGCAGCAGCTGAAAAGTGAAATAGATCCGTGTGATTAGACTGTTGAGAGTAAGTGTTAATACAACTGATTTATATTTTATTTGCAGTGTGCAGCCCAGAGTAAGAACAAAGTTTCAGCAGGTTTCTAAGTGTGTGTAGAGAACATTAACTATGTGCATTTATTATATATCGTGTGTCAAGTAAATATTAGCTGAGATTAAGGAATAAAAGAATCAACTAAGAAAAAATAAAATTAAAAAAAGGGAAAGTAACGCAACTTTTGGCTTAATAGCAATGCAGGTATACATTTCCCTTTTTATATATCATTTTTTTGTTAATATCTCAAAAAATATAAAGTTTTTCATAATTTTTGTTGTTGGCTTATTTCATAAATAAAACTTTTTTTTTCTTTTAAATGTTTGAACCTCATGTTAAAGTAGCATGCTGCTTTTTAATATGGCAGTTGTATATTTTTAGTCATCCATTGCTGTTTCATGCATTTCTTGTTGGTTTCTTAATTTTTGATTATCTACACAGTAAGGTCCAGAAAACCGCACACACGCGCACACACACACATACAGACACTTCCAGTTCAATCTTCAGACCTTCAAATGCCGCCATCCTCTTACTGTCCTTGTCGCTGCATGTCTAGACAAGGAACTCGCCTGTCCTCATCATTCAGCAGTGTGACAGTGCTGTACATGTAGCCAAGCCAGAAGCCATAAAAACAAAGTCACTCTATTGCCTCTCTTTGAATGCTTTCATTTTTTAAGTGAAAGTCCCGTTGCGGCATAAAGCTCCCAGCAGGCTGAGGGCGGCCTCAGCCCTCTGTCCTGCTTTTAGAACTGGTACCACTTCTTGTCTTTGCACTTCAGCATCAACTGTGGAAAAAAAAAAATAAAAAAATTACATAAATCTTAATGAGGAAGATTAAAAGGTAACAGCTTTAACCCCTGTTTGAGAAGATTTATTTTTTTTCCTTTTATTTGCATATGCCACATTTTGTAGCATCAGTATTGCATGGAAAAAGTAATAAATGATTTTTAATTTAATTGCCATCAAGAAAATGTAAAAAATCATTCTTGTGGTTTCAGTTTAGTTTTTGTTAATAAATGTAAGCTAAAAAAATATATATTCTCAAAACTTGGGAGTTTACACAGTTGTAAACCCAGATTCTCTTCTTGCTTATCTGTATTTCTAACGTCAAATTATGCTTTGTTTTCACCTCATGAGCGTGTTTGGAGAAGGCTCTGCACTAGTCATCATCAGGGCGGTGCGCTCCTCCAGCTCCCAAGCCTTTGGCCTCTCTCATCCAGAGCAATGCGAGCCCGTGCCAGCTCACCCACCGCTCCGCTAGCTGCAACTTTCATGCCCTCCACTCCTCCCTGTCCAGGGATGTGCTGTGCAAGACTCCGAGAAGCCTTCCCAGCTGCAGCCTCACCGACTGTTGGAAACATTGAATTAAAAAGAGAGAGAATGACAGGGATGTGGGAATAAAACACAACCTGGGGTCATTGAGGCACATGTCCTGATTTTACCAAGTGGTTGTTGTCCCAAGACGAACACTTGTGTGGTTGCTCTCAGTCAAGAACTGCCTCCCCCAATAAAAGTTAAACTAGTATTTTCAACCCTATACAATACTGTAGGTGCTGTCACATTCTTATGTGTCATTACATGACCTGTATAACTTAGGGATCGAGAACAAAGCAAATAGAGGTCTGGCTTGGCTGAGGCAGAAGCAAATGTTGGTTTCAGGAACAAAACCACAAAATCAGTACATATTACATCTGTGACTTGCCATGTGCAACCATTCAAGGCTCAAGGCATTTAATATAATGTGGCATCATTTAGGTGTTGTAATGCACAATTGAATGCTTTGTATTGAGAAAAAATAAGACAGACAGACAACGCACAGAGCTCTTCTCTGTCAAAGGTGTGGGCATTTCCTCCAAAGAAGCCCTTTAAAAATCCTCGGTTCTGGGCTTCTGGTGTTTCTATTGGTGTAAACAGCTCTCCCAGCATTTCCTGCAAAAAAAAAAAAATATATATTTTAGAAGTTGCACGAAGGATGTAATCCAAAAAATGGCTCATGATTCACTGGCTATCACAATGTCACGCGAGGGGATGAGTGCCAAATGGCCAATTTTGACAGCCCTAGTGCTGACCTGCAGGTTATCACACATCTCCTGGATGTATGTAATTCTCTGGATCTCTGTGGGGGAGCTGAGATATAGTGCCTGCCCCCCATTGGTGAAGCAAAAGGTTCTTGCAATGCGCATGTCTGTCAGAGGCAGGTAATTGACATCCATAAGCGGTCTTAAGCTGGGCAAACTGAGGGCAGAATGAAAGAGTGAAAGAAAAGTAAGACACAAGGAGCATCTATATAATGATTATTATTATAGCTTGAAAAGTAAACTACACTGCACATCAGAATCAAACATGAAAATTCACATTATTATCAAATCTATGTTTTTTTTTTGTTTTTTTTTAAATCTTTGGTAGGAAAGAAATTACTTGGATGTTAACATCAAATCAGGAGGTATTGCTACATATAGTTAGATGTAACCTGTAGATTTTCTTACTTGTATGGAGAGGTGTATTTGAAAAATTACTCAAAGAAGGTTCAAATTCAATTCTTATACTATCTTACCTGTTACATATACTTACCTGTGAATACAAAAAAACCCCTTTATTTGATGAATCTGAGCAGGCTGCACTCAACCCAAAGTTTGCTAATTATGAATGCCTTATCTCAGGATACAGCTCTAGTATTAGTTAAAACATGCATAGAAATAATAACTCTTGACAGAGAAAGACTGATTAAATTATGACCTCAAATGAGTGCCTGAAGTCATACCTGAGCGTCATGACATGCCCGTTTGCACAGAAGCACGCGAGGCACACACTGTTACACACAGATACCACGTCAGCTCGCAGTACGAAGGATGACTCTGTGATGTTGTGGACAAAGAGGCAAGACTGCGAGGGCATCAGGAATACTTTGGCCTGCCTCTCAGAGCACACCACAGCCAAATGTCCCTCTCCGCAGGCATCCTGGGAGGACGATGGCGAAAAGTGGACCAGCTTGCGCCTCCGCGGTCGGTCAGGGTCCTCGGGGGCATTGCAGTCCCGCCAAACCTCATAGGGGCTCTGAATGAGAGCGCCCATGCAGTCCAAGAAGCTAAGCGTAACACAGAGCCCTTCAGCATTAGGACCGCTCCTGTGAGTGTTAGATAAGTAGAGAAGAGTGGAGGGAAACCGGGAAGCACACAATGTGAGATAAAATCTTCAAAGCTCAGTTTACTTACGGAATCCAAAAAGATGCTGGATGGAGGGCATCTCTAAGCTTACATTTTAGTTGAAAAGGTACAATGTCTGTGTTCAGTGTCTCACACAAGACCTTTAAAACTGAGCATGATATGACCTGAGAATTTCATGAATGTATGATACTGCTCCTGAATGTAATAAGCTTATCTTCTATCTCCCATAGTTTGTGTTTTGGCCTTGTATGACTTCACTGCTTCACTAGTACTACTACTGGATGCAAAGTAAAACACTACTGACATTTTTTCAAAGACGACATTTACTACATAGGAAATTGTCCAATGGAAACCCACAGGAGCACTTTAAAAAGACACATGGAAACAATTCTTTCTTTTTCTTTCAAGTAAATCTGTGACCTTCCAGTAATAAGTTTGCTTCTTCTAAGTTTAGTCTCAAGAGAACAACTGCTTTGGGTATATTGATGTTTTTACTTTGAGTGGGAGACCTTTTTCTCCACTCGGCAGGGATTCAGGAACAGTAATGCATCTCTGAACAGCTCAGTTTTGTTTAGTCAGACTGCAGAAACATTGGTGCTGCAAAATCTATCCTTACTCTTGACTACAAAATGAAGTAATTTGCAAATAAATGCATGATGGATGCCATCAAAGTTCTCAGTGAAAGAAAATTACATCTAATTGAAACAAATTAGGTCTTAGAAGCCCTTTAAGTATGAGTAATAGCAAATGCTGTCCTCACAGCTTAACACTGTGCGTCTATTTCCTCGGAAAATAACCTGCACTTACTTTAAAAGTGTTGCTGTACATCAACAACACATTTTCTCATATGTCTGAAAAGGCCATGTCGGTCTATTGCACAGAGTTCAAGCTGAGTAGGAGTGAAAGGTAATATTTCTGGTCAGATCGTTGTCCTGGGTTTTAAGATGAGTGTACTCTATCTACATTGAGAAGATACTTGTTCACATCACAGTAGCACAAACACGAATGGTCATGATATTTCCATCACTGCATGATGACAATAAAGTAATTACTTTGGTATAGTACGGTTTTGTTGTTAGGAGTAAGCTTTACTGTTTGATATGGCTCGTGTGACCACTTCAGGCTGGCTCCAAAAGTGAATCAATCCCTTCAGACACTAAACCCTGTCAAAATTCTAAACTTTACACCAGAAGAAAGCATGTTGTACAGCCTTTCCTAAAATCAGTGTTGGTCTCTACAGCTATATCTCTTGCTATAGAAAGCCATAGGGCTCTCTCTGGCTAGGCTGCTGCTCGGTGGCCTTCCTTTGGAGGTTTCCCAGGCATGCCCAACTGAGAGGAGACCCTATGGTAGACCCAGAACCTGCTAGAGGGATATATCTCAACTGCTGGGGACAAGGACACCTGGAATACCCTGCTCAGACCTCTGCCACCTGACCTCAGATAAGTGGAGGATAACAAGAAGGTAGCTGTCTGCTAGGCTTCACGTCTGCTCATTCTAGCATTTGAACTGGACTACTCGACTGTGTTTCCAGTGTTGGTGTTTTCTGCAGAGTTTTTATGCAATTAGCTGACAAATAATATAGTTTTCTGTACATTTAGTTGTCCTAGCAAAGTGTCTACGAACTGTGCCTGAGGGATACATCCACAGCACAAGTATGCAGCTTAGTCTATGGCAACATACATAAAGTAGTCAAAAGCTGATTGAATCTCTGTCATATGAAAACTTTGGACAGATTCCTTTTGCATGAGCATCATGGCAAATAGCTGAACTACCTGGAAATTGAGATCATATAGTTATTTTATTATATTTTCAATGAGAAAATTCAAATAAATCTTTTGTTGCTCAAGGCCATAGATGAGCAAAACTATTAAATGAAAAAATAAATAAATCAGAATTTGAAATTGAACACATTTGATGAGGTTTATGGTTTGTTATTAATAAGGAAATAGTATAAAACACTAAGCTTAAAATAAAGATAAATGTGGTCTCATGTTTGGATTTTATTTTTTTTTATTTACCAATTTAATTAATTAACATACATTATCTTTTTATTTTATTTTGTTTATTTATTTTTATTTATTTGTTAAAGTTAAAAGCTGTTTTAAGCTGTTTTGTATGTATCAGTTAATGGGTATATTTAGTTTTATATTAGAAAAACCTTTGACATATTACAACTTAGTCATTCTACTTTTAAAGCTTTGATTAGCTGTGCTATCTTTAAAAAAAAAAAAAAAGCACCCGTAACTAAAATCTGTTTATTGGTTTAATTTTGGTCCGCATTACCATTTTAATAAAGCTCTGGCCTGTAAGTGAAGGATCAAAGCTAATGGTAGTTTTAGCCACATTAGCCAAATTTCCTCCTTTCAGGATACTGCCAGGAACAAATGTAATCCATTGGATCTTCTGTGACAGAATTTTTATGAACTCTGCACTCACAGTCACAGATGGCTACTGAGTTGGTCATTTTCAAACAGCATCAAATATGTGTATATTTGTCCTATTCCTTTTCAAACATGTAAAGTGAGTGGTATAGTGTTGTTGGCAACTCAGCATCCCTTTGTTTACCTGTTTACAACGTATGTTTGTTGTTTATTTTATTGTATCTTTTTTACATGTTTGCAATAAAGCAATCAATCATTCAGTCAAATGTTTGGTATACTTTGCTGATGGCTTTGGCGAAAAAATACATGTTGGCTGCAAGGAAGCAGCTCATGCTTTGTTTCAGTGCATTCCAAGCTAACCACTAGGTGGGCATTATGCAAATGAGCTACATGGTGACTTAAGTAAGTAATAAAAAAGAAAAGCTTGGACTGCCAATGAGGTGTTACAGGAAGTTCAGGACCAGTGCTTCTGTGGGAGAGAACAGCTCCCTCTGGTGTGGACTTTGTCATTTCAAAGGCTTTTACATGCACAGAATGTGACAGAATAAAGAAAAGGCAAGATATAAGCAAAAAAAAAAAAAGTCTTAATTTAAGATGACTAACAACTTTGACAGGTTCATGACAGCTTTGCAGTAAAACCGAGCGTCAGTGGTACTTACCACTTGGGCCCATTGTGACAGGTTCGTCCATCCTTTCCTCCTGGTCAGTGGGAATGGACATTGGGATGAGCAGGACCACGCCTAGGCTAGTGCCCACCCACAAACATGGGGTGGGCAGGACATCATTCTTGCGCCCGTAGGACTCTCCAAACTGGAGTGTAGTGATGGCCTCTTTGGTGTCCCGGTCAATGCTGGAAACACTGGAACTGCGCGAGCGGGTGAAGGAGTTTTCACGACTCTCTAGAGCAGCATCCACCAAACATGTGGCAAAGGCACGGAGTATGGCACAGGCAGAAGCGATGTGAGAGAAGATGGACAGGCAGCAGTGACAAAAGAAGGAAGGGCGAGAGAGGAAAGGGAAAATGTTGGATGGTGGAAATTTATCGTAAGAGTAAAAGAGTGGTGCAGAGAACAGCAACGGGGTGAAAAAGAGCAAATGGAGAAATGAGAGGATGAGCAGTTAAAAAAAAAAGCATACTGTAAGGAGAGTAAGGATTTAAGAGGACAAATATTCTAAAATTCAAAAATAATTTTTCTGCACATTGCATGTGATGTAAAAAAAGTGGAACAAAAAATATCTAAACAGATGTGAAAGACTGAGAAGCAAAGTGATAAATCATTACAAAGAGACAGGTAGACAGAAACATATTTTCCCACCACACCATGTACACACACACACACGCACGCACACACATACTTTTATAGTCTTCCTTTAAGTCTTAGTTTATTGAGACTGCAGTGGTTTCTGAGACACTACTTAGTGGCTTGGTGGCAGACATTCACGAGGATACACACACACGCACACACACACAACCACTTGCCACAGATTGAAAAAGCTTCTTTGATTATTTGAGTGCTGCACGTCAAGGTCCTTCACTGTGTACCTAAAGCCTCCATCATGAAAGTATTTCTGTATTGCTGCATTTTTGAATTATTCAAAGACAGCCAATGTGCAGTACTGCATTCCCAGCCCAATGTTACACAAAGTGCAGACTTTATGTAACAGCAACTGCAGATGGTTGCAAAAGCCGGCGTACACATATCAAGCTAAGATAAATTAAATATTGACAGCTGCTCAGTGGATGCAGTTTCAGCAATACTTTTGAACAACATTTTGAGAACCAAATCTGCCAACCAAACTTGTTTAAATAATTCATTTATTTGTTTGTTGTCAAAGCCTAACATGGGATAAGCACTGCAAATTAGCACCAGTTAAAATGTTTAGATTATATCTGTTGAATTGTGTACAAATGTAAACATTATTTTATCTGTTTTTACCTGTGTTGTTACATTAAATAAACAAATTTATGAGCCCTTGCTGAATATACAGTGTGCTTTAGGACAAAAATTATGCATTGCTACACAGATGGCATCACCTGAACCTTCCAGGACATGAGCAGGCACTTCCATGTATGCTTTAGATGATACAGGGCCACAGGACGGACTGACATTCTGACTGACTGACTGACTGACGGACGAACGTAAATTGGTCAGCAGGACAGCAGTTAATGGGTTTGTGGCCGAAGCCCCCTTACCTCTTTCACTCCAGCAGTAGGAGGTGGTGGTGTGGTGCTCATCGTGGGAGTACATAGTGACTCCATGTAACTGCTGGAGCATTGCCCTCCTGGATGCATGGCCTATTTGTCCCCCACAACATGAACCCCATAGAACAAACCACACCCGGCCACGACCGGAGGAACATATACATACATGTGTAGCCATACAGAGCCAAGAGACAGACGGGACAGACAGATGAACAGCGGTACCAGAGAATGACAGAAAGGGAAAGAGAGAAAGAAGCGACTGAGCATGGAGGGATTGCTTCAAATATATACCAAGACAGAAAGAGCTGAAAAAAAGAGGCTGCTCAACTATTTATCTGGTGGCCATGTAACCTTTACTCACATATCCATTTTTTTTTGTCTGAACCCCTTTCAGCATCACATGCTAAATTAAACAGTGCTGGAAAGAGAAACAGGCTTCTACACTTCAAACGCTGTGATATACTATCCCTAAATAGATTGTGATCAGTGAAGAACTATTGCACAGCACTGTTGCACGACAACCAAAATTTTAATACCGCTTCCTGTGAAACTGCCACAAGCAGGGGCCTTACTTTTGTTTCAAAGCAAACACAAGGAGTCAGCCAGAATCAATTCCATACAAAACTGACACAATAAATCAGCACAGAATGTGCCACAAAGTCAAAGATGTCAAGAATAAAGAAACTTTTTTTTGTGTTTTTTATATGTTTTTTTCCTTTTTGTAGTTAAAATTCTGATATATTGACAACAGAGCTGAACAATACTGCTGCAAACACACGACAAAATATCCTTCTGCTGTGAGTCCGGATGGCAGCAGCTCAGTTTTTCAGTGTGTCGCCGGGGTGTGTTTACGCTGTGTGACAGAGCCTGTGGGGCGCCGGCTAATGAAAGTCAGGCACAGTGGTACTCTGACAGGACACAGGGACCCCTGGGGTGGGGGGGGGCCTTACAGGGAGCTAGAGTCAGTCAAGGCAGTGTCAGGGAGGTGATAAGGGGGAGGCAGGCAATCTGAAGTGGAGAGACAAAGTGCTAGATTTATACGTGGTATTTGCACAAACATACAACCACACACAGCTTAGAGGGACAGGGACAGATACCTGGAGACTATCCTTAACGCCTATCTATGCACTGCAACAACTATTAACAAAACTTTATGCCAAGTTTTGCTTTAACACATATTAACACTAACAGACAGATGTACCTGATACATTCAATTATTTATTAAACTGGCAACAGAGAAATATTCGGCCTCAAGTTGGAGAGCTCCAACAGAACCTTCTTATATCATAAAGCCATGTAACAGCAGGCCTACTGCTTCTGCATTTGTTTTGGATATTTTTTCATCTCAACTTTAAATTTGGATATAGGTGTACGTGAGTGTGGGCTTGAGTGCCTCAAGGCAGTCACTGAGTCACCTCCGCTTTTGTGATATGATCCAATAACACCTGTATTTTAGTACTGCCGGTTTTATTGTTGTTGTTTTGTAGATCGGCATGTATGGAAGTGTTTACTGTGCTCTGACTCTGGCTTCCCTTGCCATTTCCCTCCTCTGTCTCCTTGCCCGGCATGCAGATCTCATTAACATCGGGCTAATTTCTCGCACTGCTTGTTGACCTTTAATTATTCTAGTGATCCTGCTGGCTCTTCACTGTGGTACCCAGTGCAACTGATAAACAACAGCACCAAA
Source organism: Archocentrus centrarchus (assembly GCF_007364275.1). NCBI lineage: Eukaryota > Metazoa > Chordata > Actinopteri > Cichliformes > Cichlidae > Archocentrus > Archocentrus centrarchus. Next base: position 10,464,616 of record NC_044366.1, read on the forward strand.
GGTAGGTGATAGATAAGGAATATGCTGAGATGACTGTTCAAGCATAAAATATGCTCTTTAGTCTTTATTTTCCATTTTGCGATCTTCTTCTTCTTCTTACAACATTCTCTTAGTCTGACCCATAGAAATTGCTATGTTTCAGCCTAAACAACTAGAGAATATGTCTAGGCCACACTAACTGTAGCGCAGGCACTATGGTGGCATGGTGGTTAGCACTCCGGCCTCACAGCGAGAAGGTCCTAGGCTCAAATCCACCTTGGCTGAGGCCTTTCTGTGTGGAGTTTGCATGTTCTCCCCACGTCTGTGTGGGTTTTCTCCGGGTGCTCTGGTTTCCTCCCACAGTCCAAAGACATGCACTTAGTGGGGTTAGGATAACTGGTGATTCTAAATTGCCTGTGAGTGTGAATGGTTGTCTGTCTTTCCATGTTAACCCTGCATCAGGCTGGCGACCTGTACAGAGTGTACCCTGCCTCTCACCCTATGACAGCTGGGATAGGACACAGGATAAGCGGATGGTTGGCTGGAAGTCCTTAAAGCATAAGTGTGATCAGAAAAAACTTCACGGCAACTTGACTATTAGGTTATGTAATATCTTGTGTATTGCGTGGACATTTTAAAATTTAAGTGGGCAACACAAGAAGAAAATCTGAACCTTAAACATCCAAACCTTAAAATTAACAAATATTTTGAAACACATGAAGATTACATTATTCCATACCAAATAATAAAATATAGATGCATTGAGAAAACAAAGTACAATGAAAAACCCAAAGCTTTTTTTCTTTACATAGTCATGTACCTGTCAAACACCCTATTTGTGCACAGAAGTTCAACTGCTAAAAAAATACACAGGACCCTTGTATCTCATGTTCTGGCAAACTTTGGACACTTTGATGAGTACTGCAAAATAATTAAAGCCAGAATTACATTCTGCATGGTATTTTCGTACAATCTAAGGAGAATAACACATGGTTTTCTGTTATACTCCATTAGCTTTCTAACATACTTGAGAAAAAATTGCAGTCCATAATGGAAAAAAAGTTGTTTTTTTTCATCCTCATTTAGTGTTTGAATTTCTTGGATTTTTTTTTTTCTTCTGCCTTTATTTTGAAGTAAATCCAAACACAAGGTCCCAGCACAATGTTTTAATACATCAGGCCAAGCTTGAGTGGTGCAGTCAGGTGAACCTAGGCAACAGTATGGCTATGCTAATTGTGCCAGATCCCACACTAGTATAGTTTCACGGTAAATTACGCATGAAGTCTGTTGAACAGTTTCTTATGCATACTGTCAGAGGTCAGAAGCTTTAACTCATATGCGGAAAAGAGCGATTTCAACCATCATCTGCATCGGTGTGGTTGATAATGCAGCTGGAGCCCAGGCAGTGGCTTTAATAAAACATTCAGTTTATGCTAATGAAAAACTGCTTCTCTCTTGGTTCCAGGTCACTGTTGTATAATGAGGTCGGTGAAGATGGCGGCATGAATTTAATTGCAGAATTGCTGTAAAAGGGTCAGCTGTGACTCAACAAACCGGACCGCACCAAAGTACATGTGTTTTTTAAGTGTGATTGTTGAACTCTTTTACGATTTATATAATATTAAAAAAAAAAAAAAAAAAAGGTGCTGCACCCAAATTACAAATTTTCATTACTTTTGAGTCCAAATTAGAAATCTTTATAGCAGTAGAGCCTGGTGTCATGAAAGTAGGAACATGATCTTACTTCCATCTGCCAAACTTTGTTTCTTTTTTGTCTAATGTTTCGTGCAGTTTGGCTACAATAACTGTGACATTTGGGAAACTGTCACAATGTTGAGTCTCCTATGGAGAGATTAGTTTGTCGTGACCTGACTGAGACTGTTAATCTGGCAGGGGCCTATTTTTAAGCAAATACAAACCACCAGTGGACCATAAGTGAGCTAGAGCTTTCCAAAAGTGAACTTTCCCTGGGGAAGAGTTTATGTGATGCATCAGCACTTTGAGAAAGCCATGCGGTGTTAGTGATTCACCAGGTGTACATGATGATCAAGATGACTTTGACTGATGTACATGCGAATTTGCTCCAAGACAACACAATCTGTATGTATGACAATCTGCTGCAATCTGTTCCACAGTTTAAATTAGACCACTGCATTATTAGGCAGCTTCTCTACCTCCAGGGCCAGTGATCATTAAGCCAGTTTTTATGGAGAGCCCACTTAAATGGCCTCCCCGAACCTGCTCTTAAACCTGTGTCTGCCACCCTCACTTTTATTTTTAACACCTTCCGAATATAACCCAGCCCTGTGAATCACTGCAAAGACAGATAAGCTCACAAACATTCCTAGTGATAGTTCTGCTGTATTTTTTCAAATAATGACAGCATCGAGTGCAAGAGAGATCCATAAAACTTTTAATATGACAGGATAGTGTCAGACTCCTGTTAGAATGAACAATCCACATCCACTTTTTTCTGTGTTGGATGATGATGTTTATTTAATCTAAATGGATGTCCTGCATTGGTGTCTTGGTGTCGTTTGTCTGGCTGTGACAGACTAAGTGCTACAATTTATACAAAATCAGTAATTAAATTGTTGCTAATCCTGGTAGAGGCCATTTTTTCTGTCAGTTCTGAGGTCAGTAACTCAAAATTATACAGCTAGGAGTGCCATTTCAAGTCATCACTTGACAGGACATTTGCTTATTTGTTTTTTCTCCCTTCTTTTTCTTTTGTTTTGGCTGTCACTAGTTGTGTAAAAGAAGAATGGAAAAATATACCCAACAGCAAATTTCAAAACATTTCTCATTTTGCTTTTAAAATTGTAATCAAATCTTGGGCGGTATGGACTATAAGCTGAATTATTAAGGCTTCTATGATTGTCGTAAAGCAGGGGTAAGCAGCATTTTGGTGCCAAATTTTATAATAAGCCTTTCAGCCTATTGCAATTCAAAGTGTCTGAGAGGGAACTAGAATTTAGCAGCTCTTCTTGGCTCCTCGATGGATGGATCCACCAGGTCTGAAAAGCAACATCTTCTTAATTAAATAAACATTTTCCTAATGATCTCAAATTCTGCTTCAGTTTTGGTAATATATTTTAGCCACCTAAAAAAAGTCTCTCTCAGAGTTAAGTTGGACTGAAAGAGACTCCAAAATTTCATCAGTTCTGTGCTTCTATATCTTCCTTTTGTTTTATGCCATTTTTTGGGGGGGTGGTAAATAAAATTAGCTTCCAAGCTGTGATGTCATCCATTGGTTTGTGAAGTTCCATTGTGAAGCGTTGAGATGAGCAAGGACGATGTGGCTAATGACTTATAAGTCACAAGTCATCAATCATAAATTATTAGCCAATGAGCATACCCTGGATAGTCCTTTCTGACTCTTAGAATGATCAAAATTTAGAATTTTAAAATGGACTCAGTGTTTTATTCAATGACCCAAAATTAGCAGCTGAACCCACAAATTCAAAGCTTGGTTTTCCTGTAATATTTAAACCTAATAGTTTAACCTTCTATTAACTGTAGTCAAAATCTGGTAAGAGGGGCTATGGATGAAAAAAGGAGAGCTGCATGAGGAGGGCTCTATTTTGAAGCAGTTTGTTTGTTTTTTTTTCTTTATGCCAATTCCAAGTGTCTGCCTACTTCAGCTTTAATTCAGATTAACAGATGCCAATATAAGACAGGTATAAAAGCATGACTGTCTGACAGTCACATAGACCCATATTGCAGATCCATAAGCAGCTTTCCTTTCTGTCAAACAAAACAGCACATGTATATGTTCCTACTTATAAACTGATCATTAGGAATATAAAGTCTCTGTTGGTTCATCACATTTTAAATGGTGTAAATCAAAGTGAGGGTGTGAATAAAAGGGAGCTCCAGTGGAAATTCAAATGTTAATGAAAATGTCAACTTGTGCGGTACTCTTGTGCTATTGCCCTCTTTTAACTGTGTGCATACTTATAAGAGATACTTAAAGTAAAAATAAAAATGTTAATTTCCGTTTGAAGAAATTGCATATATCTACAAACATATAAAGCAATTAAAAAACTTGCTTCCCATAGATCATAGTTTTGTGGATTACGAAAAAGGCAATAGGTATAACCACACTACATAAAATGTAATATGGTCTGTTATCTTCTTTTCTAGAAACAAAACATCCAGAATTTATGAGAAAAGAAAAAGAGAAAGGAAAAGGCATTCAACTGTAATAGAATTATAATCCTAATTCTATGACATGATGAGAAAAACAACATCAGATCCTTATGTTGTTTTAATGCAGAGCAGAATATGCAAGAAAGGCACTGGAGAAGTAAAAATGGATTAATTCACTTAATATCGCACCAACCTTCAGGCCTGGAACATCGTTGACACAAGCAGCAGTTTTAAGGACACAATGCAAGGGCTTTGTCTTGCATTCAAAAGAAGCCGAACCTGCAGTCTGAATGTTGTGAGCTGATGCTAATGCAAGCTGCATGAATGTTTCCAAACAAGTGCAGTCCCAGTTATTTTAGTGTATTTTATGATATATAAAGGGCACATTTGCTCAGCTCTGCCCGTTATTTCTTCCTATGGTTGTAAAATTTGGGTTTATATGTTTGCATTTTCTCTGACCAACTACACCTTGATTTTGGTTTCCATGCCGCTAACTTGCATTAGCATGTGCTTGCCTTGTGTTAACTATGTGTCAGGCCTTAATCCACTTACCCCGGGGTGAGAGGATGGCATGCATTTGCTGGGAGGGAGGGTATGTTACAGAAGTTTAGGGATGGGAGTTGGGAAGACAAGCACACACCTTCAGTGTGGGACACAGGCAAAGAGATCTCCATGCAAGCAGCGGACTGGGCCTTGCGGAAGGGTGGTCGGCCAGGGCCTCTGCGGGTAAGCCGTGGCCCCTCGGGACCCATCGGAATGCGAGGCTTCCCCGCCGAGCAGGGCTGGGAGGTGGGGCTAGTGCAATGTCCATTGACATGATCTGTAACAACGGCAAAGCATTAGCAAACAGAAAGAGGGATATAATTAAACTTTGAAACATGTTCTAATTTACTGCTGCATTATCCATCTTCATAAGTCATTTAGTTTAATGATGACAAGTGAAATAAAAAGGCAAAACTCCTAGAATTAGGGAAGAGAATTTCCAAGGAAATAAAGACTTTTCTCAACCTACTATGTTTAAAAGCAAACTCACAAACCTTTAATTCAGTAGAACACTAGATGACCAATGAAGATGAATATTTTTGCAGTGTAAGAGGAGCAAGCTGATGTTGAAAATTTGACTGCCAACTAGGAAGATGATAGTGAGGCAAAAGGGGAGAGTGAGTGACAAAGGGTTGAAGAGTGGTTTGAAGTAAGTATGTGCAAGGCGGAGATGCTGGGGCAAAAGGAAGATGCAGAGTAAAATTGTGAGTGCAGTTTTATCTAGACTGTCGCATGAAAGAAATGTGATATAAAACAGGCTCATTTCATCTCCACTTTGTGTGCTTTTATCTCTGTGAACTGTTAGAAAACCTTGTTTTTTGCAGAAATGATTTCTAAGGCCAGAAGCTTTATGACATCCACAACAAAGCTGCAAATGAAGGAAAAAAAAAAAAAAAGCATCTGCTCTTTATTCTCTCAAATTAGCACTCAGTTATATTGGTTGGGCTACATATTCATCTATGGACAGCACTGATATGAAAACATTTGTTGCTTTCTGGAACGGCTTTACATGGACTCCCCTCAGGGACTGAGTTTGTTCGAAGCATTGTCCGCGCGCAATGTACACTGTTTGTGAGCAAAACAGTTTGCTTGGAACAAAACCCAGTTAATGAGACAAAGGATTGTGAGGACTGGGTGAACTTTGCTGTTCTTTGCTGCCTGCAGCAGACAAAAAATGCTGCCAAGACAACCCTAATTACAAGCTTCTTGATACCTGTGCCTGGGCACTCTCATTCTCACTTATCTTGAGAAATGAGTAAATAAAACAGAGCCCCCCCTTTTATTAATGACCTCCCTGTGGGAGGAACCACCCCCCCACCTCCAAAAAAAACAAAACAAAACAAAAAAAAAGATTAAAAGCATTTGTAGTAGCCAGAATAGACTGACAGAAGCTTCTTACTTATTATTTTGTTTCCTTTGCACTCTGAAAATCTTATATATGGAAACTAGTGGAGCATGTGGATAAACAACATTATGATAATTTATAAAAACACTAAACAGCGCTCCCCCTTCACTCTTCTCCTAGTCTTTGGCACTGATCATTCGTCTCTCGGGCCGAGAGAACTCTCCTCTTCAGCTAGTTGCTGCAAAAATGATTCAATTTTAAAGTGAAGATGAAAAACTCCAGGGTGCCACCCAGTCAACGTGCAACACTCACCCAGTTTCACAGCAGGACTGACGAGGCAGTACATGGATTGAAAACTGCAGGTAATATTGGGCCAGACCTTATGATGCCACTGCTGTGGGTCGGGCTTAATGTTTTCTTCTTGTGGATTTCAAACAGAGCTGCAGCAAACCAGTCATTGCCTCGAAAATTTCTGAAGGAAACTGGTACATAGCTGAAAGTACGGCAATGTACTCGTGCACATCCCACACCACCCCCTCAACACACGCGCACAAACGTTACAGCACAAATCCATCAACAGGGCACACACACATAAAAAGGCACACACAAAGAGGCAATAGACTCAACTGTTTTGTTGTCATACCCCACAGGTTTATATTGATGCTTTTAACTGGATTTTAACATTTGTACATCATTCAGGGGTATGTTTGCACATGTAAATGTAGTGAATTTAAGTTGTTTCATTTAATGTGTAATGATGATACCAAAGCTAAAATTCTTCTTATTAAAGTTGGATTTTGACATTTTGATTTCCCCTCTTCCTACAGGTAAAACATATAACAGATAGCTGTCACATAAAGAGAAGTTGTTAAATGACACAAGCAAAAAAAATAAATAAATAAGTAGGCACATTTTTTGTTAAATAAGCAGATGTTTTGAGAGGCAACACGATGTGCGGCACTGCGGAAGGAGAGCAAAGGGAAACCTGAGACTGTGATGTGTATGCAGCAGTTACAGGTGTATGAGGGGGAACGCTCAGTATCTGTAATGCAGATGATCCAGTCAAAATGGAAGAAAGACTGTTTAAGAGGGAAATGGTCCAGTTACAATGAAAGAGTGATCCAATACTGCAGAGCAAATGCTGTCAATGGAGGAAAGGTTGCATAAAATCAGAAGATGGTCCAATCATGATAAAGCGATAGAATGCCTCAAATTCAAATATGGGCATGAGTTACAAATCACCTTTATAAACACTTGCAAAATGTAGAAGGAACAAACACAGAAGATTTAAATCAAAACACATTAAAGGGGCAAAATGGACGAGCACTTTAGGCCGACAGTCTCATGGGCTGGTTGAACAGGTGAAAGAGTAACAAGGAAACTGAAAGAGGAAAGTTTGAGTAAGAGTAAAAAGAAATAAAAGTACTAATGCAACATAAAAGCCTAGAAACCATGAGAAAAGCAGAAACTTAATGACTCAAAGGAAATCAAGTGAAAACTGCTGGCTTTCGCCTACCGTACCAAGATCAGTCTTAAGATCTGTTGGCAGACTTAACTTTCTGCCGGGTCCCTTTACTGAAACAAAAGAATAGGAAACAAAACACCAGTTAATCCCTTCAAAAAAAAAAAAAAGTAAATAAGAAGGAAAAAGAGGAGGTGTAATCTAATTTAAACTATGAAAAATAAAAATGCAACAAAACTTAAACCAAATGGAATTGAATCAAATGAACAAAGAACCAGAACATGCAAATTGGTGCAGTTGCATGTTGGCAGGCATATTTCAAAATGCATGCTCCACTGTTGTCCCAGGCCAGTGCTCCCAGCCTTTTCTACAAGATTATTAATACCCAATACTGAGCACACTAAAAACAAAAACCTTCAAGTAATAACTAGTCAGTTATTAGTAATTTGATGCGGTTTTATTACAACTAGTGTGTATTATCTTGTTGAGGTGCAACAAGACAAGGAAGACATTTTTTTTAATTTACTCTGAATGTCAAACTTGAGTCAGAGAGCATACTTCTAAACTCTAGATCTGAAATAATGAAGTCTGTTCTGGTTAAAGCTTCGCTGTGCGTAATGGTGCGTGTAAAATCTGACTTTTCTGGGCCTGGGATTTGACATGGAAGCACAAATAAACAGGGTGACACCACAAAGTGTCATTTCAAAAAAACAAAGTCAGACACTGAAGGCAACCAAAATAACCACATACACATTTTGCAAGCATTTTGCAGTAAGGAGAGAACTGCAAAGGTCGAACTTGAGGTGTTATGTGTCACAAGGCAATATTTAATTGTTTCTTTGTGCTGAATGATTAACTTGGTGTGGAAGACACGTGGCGTGGTGTATACATGACGCCTGATACACTTCATGACCACAAGGAAAAAGCATGATTTTGAATATGTGTCTTTTTTAAAAAAAACTATTTTAATGTCATTCAGTATATTTGCTACAAAGGATGATGCTGGCAGCTGAGTATCAAATGTGATTTTGATGGAAAATAGTGAAAACTGGCGTGGCACATTGGTCTAACTGAATTTCTCAAATAATTAATTTCTGTTTCCATTTCTTCCAGGAATCAGTGTGGACTTTTGCTAATGTGATAACAGATGAGGTCTCTGTGTTTGTGTGCGCTTCATAATAAACCATAGTCACCAGATGCTGCTGCAACCATATAAAATGTGCAGTGTTAGAGATACAATGACAGGAATTATGTTCTCATAATAAACCTGTTGCACACAGATGGTTCCTCTGTTTAATAGCTCTGTGGCTGCATTAACACATCATAAAATGTATTTTAATCAAAATAAACCAGTGGGACTGAAGTGAGGAGCCAAAGGGTTGCTCACTGTGAAATGAATATTAACCAACTAGGCACTGCATGTATTGTAATTCATTACCTTTGGTTTTTACCCACAGAACCACTTTTCACTCCATCCTTATTGAACATATTATGCTGAATGTGGTTAGATGAGCAAGATCCAAGTTTAATTTCCAAAGTGGCATTTTTTTAACCATAAGTCTGGTATTCTACATCATTTTTATGCATACTGTTTATTAAAACACATGTATGACAATAACTGATGTTGGCCTAGCCACATTCATGACCTCAGCACTCTGTTCATTACTCCATGATTCATTCACAAGCAAAGGCAAAAATGAAGGCAATATTTTCTACTTGTTATTCAGCAGCGGGTGGGATCTTTAAAGTTGTTTTGGTGACCCTGTAGGTCCCTGCTTTCTCTCTGGAAGGATAAAACAGTTGCAACATTTAGATGTTTTTCAGAATGTGATCCTCAGCATTGCTGTTTTTCTCTTCTGTACCAGCTCACAGCAGGCAAACATCTTATTTGTCCATAGAGACAGGAAGCACAAGTGAAATAACAAAAATACCTTTGAAAAAATATCGGTGGCCTGATGGCCCAACCACATAACTGTATTGTCTGTAATGTATTGTATACTGTGTATTGTATTCCCTCTAGCTGTCCAGGCCTCTGTTGGGTATGACACCAACAAAAGCTTCCAATTTTCCTGCTTGTATTGCCTACGATGAAGGCAAAATGGCAGTAAAATATATGAAGTAACTCTTTGTTGTTTTTTTCTTTTTTTTACTCACACACAAAATGTTTTTTGACCAAATCATAGTAATGTATGGAGTGCTGACATCCCAAATAAGGCTAACACAGGACTAAAGTCTGATTAACACTGAGACACTTATAAACATACAAAGCAAGCTGAAGTCTTATTCATCAGCGCTGCAACAGGCCACATAGTGGGCTCCATGCAGTTAGTTAGAAACAAGACAGTGATGAATGTTAGCCAAGAGGACAACAAGATAAGACCGTGGATTTATTGACACACAGACAGAAAGAGGCAGCAAAAGAGACCCCGGGTGCCATAGCCAGGTAAAGGAGCATGTTGTCTTTTAGATGTGTGTTTCTGGTGAAGGCATGATGATTAATGTCACAGAGAATGAAGCACTAGTGTCATTGATGAGTGAGGAGAAGTACCCAGCTGGAATACAACCCCTTCCTCTTCCTAAGCCCATCTGCTTTAGCAGCATTACAGGATGATGAAAAATCCAAAGTCTAAACTCAGATCTGGCACATACAACATCACAACTTCTACCCCCTGTGGCTCGGGCAGATAGACAACGCACAACCAGCAGTCATCTGCACAAAGCATGGAGCACACTGACAAAGCAGCCACAGTCTGTGCCTAGAAACGCGGTCTCTGTAAGCTTGTTTACACTGCAAGCAACTTAATGGTCTTAATGGTGGTAATACGTCATCGTGCTGTGGCAGATTGTGTTCTGAGAGGGTTCAGTTGCATTTGTGATTCATGTTAATGATTTTTTTTTTTTTGATTTTCAAATATTCAGTGATTCTTTGAAAAATGTATAGCTGCTTTGTGTTATTTTTTTCACTGCCAAAATAGTTCATGACAATTTTAACGTCTAACCAACCTATGACTCACTACTGCAATAGCAAAGGCGAGAACCCTCTTTTCACCTGCCACCTGTGCACCTGTATTTTTTTATATACAGTTTGTTGTGTTGACTTTCTTTTAAAATTTCCATCAGCCCCACAGAAAGACTGACTTTTTTTAGCTTCTCTTATATGCGACTGTTGTACTAGCCAAGGAAATATTTACTGTTATGAAACTTGGGGAAAATAGCTTATTCTCATTGGTCAGTGATCATGAGAAATTATTCCATGGCCAGTTTCTTTTTAAAAAGGCTGAATATGTTAAATTTATTATCTATGCTTCCCCACTTGTCTGTAAAAGTTTGAGAAATGATTCAGCTTCTAGTGTCTTGCTGATAGTGTTGCTCACAGTATGGAAGCAGAATTAGCATGCAGGTGCAACATCAACTCAACAGCCTGTCCAAAACCAAATTATTCCCTCTCGCTTATTCCATTACTGCCATACAACAAAAAAAGAAAAAAAAAAAAAGAAAACAAACAAACAAAAATCCAAGCAGGGGTCCACGAAGAGGCTGAGATCCATGAAAAACTCCTCCTCTTACCATTGTCCAATAAGTAAAAGACTGGACTGCAGTGGCTGGCTCTCAGACTGGCCACAGGCTCTGGCAGGACGCGTGGGTCATTGTGAAGGGAGGTTGGGTAATGAACTGGAACAGGAGATCCAACAGAACAGACATAGACTTTTCAGGGCAACAGGGGAGAGACAAACACATTGGGTGAACTGGGGAGAAGAGAAACTTGCAGGTAATAGGAAGGAAACAACTGTGAGGTTATGAAAAAAAAAAAAAAAAAAAGGCCTAATAAGAAGATTGAAAACAACACTATTCCACTAGAAGTACGACGCTTCAAAGATTACATACTCACAACCATTACTATAACAAACAACAACAACAACAGCACTACTACTATTACTAATACTACAGCTACCTCTACCACACCAGAGGCCCGTACTACAGCAGGATTTGGGCTTATCTGGGTAACTTCAGGGTTAATCCTGGGTTTTCAGTATTATGAAGGCAGTTCACTTCTTAGCAGGATACATCGCCATGGCCGCTTATGTTGCAGGCCTAACCAGGTTCTGTTTGAGATTAGAGATCAGCAGGTATGAATCACCATTTATTGACCAATCAATTCTCCTGAAAATAATGTCATAATTCCTTGAAGATCCCTTGGACCTCCGTGTGCAGACAGCAAAACTATCTAAAGTTCTTCAATAGTGTCTCTCCCTAATGAGCATCAGTAATAAATATAGATACTTAGATGTAACTAATAATAATAATAATAACTTGTCAGCTTTAGTAACAGAATGATAGTAGGTCTTTTCCAGTCTTTCTGACCAAAGTGTTTAAAGCTCACACACATTCACAAAGCGCTTTTAATGCTACTACTGTACAGGACTTTTCCAATCATAGACACTCATACTGCAGATTTCTCTGCAGCAGCTGTGTTGCTTTCATGGTAAATGGATGGTACTTACATTATGCTTTTCTGTTCAGTTTGAGCACTCAAAGTGCATTCTCACTACAAACCCCATTCACCCATTTACACACACATATTCATACAAGCGTTTTTTTTTTCTCTGTCTAAGCACTTTTAACCTAACTTGGACACACTCACACTCCAATGGATGTATCAGGGGCAACTTGGGGGTTCAGTACTATATCTTACCTAAGGATACTTTGACATGCAGGGTGGAAGAGCCAGGGATCAAACCCCTGACCTTCTGATAAGTAGATGATCAAATCTGGCCCAATCTACTCCACTCTGGTCAGATGCTGAAAAAACTTTCATGTGAATGCGCTCCTAGCTAGATTGATAAATCCTGGGTTAACTTGTTAAACTGATAATCATCTTCTGTGACTGTTTAGCCTAATTGCCTGGTATTCTAGGGATGTTAAACTTGCTTCATAGTATAGGGCCCAGATTACAACTATTTCTGAAAATACTACCACTACTTCTTTTTAACTTGCATTCCATTTCTACTGTCTTCTCCACTACATATAGCCAGTCATCTAGCTTCGTTACATAAAAATACAAGCAGTACTTTTATGTACATACAATAATACAAACAAATTAAAAAGTCATAAACTGACCATTTAATGGTTCTGACACTTGATATTGATAACGACTGGTTAAAATCTCATCAGTCATGAGTAAATTTACTGCTGTGTTCTACTCATGTTTGTTACCCTGAGGCTGACACTACACTGTGGCTAGAAAAACCCCTTCTGACTGCAGATACATGACTGATTGGTACTAGTGGGAACACTGACAGTGGACATGCACTGCTGACAGGCTGCTGAGCTGGCCAGTTGCTGTGCTTATTTTAGTAACTCTAAAACTAAGAGAACACTCTTTTTAAAGCCATATATAAAGACACTCATATGAGATATAGAGAAAGACAACGTGTGATCTTGGAATCTCAAAACGGGAACTCATAGAAAGTATGGCTCCATCCTACCTTTTATGAATGGTTCAGGCTGCTTGTGGGAGTGAAATGATGTGGGAGATATTTTCTTGGCACACTTTGGGCCTCTTAGTACCAACTGAGAACTGTTTAAACAGCCACAGTCTACATGAGTATTGTTGCTGACCATGTCCGTCATTTTACAACCACATCTTCTAATGGCTGCTTCCAGCACCATGTCACAAATCTCAAATCATCTCAAACTGGTTTCTTTAACAATGAGTTCACTGTACTCAAATGGCCTCCTCAGTCACCAGATGAGTGTCTAGTAGAGCACCTTTGGGATGTAGTGAAATGGAAGATTTGCATCATAGATGCGCAGCTAATAAATCTGCAGCAACTGTGTAGTGCTATAATGTCAATATGGATCTAAATGTCTGAGGAATGTTTCTAGCACCATATTGAATTTATGCCACAAAGAATTAAAGCAATTCCGAAGGCAAAAACAGGTCCAACCCGGTACTAGCAATGTGTACCTGTACCTAATGAAGTGGCCAGTGAGATTATATCATATTTAGGTCCTGTTTTTGTATAATTGTTTGTGCACAACAAACTTACACAGCTCACACACTTGAGCTTAGGTTAACAATATGCAAGCTATTAAGAGTGATGGAAATGGTGATATCAGTGAGGTACACTGTTCATAACAGCTTTTAAAACTAGGGTTGCCGCAATATCATAGTTTCATTACATGATTATCACAATATTATTGCAAAAAATACATTTTAGGGGTGCGGGGAGGTTATTTTTTTTAAATGAACTGCATCTTAATTAGCTAACTATTTTTTTTTTCCATTTTATGGTGGGTTTTTACTTACCAAGATAATAGACCCCTTTTACCCCACAAACATTTCTCATCATACTTTAAAAAAAAAAAAATTATTCATTTTTGTACTTTCCACACAAAAACAAACAAAAAACCCCACAAGTGACAAAAGGTTGCTCAGTTTCAAGAAGTAATTAATGAAATATATTAGTGCATTTAAGCTTGAGATGAACTTCTACTCTTGTAATTAATTAATAATCTCCTACAGGTTAATTCACAGTTATATAATCGATATGTTTTACCCCCAGCAGGGTTTAGTTGAAAAATTGTATTTAGGCTTATTTTAAATTTTATCAAAGCCTGAGTTGCATCTCACCTTTCCCCCCCGAGTGCTCACTGCTAAATATATCCTGTGGGGTCAGGCACCGAACATTGGTGTCTTGTCTTGTTAGTCCATTTTTTGAAGGGCCTGGTCAAGCCCTGCTACAGCTACATGTCGCATAATGCTCCCAGAGGAAATTTAACACATAACCCCAAACCAAAACAACAGACCTCAGGACATTAAAAAGAAGACAACAGGAAGGATGTGAAGGGAGACAGCTTTCAGGCAGAAGAAGGGCCAATTACTGGGCCTAATGACAAAAGAGAGACAGGAAAAAGGTCAGGAAAAAGAGGGGGAAAGATGTGTTAAGTAGTGAGAGAGAAGCTCGCTGTTATTGACACACAGTGTGAATCAGGACGATGGCTGGCTCCTTTAATAAGCTGTCCACAGTCTGTTTATGGCGTTGAACAGATACAGCACAACAGGTATGCCAGGGACAGGTAGACAGCCTCTAATGGCCACAGAGCTGAGGTTGATATTCAGCCGGAGAAAACAAACTATGAACTCTAAACCTGTCAAGAAGAGCACAACTAAGCGGCCTCATTTATCTGTGGGCATAACAAGTTTTAATATATTTCACATCAGTACTGCATTAATATGGAATAGGTTTTAACCTGATTTAAGTGACATTTTAAGTCAGGCTGGTCTGCTCTTAGCTGTTGTTAGCATTTCTTATAATTATGAACCTGCTGAAGCCGTGATCTCCAGTGGAGCAAAACTGCACCTTCTCCTTCCCCCCTCAAGTGGGTAAGTGCTAAAGTGAATCAGACACAATCATGCTGTGTCATGCTGCATCTTCCCACGTGCTTTTCATTCATCTCTCCATAATTCTTCTCCTTTTCCATCTCTTTAATTAACAAATGACAGGCCTGTAATGGGACAAAATGACCATGACCTAGTCCACATCACAATGCTGAAAGACTCCCTGCCACAACAGCAAAGAACATCTTGTCCTGGTTCTGTCATTCTGTTGTTATTCTCTCCTTGGGAGGCTCAAAGGCAAGGCTGAAGAGTACATGTGAGAACAAACAAAAAGTGTGTGTCCTGTGTGCTTGACAAAACAAATACAGGAAATCATGAATGTGCAGTTGCTGATTAAAATACATAAACAGCAACAGATTTTGGACAGCTGAATTAATGATGAATTCGTAATCATATTCATACTGCATGCGAAATCTGTTCTAAGGTAAAGCAGTAAGTCAGAAGCATAAAAATGCATTTGGTAGGGTTTATTCAGTTACAAAGCAGCAGTCTGGATCTGTGAATTGGGAAAAAAAAAATGTTTACCTATGTGCTAAATTTGCCAACAAGCATAATTAGTTTCAGTTCACACAAATTTTGCCCCTAGGACCTTGCCAGCAAATTACCAGTTCGGTTACACAAGAAGATTTTATGATGTCACTAAAAATAAAAAATATTGGTGATTTTATTTTTAGTATTTGGTTCCATCTATACATTTATGCATGCTTTCCTATGGCAAATTGTCTCACTTGAGAGGCCACAGTTTCAAGGTTTGGACCCATGACAAAATGCCATCCTTCTTGTGCAGCTTTTCCACCATTCACATAGTTAATGAAAAATGAACATATCACTAGGAAATGATATATTATACAAAGATCAACTGTAACCAATTGTTCTCTGTGACTAAAAAAAAGAAAGTTTTATTCTCAGCTTACTTTAAAGAGAGAATATTCAGCCTTTAAACACGCTCCACTTTTTCTTCGGGATCACATTTTCCCTGGATTTGACATAATTGCAAAGAGTTTCAAGGTATCAAATTCCTTGAATTTCTGTATGTCTCTTCAATTGTCTAAATGCTATTTCTGAAGACTAAAAAAATATAGTTAAATTATTCTTCTTTTGCTTAAAAGCCACCTGAAAAGCATAATCAGCCATCAAGGTAAACATTAGAAGGGGTGTCATACTGTGCTTTCAAGTCTGTACTTGTATAGAAGCTGAAAAAGGTTCTCTAATACCTTCCAGGTTTTATAAAGATTACCTGATTGTGGGGTGCTTTTATCCACTTTCAAGGAAAAAAAAAAAAAGTACCCAGGCACCTCAAAAAAATACTATGAATTCTGTGTTTTCTAGTCTCTATTTTTATTTTCCTTTATCTATTACATAAGAGGAAGATTCTGAATCAAACACGAGACATCACATTTAATATATTTTGGTTGGTGTTATACTGAGTAGTACCTGAAGCCTTACAAACCAGAAAGAGCCTCGAGGACACAGCATGCCTACCTGGCAGTGTCTTAAGCACAGATTTACACATGCTTACACACTCCCTGCATTTGCTGAGGTAGTGTTTCCTATGAGACACACAAAAAGCACCTGCTGGGAAATGTTCTCATCTCTCTCTTTCTCTTCATCCACTATACATTTCCGCCTCATTGTCTTCAACTACACAGATCTAATCTAGAAATAAACTTTCATCTATTGTATGATGTTATCTTCTGCTTGGAGACATTGATTAGCAGCCATTTTCAATGCAAATTCTGTCATATCTAAAATTATATTTCCAAAGTGTGACTATGAAACTCAATGCCAGTGACAAGATGATGAGTATGACTCCAAACATCAAAGACATTTACGTTTTAGATTTGATCACACCATTATCCTCTAGGAAGCATGTCTGTTCCATTATACAGTCACATGAAAAAGGAAGTTTTCCCAGGGCTCAGTGCAGTTCTGGATTTTGGGTTACTGCAACACTTTTGATTCATTTCATTTTCAGCCATTCTGTTGTAGATTTCCTGGTGTCCTTGGAATAATTGTCCTGTTGGATGACCAAATTTTGGCCAACCTTTAGCTGTTAGACAGACAACTCATGGTTGATTCACTGACTGCAAGGTGCCCAGGTCCTGCTGCTGCAAAGCAAGCCCAAATCATCACCCATCCACCACCATGTTTAACAGCTGGTATGAGGTGTTTGTGCTGTTTTTGTTTTTGGCTAAATGTGGTGCTATACATTACAAACGTCTCCACTTTGGTCTTGTTTATCCACAGTACATTGTTCCAGAAACAGGTGCAACTTTGTAAACTAAAGCTGTGCTGCAATGATCTTTTTAGAAAGAAGAAGCTTCATCCTGGCAACCCTTCCAAACAGTCTTTTTCTAATTGTACTGTGATGGTCTTTAACATTTAACATGCTAACTGAGGCCACTGAAGTAGCATTTGGATTTTCTGCAATTTCTCCCAGCATTGCACAGCCTGACCTTGGGGTGGGGGGGGTGGGGGGGGGGGGTGGGGGGGGGGGGGGGGGGGGGGGATTAGCTAGCACATCCACTCCTGGGAAGATTATAGCATTGTATTAACACACACATGAATGCTCCAGACAATCAAATGGTCAAAACCTCGCCTTTTATAGAGGTGGTCACACTTGCTCAGTTAATTGACTGCATTTGATTACCAGCACCTGGCTGCTACTTACCCTTTGAATTCCTATGGAAGAAGTAAGGGTGTACTTTTTCACAGGACTGAATGTGAAAGCTTGCTTCTTCACATGACTGTACATCCTCTTGTATTTGAGAACACAGGCCTTGATTTTATAAAATGATGATGTTACTGCTGCTTATTAATATGCATGGGTTATCACTACTGTGACCAGCTATATCAATGTTAGTTTAAGATAAGCATGTCAAAGAAAAAGGGAGAGTAGGTGAAAAGTTTTGTTCTCCTTTACCTTTGTGGGAACACACAGTCACTACACAACTGTGGAATAAAGGACACTCCAGCTGTAAACTGTAGCAAACTGCATCAGACAGACCCCAATATACAATAACCATTCCTACTAACTAACAGAGGCTATAGCACTTCTTTTCAGTACTATGGTAATTTTGGACTTCCATATTACAACACTGAACAATAGTTGTCATTTTAAAAGTCTGCCATTCTCACCAAGTGATGATGATCTTGTGATGGTGCGAGGTGATCACAGGCTGTAATTCAAGTTTAAAGACAACAGAATCCCATCCAGCAAAGTTTCACAGTGCCAATCACAAGACATTTGCATTCAGGGAAAACAGATTTGGTGGCTGCTAGTGCATGTCTGTTTAAGTGTGTGTAAGCAGGTTACCTGAAGTGGGCGACTTGCTTCTCTCCATGTCAATCGACTGCTGGTTGTCAGTGAGTTCAGTAAGGCCTGCAGCAGCCGAAAGGAAGAAGAGGTAGCATACACAGCGTGTCAGATTATTTGAACCATGTCAGTCATACAGATTTAAAAGACATTTTTTTGGTAGATGTCAGCCACGCAAAACTCAAAGAAAGAGTACAGCTATCAACAATCTTTTGGGTATCACCTTGGTTTTACAATCAGTACCCAATATTACATTATTATATATAAAAATATGATTTTATGAGGTCAAGCTCTTTACTATTAGGGAATATTTGCTCTTTGCTTTTTCCCCATCCATCCATCTCTCCATCCGTCCGTCCGTTCATCCATCCGTCCATCCATCCATCTTCTTTCGCTTATCCAATTTAGGGAATGTTTATTAGAATCCGTAGTATCTTCCATGAGCAGAGTGGCTGATTACTGATGTGACCTGCACTACAATCTGTTGAAAATATAGCACTTTTTTTTAAATCAAGCAGCTTTGCATTGAAATGCCTATAGTTAGGCATCTAAAGTACGTAGTGCAAATCTCATGACAAAAATGACATATATAGTCAACATACAAAATGAAACACACACAAAAAAAATAGAAAACAGGATTATATTCAATCTAATCACATGCAGCAAGCACGAGCCAAAATGAAGTCATACCTTTTCCTTTTAGAAAAACTGCCACAAACACTGAGAATTTTAAATTCTTATTCTTATTCTATTAAGTCTGACTACAAATGTGGGGTGTTTTAAGCAGCATTCATTGTGGACTTACTAATAACCTCACTGAGTCGTCACAGTTCAAAAAAAATTTTGACTTATTTAATTATTTCACATCAGTCAAAGGTTCCACCAAACATTCAAAATGCTAATTTTCTTTCAATAATTTATGCTGACTTTACAAAAGAGATTGAAAGGCACTCTGATTAAACCTTTACTGTAGAATAAAATTAAGAATTCCTTTATAACCGTCAACAAAAAGTACACATCATAGTTTCAAGAAGAAGGTGGCTTTCACCCCTCTAACTATGCTTTAGTTAAAATATACATCACATGGATTATTTATTATTTATAACTGCCCTTACTCAACTGTCTCAAAGTAATGGCTCTCCTTCTACAAAGGACACACTGCTGGACATGACTGGAATAGGGAAAGTTTTGCTGGTGATATTCTGTTATAAGTTCAGAAAGAACAGATTTGATTCCAGTCATCTCTTTGGTTTGTCCGTTTGCTTTGAGTCTGTGTCAGTTTTTGTGGCAATCATCTGTACCAAACACGATGTCCTACTATATTCCATCAAAACACCAACCCGCCGCCCCATCCCACCTGCACACACACACTGATTCCCCCAGCCTTTAGGAAGGCCCGACTTACTCTGATAGGATGTACGGATCCTTTTCTTTGAATCTGAATAAAAGTTAGACAGGCCGCGCATGCAAAACTCTGTCAGGCAGGCCCGCATGCCCACACCAGCAGCCACAGAGTCACCAAAAGTAGGAGAAGGAAGAGGAGAAAGAAGATGGTAGGAGTGGTGGAAAGGATGGCAGGTGGAAATAAAGGGTGGGAAGTGTAGGCAGAAATTTAAGGCAAGGAGAGATCAGAGAAACAAAAGAAGGGTGGCAATGTAAGTGAGGTGGGACAAAGGGAGAATGGCAATAATGGTGGAACAGTGAAAGAAGAGGAAAGAAAGAAACAAGGTTATAAGAAAGAATGTTAGTAAGAGTGAATGAATGCATGAGGATAGAAGAGCGGATGAGGAATAAAGTTTAGGAGGGAAGGAAGGGGTGGGGAGAGAGAGGAGGCAAGGGGGAGAGAGAAGAACACACAGGCTTAGAGTGGAAAGTGAGAGCAAGCAGCAAGTGAGATAGTGTCAGGGAAGGGCAGACAAGAAATACCCGCTACTCCAGCAAACCCCAGAATTGCTGATGTCATTGGTCATTTGCACAAGAACCACTGTTAGCAGGGAACATATCATTACTAACAAAGTAACATTAAAACAAATCTCTTGCTGCACCAAGTTTTGGCTGTTATATAATAATTTGTATTATGACTAGGGAAACAATACTTAAACACCATTTTAAGAACTAAATCCCCCACATTTGACTACTATATTGGAAACGTAGTATACACATACACATATGTAATGACAACAGCTAAAAATGTGGTGGAAAGTACAGAAAACTGTTCAATGTTCAAAAAGACACTGAGTAAGCACTATGTATTGGCCTTTTGACTGTGTTTTTAAAGTTTTATCTTCAGTATTGTGTGAACTCTAGCACAGTAAGTGCTTCAGATCAGAACACCACCACCTGTGGTACACAAAAGGGCATATTTGCCCGCTTCTATTTTCCCTTCTGGCTCCACATTGATTTTAAAGACCTAACACAGGGTGCAATAGCATATAAAAAAGTTGACTCCAAAGCCCAAAATCACCCCCTTCACATACTCATATTCCCCTCCTCCTGAGCATCTAAAATATTTTCAGCTACACCTGTGGGAATTACGCAATAAAAAAAGTACTTGCTGCAAGGACTTTAGCCATCTAAAATATTAAACCATTAGAAGTTAGCATCTGCTCCAAAAATGATATGGCTTCTATCTTATACAATAATTACTGAGTGGAGGGGCTGAATATCTTTTAAGCACATTAAGTATAAATAATATGCTTCAGAGACCATCACCAGCCAAGATCAGCAGCAGACAAAAGGGAGTCAGGGATCGGGAGGTGCAGCAAGACCTCTGTGGCTTTTGACTACAGATCTGTGCTCAAGCAGGACTAAAAACAGAACAGACAGAGAAATCAAATGACAACATGCACAATAATGCCCATGTGGAATGACACGCAACCTGTTAACATGCACTTCATATCATAGTGCAGATCTATGACAGGCATAGTGAGGTGGGCAGATGTCTTTGTATTTGTATGTTATTGTGTGACAGAAAAAGAAGAAAGAGAAGGAAGAAACAGTTTAGCTTTTAACTGCTAAGTGACCATGTGTTGACATTTAATTGCTTGGCTACATTTAGGAACTTCCTGTATGTTCAGTATTAAGATTGGACCCTTTTAATGTCAACTATTTATTTCCTATCCATAATACAGGATTATGCATGTTCAGATTCAGAATAATAATGGTATCATGATGCAGCAGCAATTCTGCAATCTTTGATACATAACAAGACGATCAACTACGGTACAGCAAAAAATCTGTGTAACAGATAGAGAAATTATAAAAAGGCAAGACTTATTCTGCGCACTGTGGTGTTGTAGTGTGTATTATCATTGTTATTCTGTTTCAGTGAGTCAGTTTTATTAATTACTTCTCTAATTTGCTTTCCCCACTCTTTCAGAGTTTCTTCTTCTTCAGTTAACTTCAGGTCACTTTACCTTCATTAATTTAATAAGTAGGATCACTACTAATTAGAGGGCTAATATCAAATTTTGTGTTTACAACGGGAAGTTTCTCCATGGTCAGCTAAAATTACTTTAAAGCTTGTCCATACACCAAAATGCTGCGAAACACTAGAAGTTATTCTGAGTAGATGATATTTACTCAGAAGCACTTTTTAATGCTGTGCCTAAATTTTCAAATTGGTAAAGATGTTTTGGGGTTTTTTTTGGCAGATGCATTTACGGTGTGAATTTGAACATCCAAGGTCACATCGCCTTTGAGTTATTGCGTTCACAAAGTTGAAACTTGGCCCCCCTCCTGCCTGCCGGACAATACACCATCAGCCTTTTTTAGGCTGAGGGGTACATACTGCCTTAAAATGATCTACATTTATCACTATTCATCACTATTTAGCACATGAACAGTGGAACTGACTAAACATTCATTTTAATAAACTGTCTGTTTAATTGTTTTCAGATTATTCTCATGTACGAGATCAGGAAAAAATAGAAAAGATAGAAAGAGAAGAAGACAGAAGACTAGAAAATAGATGAGATGCAGTAGTCTGGATGCTGTGATTACGATGCTGGCACCTGATGTCAACTGAGTATTACTAGTGCATGTGTATGTGTAAGGCATTATCCTAGGTGTGTGTGTGTGTGTGTTACCTGAGGTGGACTGCCTGTTCCTGCGGGGGGAACGGGTAAGGCGTTGGTAGGGGTCGGTGCTTCCATACAGATCCAGTGTTGACATACATAATATGACGGTTTTTTGCAAGTAGTCCACCACTGCTAGGCCATTACAATTCCCAAACGCCAAACTGGACACAAACACAAAATAAGGAGGCATGGGAACAGGCACAGACACATAAAGTCACTGTTAGCAGTTGGAATTCACTCAGTTAATTTCCCTGACATTAAAGTTGTGATATGTAGCATGAAAAACACTGTGAAATTAACCGTGACATTTGGGTGCAATTATTGTCAAAAACAGTCTGCTTTTATATCACATTGCTAGTGGTGCTGTTTTTCTAATATTGATACCATAATTTTCACAAGATTGAGCATCACCTGTTACCCACTGCCACTACAGAGCCTCAGGATGAAGTAACGGGAGAAATTTAATGACATTAATTTGTCTTTGAAGCAGAGAATATTTGCAACAATCAGTGGCTCTTCAACTGAGAAATGAATAAATTATAAAATAAAAATAATAAAGAAAAAGGATTTGTGTAGCACTTACTAAAACATACAATAAACAAACAAAAGAATAAAATAAACATAAGAATAAGATATGATGCTACTCCATAATAAAGAATACATTAACATAATTTTAAAAGTTAATAAAAATAAAATGAGAAAATGGGGGTAAGCTAAGAATGTCAAAAATATAAAATCTATAAGAAAATTTATAAGAAAGCCCTACAATAGAAACCAGTCTTTAGCTGTGATTTTAAAAAGGACACTGACAAAGTGAGCCAGAGTTTTTTCTTTAACCATGAGATAGAAACAGTTAGCTGGCTTCAATCTGAGGATCTCAAGCTGTGCACTGCTTGGTATGGGGACTGCAGTTTCCATATGTATTCTGGAGCCAGGCCATGAAGGGCTTTAAAAGTAATAAGTAAATCAACTCTAAAAGTAATGGGCAGCCAGTGTAGAGTCAGTAAAACTGGAGTAATATGCTTAGTTTTCTAGGTTCTTGTAAGAAGTCTGCCTGCTGCATTTTGACCTTGTTTATATGTTTCTCAAAAGTAACTTTAGAAGCAGATATTACATTCAGAATTGCACCTGAACTGATAAAGGACCAATGGAGGACTTAATGCTTGGATTCTGGCACAGAATGAAAATAGTACACATTAGAGAGTTTCACGAGTCTGTGGATTTTATTGGGAGGTAGGGCTCCCAGTAAAATCCACATAGTCTAGCAGTGGAATGACAATGAAATATTTTGCCATGTACTCTATGCAAACACTACAAAATGAGCAAGTGAAAGGGAGCAGTTGCCAAACCTCTATTTCCATCCATTTGGAACAAGCAACACTTAAGCTACAAAGAGCAAAAATGTCAAAAGGCATGGTAAAAAGCCTTGATTTATAAAACATTTGGCAAGGACAAGGCAGTCCCAGGAGCTGCAGCACAATTTAATTTAATTATATAAGGTACAAAACATTTTATTAAGACTTTAGTAAGTTTTCAACTTACTAAAGTCCAAACTTCTCTTTTATCTCAGACCACAGGAGACAGAGTTGAGTCGTTATTGTGACTTTAGCAATAAGAAAATAGGTAAAGAACGTGTGGTGTTTTTATGTTGTAGTTTCATCACTCTTTTACAGGGCAATCCTCCTGACTTTTACAGCTGTTAGCGACGCACAAATGGTATTCCACTTTCACCAATACTCTCAGTTGTGATTTAAGGAATGTTTTCATAATAGTGCAGGTAAAAGAAGAGTCTAAATGAGAAATGGGAGAGTGTGTATGTGTTCTGCTCAGTATGTGAGAGAGACAGCGAAAAGAAGAAACTAGATAATCAATTCCTGCAATTTCACTTAAGCTATGAAAAGCTTTAGAGGAGAGATTCAAATGGTGCCACTTGCCTTGACCTGGAGAGAGCTTTTTAAAAAGACCTCTGCTTTTATTGGTTTCTTCAGATAAAGCTTCTATTCACAGCAAAGCCAGACAAGTGGTCTTAAAACCTTCTGCGCTCAGGAAGTCATTCGACTCCTGTTTGACTTCAGTGCAGCATATAATTATTGTGAAGTTTTAAAAATGGAGTATTGATCGAGTCTATATCCAATAAGTCCCTTTAAAATTATTACAATAACACATTATAGACCAAAAGGAGCTAAAAGAAGATACAGTGTTCATGTTTCTTGTTGCTACTGCTTGTCACAAGCATCCACTTAACTTACTTTATTCAGTGCTATGACTATGGTCACCGGACATATGGTGTTTTTCTCGGCTTGGCTTGCAGGTGTTAAATTTGTCAAGAAAACACGAGAAAACATTTAAATAATTTGGTCACGGTACATTAATTGCAGACGGTAACAGCAATATTACAAACCTTACACATACCACATTTTGACATTATACCATTTACATCTGCCATATCTGTCATATCAGTATTTTTGTAATACTTCACAAAAGTGCAGATATGCACACCAAGGGCAAACAATGAACACACATGAACATCTGAAATGTGTGTTTTATGTAGGTTTAAGTTCTAACCACAGTCAAACTCACCCTTTTTCTTTTGTTGGAACTTTAATATGGAGACGTATGAGGTGCTCTGCTGCATTTAAACTACATAAACCAGCCATTTTCAACCTTGAAATGGCAGTCAAAATGTTCTTGGTCTCTACTCTGCAATTTTGGTTTAGATTCCACTATTTGTTTCACTGCACTTCACAATCATGCTTTTATTGTGCAGTGATGGCTGTAGTTATCGGGAACTGCCAAACATGTGGAAATGGGGAGAATTACAGATAATACAAGCCCACTGTTTGCTAAATGTTCCTAATTTAGAATGATAAATGGACACACAGTTGGGCCGGGAGTCCAGCAGACAGAAAAATTGTTATGCATCTGGAAACTCACAGGCCATAGGCTGAGTTGATGTCCAGGCTGGTAATCTGTTGTGGAGGTTCACCATCTACCCAGAGGAGCTGGATGACCAACTCTGATTGGTAACCAGGAGGAACCCGAACAACCCGGTCCTTCACCCTGAAACAGATGTGGAGGATAGGTTTTAGCTGTGCTGTTGGTCATGAAAAAAAAAAAATACACTGAGCCAATATCAACAGCTAATGCATGCAAAAGCAGTGCAGATTACAGAATGAGGGTATAATTTACCCTGAAATACTGTAGCACCTTAGATATGTTTACTGTACAAATTAAACATAGTGGCATGGTTTAGGATCCTGGCCGAGTGATGGGCTCAGAGAGTTATTAGACCATCATGTACCACCAGAATGACTTTAATGCACTTTGGCTTTGGTTTTACAGGTCTACACTACTGGGAGGATGGAGCACTATTCCTCCAATAGATATTCCCTAATTTGTTGTTTGGATGATAGATCATGAAATCTCCCATGGGTGTTCAGCTGGGTTGAGGCCACAACAAATGATTCAAATCATTTTAATTTATTAAATTTCTTTTAATTTCATGACCGTTTGTACCCAGTGGATAAGCCATTCCCAACAGGATAAAAATGTTTCATAACAGAATAAAAGTGAAAACTCAAAACACTGGATTATTTATTATTATTATTATTATTATTATTATTATTATTATTATTATTTGTGCCCAAGGGGACAAGTGGACCCCAACCATGCCAGCAAAATGTCTGCCACAGCATAACTGATTCTCCAGATCCATTCAAAGGACAAGCCTGGTTCAGACCCACTCATTCCTGGTACTATGAACCAGATGATATGCATGTACAGATATCTTACTTGAGGCAGGGGATGCTGTCTTTGATACCCTCTGGTGTCCTGCTGCCAGGGCTAGCTGGGTGTTGGTGTTGTTGATGATGATGGTGAGGCTGGGGTGAGTGCGAGCCAGGCTCAGAGAAGCAGGGATTGTTTTCATTCTCCGATGGAGAGATGACATCCTCTGAGTCACACTGTAAGCGTACCTCTAGCGACTGGGCATAACACAGGTACAGAAATAAGAGTGAGTCAGATCCAGAGTAAAAATAAGATTATACTTTAGGTACACTATCTGCTATTCACCAAATCACCAGAATGTGACCACTTTTTTCCTGCTTCTCATTTTACTCACCACTATCTGAGTGTTGGCATCATATTTGCTAAAACGATACAAGATGATGTGAGCCGAGATGCCAACCACACAGAAGATACGACTTTGAGGACACCAGCTGACCATCTGAATAGCAAAGGGGTCTTCTTCAACCAATTCTGCGGCACGGCCCTCACCTGGCTTCGCCTTCTCAAACACTTTGGAGGTTTTCATCTTGTACAACATCTGCAGTGTGACTGAACAGAAGTATTTCATTTAAAATACAGTGCAAAATATAGAGTAAATAGCATGTACATATATACATATATACAAAAAAGAAGCACCAAGTAAGTAAATAATAATAAAGTGGTAATATCACAATACCCTTATCCACAGCTCCAGTTTTACCAAGGTACATACATCTTTGTAACTTTCTTCACCAGTGCTTTAAAATTTCACGCAGTTTATATAAATGTCTTGTCTCCATTTGGTGAGGCATTCTCACCCAGTACAGGTGCGATTGGCACAGCTATGTGAAGTGCATTAGAAACTAATGTGTTTGGCTGAGAGGAAACTGATTTTCACCATGGCCTTCTGATTTATATTCCATTTAATCCACATAAACAAATGTCGTGACTTTAAAAAATAGCTGCAGTAGTTAGAAATGTGTGTGCACAGTAAACCTGTAAGGGTACACTGGTCAAAGATGACTGGGATTTTATAGGCCATGTAGAGCAATTACAAATGCAACATGAATAAGAAAATAGATGTGGCATATTGAGGTCAAATGTATCTCAGTCATGACCATAATAGTCAAAAAAAAAGATTGTTATTTCCACCTGCTGTCATTTCAATTCAGCAGTACAAGAAATGGTTTTGGGAAGAAGAGCAGCAGTAAGAACCCCCCACACAGAATGGAGCAATGACAACAGATCGAACAATGATCACCTCAGGTTCAAAATGCACAGCAGCTGCAGCAGCCAAAATAATGCAAGCTATATGAATTTTGTTAAATATATGTGTAAAATGTTATCAGCTGAGCCACCATCTGATGAGGTCTGGCACTGAGATCAATTGATCTGCCTGAGTTGATTTGGTGGCCGGCCTGAACTGACACTAAGGTTAGCATGCCATATATGTAAAGGCATGGTAGCTGTGGGCTACTATGATTAATCGAAACTCTGGGAGTGAGCTCCTCTCATTAAGTAATCAACCTATACCATAAAAGCAATATACAAATGTCACCCAGATCTAAAATTAATAGTCAAATAATTATTTGATTATGCTGATTTGAAATATTATCACTGCAATTATAATGAAGGGAAACGTTACAGGGAGGACTTACTTGCAGATGCATCCCAAAACTTAATTGAGCCATCAGCATGCCTGAAAGAAAAAAAAAAACAGAGAGAGAGGATATTTGTTTTTGAGCCAGAAATTAAGGAAAAGTAAAACTTTCAACCCTCCTACTTGTTATAAGGCTGCTACCCGAATTGGTCATGTTAGTGCTTGCTGCCTCAAAAGAAATTTAGCAGTGAGCACTGCATTTTTTACATATTACACTGTTCCCATTTTATGGCACAGAGAGCTACAAAGTGAAGCTGAATTCCTACTCCGTGAGAACTTCAGCAATTTTAGCTGTGTCACACTGTGTATTCAGCAGTACAACATCTCAGTGTTGACCTCAAAGGGTTGGACTGCCACTGATATCTGTGAGTGTTACCCAGAAGCAAACACCACCCATCGAGCAAGCTTCAGAACAGGTTAACATCTCTGTCATCCCCTGACAAAGGGGGACTGCTCTCTGCTGTGGCTGGCACAGATGGAAATCAAAATTACATAGTACTATAAATATACCCCCCCCCCCCCCCCCCCCCCCCACACACACACACACACACACACACAAAAAACAAACAAAAAAAAATGGTGAACTGGTTCTGCCATGGTGGCGTGCAAAAAGGCTAAATTGTCCCTTTAATTGTGATTAAAAAGATTATTAAAGTATGTCTGTCAGTATTTCTAACTCACCCTGTGATGATGATCTCTGGGTAGGTGTGGGAGCCTAATGTCCACGTTCCTCCACTGATTGGCCACTCCTGACAAAATAATCATAATAGTACTGATTATTTTGAACAACCAGTCACATTATCTTTTATTTTTGTCCTATTGTACTCTTGGTTTTCATTTTCTTCTAAAACACAGGCTGTCATCCTCAAATACAAAGCTGAATTGATTAAAATGATGCGTGTGCTAATGGTTACCTACAATTTGAAGAAGTTCAAGTTCTACTTATTACTTTTTTTTTTAAAAGCTGATTTTATGTGATTACACTTCACATTTTTACAGATTGGTGTTGGTAACCTTTGGAGATCAGAAGCAATTTATTTTTCTTTATGAAAGAACCAAAGTACAATCACAGAACAAACCCATTATACCTTCTTTTTTTTTAAAATAATCTAAGAAAAGTGTACAGGGATTACACAACTTTAAATAAAATTTTATTTAAAAAAATTAAATCCTCACAACATGATTGGGCATCTTATCAATTAATTTTAAGACTAACCTAGCAGAAAGGTCAAATCCTGCACAGTAAAAGTTATGTTCTTCCCATATAATTCCTGCTCTTACCTTTTGGCTGTAGCCAGTTTTCTTGTGTTTAGCCCCTATAGAATAGAGGATGGGGATAATGTCTGGTGGACAGTCTGCAAAATAGGCTGTGCAGGTAACTGGTGACTCATGGATGTCCATGGGGTATGGGTTCTCAAAGACAGGGTAGCTGCAACAAGCAAGTATATAATATAGTATAGTACAAGTACAGTACAGCTCTATAATATAACTGAATATCTGTACAAAATGAATCGAGTCATCTCCCAGAGTCAGAATTACTCCTTAACTAACTGAAATGAATGATTTTATTTGCTAATTATTAATCCTCCAATGGTGAACCAGGAAGCAGCTTCATGACAGGATGCTGTCCACGTGGTAGAGCGGAAAGATTCAAAGGTCTGGATTCAGGGAATTCTTTATCTATCTTGAATGAAAGTTCTCTAAGCAGCATTAATTAGGTATGTCGATATTCTAGATCCTCTCTTTACCTTTATCTGCTTTATTGCCACAATAAAGTAAGATAGAATGGCAGTGTTACTTATGTGCATACATTAAAGTGTCACTAAAAGATGTACAGGGGTGTTGTTGCAAAACTCCAGATTCATGCCACTCTTTACTTATAATGAAAAATTTAAATACAATTAGCCTGATTTACTTATAATGAACAATTGAAACACAATTAGCCTCTAATCAATGAGCTCACAACACCAAAGACAATCTGGGCATGTTTAAACTACTTAAGGTGTTATCAGGAGACATTTATATCCAACAGCTGTAATTAGGTAACCTAATTTACCAGGAAACTTAATTTATACCCAAGTGTTTTGCTTCTACTCAAATGTATCCCCTAGCCTGAGGTGTTAATCTGTCAGAACATCAGCAGCACATCAGCACTGTCCACCTTCATCTTTTTTAACAATGGGAGCAAGTTAAATCTAGAGGTAGCATTTTCACCCAGAAAGCAAGTACTGTGCTTTTTTTTTTAAAGGATAACATCTTTGGCAGTTTTTACACAGGATCTTATCAAACCATTCAGAGTTCTTCTAAACAGCAACAAAAGTACTCAACTTAGTGATTCCCTTTCAGAGACTTTCACAAAGGTGCTGAGAGCAACTTTTTGATATACTGACAGATCTGCTTAACTGCTGGCAGACTTAGAAGTCTTCTGGAGTTAGGTTCCCCACTATTTATATTTTTTTAGTCCTACAACATTATATATGGCCACATCTTCCTGATATATAGTTTCAGGTAGTGCTGGTAACCTTTAATTTTTAAACCTTTCATTTTTGGCTCATGTAAGACTGGTGAGTTTTATTCTTCACGTGATATTCTTGTATGTCAAAAGTAGAAAAGGTGTGATGGGATTCTGATATGTTTTACTGTTCTCTTATAAGCTGTATGCAATCCCTGTTGAAATATATGTTTGTATTTCACAGTTACATACTTGCTCTGTGTTAAATCCACCACGATTAAGTCTTTCTCCAAAAGCACCACCACTGCGTACGGCTCCTGGACCTCTGTGAAATACAAATCCAGACAGAAAGATGGAGAAATAATGCTATTTGCATACAACCACACATTTAAATTGGACTTTTAAATGGTACTGTTCAAATTATCTATAGCTCACTTTAGAGTATCCAAGAAAAATCTGAGTCACCGTTACAAGAAAATCAAAAAAGAATGCAAAAGAAATTTAAAATCACCCCAATTTATATTAAAAAGTGATTTCATTTCATTACGGCATAATGCATGGTGAGTTTTAAGGAAGTAAGCTTTTGCCATTTCCACATTATGACACAATTGCAAGAGAACTTGATGGTGCTGAGTAGTGAACAAAAACTGAACAGTGAACTCCCTGTGGCTGAAAACCAAATTTCTCGGAATGGCTTCAAACCCACAGAAACCACTGAACTGAGACCAGAAAAAAAAGTGGCACAAATCTTGTAATTGAATCTGTATGCCCTTACCATTGTTGTAAGGAGTCTCGCAGAGCACCATGAATTCTACAATAGGATAATCCATCTCTAGCACAGTGATGGCCTTGCCGTGCATGATGGTTAATGCTGGCCGTCGTCCTGCCTTGTCATATGAAAGACCCCCAGAGAAGATAACAAAAGGCTCACTGTTGTGGAAGAAGAAAAGGAATTTAGAAATGCTTTTTCCTGGATTGTATGAATACAAGTAGTTGAAACTGACAAGCCAGAAAAGAAAGAACGAAAGAATAAAGTAAATAATCAGTCAGATAAACTATTTTTAAGAAATGTGTTTGTTTCTAATCTAATTATAAGCCAATAATCAAATAAAAATAAATGATGAATGATCTCTGGAGCTTGAAAAAAGGTGATGGGACTTCTTTAAGTTTCTTGAAGACGTTTCACCTCTCATCCAAAAGACTTTTTCAGTTCTCAAACCAGAAGGTGGAGAGACCCAGGAACACATGCATGTAAAGAAGCCCTTAAAACATGTGGTTATCCCAACTGGGCTTTCATCAAATCAGCCAAGATGCACAGGAAGAAGGTCAGACACCAACAAGGGAGGATGAGATTGACAAGAGTAACAACATTGACATCCCTTATGTAGCAGGCTTGTCAGAGAAACTCAGAAGAATTTCCTGACAGCATGCATGACATCCCAGCATACTTCAAACCAAGTCACACTCAAAAACTGGTCCACCCCAAGGACAAAACTCCCAAACATAAGATAAGCAATGTAGTATATTCTGTCCAGTGCAGTGAAGTGTGCTCAGATCTCTACATTGGAGAAACCAAACAGCCTCTTCACAAACGCATGGCACAACATAGAAGAGCCACCTCGGCAGGACAAGACCCAGCTGTATTTCTGCACCTAAAGGATAAAGGGCACTCTTTCGAGGATGTCAATGTTCACATTTTGGACCAGGAAGACAGATGGTTTGAAAGAGGAGTAAAAGAAGCATCTATGTCCACTGTAAACAACCATCTCTGAACAGGGGAGGTGGATTAATCAACTTTGCCCTGTCTACAATGCTGTCTGGAGCTCCCTCCACAGGCACCTCAACCCCCATTCACACCTTTGTTCAGGTGACCTCAATAGGTCACTTGATATCATGGGACAAAGTCCCAAATTGGTTTCACCCAAAACCACTAATTTTGGTAACCCACGCCTTCTTTCACACCTTGGCGCATGTTATTATGCACATGAACACTAGTGAGTCACAACCCCTTCCAGGGACAACCCAGACTGGGGTTTAAATACCTGGGTCTCTCCACCTTCTGGTTTGAGAACTGAAGAAACCTTTCAGATGAGAGGTTTTAAAGAAGTCCAGTTGCCCGTTTTCAAGCTCCAGAAACTACAATGACCTGGATGACTGAAAACCTACACAGACAATGATCAATGATAAATGTATAATGGTTGCTTGTTGCCCCACCAAACAAGTTAAAATGAACCTTTCTTTAAATCTCATCTCAGAGGTTACAAATCAGTCAAAAAAAAAAAGCCTCATGCAGTGTTTTGTGCAATCAGGAAATATAATGCTTAAAAAGCACACACCTGTTTCTACAGGTCTTGTACTCCACTTTGAGTATGGGTTTACATGACTCCTTCCTCCCATCCTTTTGTATCTTTCCTGTATCAGAGTAAATAGCAGTAAAAGAAAAAAAAAACTTAAAGACAACATTATAGTTTGGCATAAACATCTCGAGTTTCTCAGTTCTCATTAGACTACAACATGAAACGGCAACATTAGACTTCGGTTTGTTTCTCTTCTGTGTGACACCTCATTTTAGCTATTTTACTTTACTGTACATTGTAAGAAGATGCAAAGGCAAGCTCCTGTTCCTTGCTGACCCATTACTACCACCTGACCAGTGTTTAGCTTCACCCATTCATGAATGGGTGAGTGTGTCCAAACTTTTGACTGGTACTGTACTTTAGTCCCATTTCAAGCTTGAGATTTTCTGTGTTTATTGTGTTTCCAGGAATGACAGACCATTATCAGAGTTAGCCTATTAAAG
Source organism: Archocentrus centrarchus (assembly GCF_007364275.1). NCBI lineage: Eukaryota > Metazoa > Chordata > Actinopteri > Cichliformes > Cichlidae > Archocentrus > Archocentrus centrarchus. The sequence goes on from NC_044366.1 coordinate 10,497,571, forward strand.
AGAAATTCATGCTTTTCTTAATGAAACAATTTTGAAGAGAAGGTCTCCTAGCTTGGAGACAGTGCAACCTTGAATTTTACCTTTCAACAAAAGCCCAGCACATTCTGAACAAATAAAAAACATGAAAGAAGCATAATTTCTAAACAGTTCGACCTCTACTGCTGCATCTTTTATTAAAGATGTTAGAGGAAATCATTTTAAATATACCTGGCTCGTCTGTGAACACCTTGAGCTGCCACTGATTCAACCCTGAATTCAGAATTTCTTCACACCATGAGTACTGGATATCAAAAAGGTAATTTTTCAAGGAAAGCAGACACTTGTGCTCTGATGTACAGAACATTCTGTTTAAAACAGATGTTGCGTCAGCCGTAAAAAGTGATAAACTTGTAAAAGTTTTGTCAATACACTACCCAGTTTGAAAAAAATATTCTGCATTTGGAATGTAACATATTTGCTTCATGGGTGCCCTGTGACAAATGTCCAGGATGTACTCTACGTGATGCCCTATGACAGCTCAGATAGGTTCCCTTAACTGAGTAAGCGGTTAACAAAATGGATGGATGATGGATGGATGGTTCATGAATTATGCTTACCTATCCAAGTAAAACACTCATATCAGTCGACATATTAGTCAAAAGGTTCTAGTTGAGATGAACAAAAGGCATAAAAGCACAATTCTTCGACACTCTTGTTTATTCAGTCTTTATTCAAACAGGCAGTCTCACTGGAAATCATTTTTTTATTTATTTTTTTTACCAAGTAATATCTAAACAAGCTAAGAGATGTGTGGATGTTTGGCAGCTTCAGCAGTAAATTTTGTAAATGAATAACATGAGTACACTATTTTTTATTCTCGACTGTAAAGAAGTCTATTCAGCCTTTTGATAGAAAGAACAATGACGAGTAAGAATTTGTCACTTGTGATAAAGTAACACAATATAGTA